>NW_027272474.1:0-391406 GCF_040938485.1 Diadema antillarum | reverse complement strand
CACTAGAATAATGTCAGTGTGGAAGAAAGAATGGAGAAAAAAAAAGTAAAAAGAAAGAAAAAGTTACATTGTCAAAGGCCACTGCTGACTCATGGGTTATCAACGACATTGCCACATGGTACATGTACGAGGTAGGTAACCTTGTATTCGTTCCAACTGCCTTTCAGTCAACCTACTAGTACAGAGGGTGGGGGGTGGGGGGGTCCCTACCCCTAGGCAAGCAATGTGACAAGAGACTTGAGCAGATGCTTATGTTCATGTGTGTGTGTGTGTGTGTGTGTGTGTGTGTGTGTGTGTGTGTGTGAGAGTGAAGGAAAGGCAGGACTTCCATTCACACTTCCCAATTGCTCTGTTGAAGATTTTGTTCAGTACTAGCACAATAAATTTGTCCAGTGAACTAATTGATGCTGGAGGGAGAATGGGATAGAAAGGGAAAGGGGCTGTGGGGAAGGGGAAGGGGGTGGGGGAGGGGGAGGGGGAAGGGAAAGGTCTATAGATACCCTCCATGGAACATCACCATCAGTAAAAACTTGCACATTTTTAAAGAAGTATCAGAACATCCTTCATATTCCCCTCCACATCAGAACAGAGAATCATGTACAACTGGCACTAATACCAATCACATTCTGGAGCAGGGGAGAGGGGGCCAAAGGGGGTGAGATGGGGGATGGGGGATGGGGATAGCATTTAACCCAAATCTGTGAGTGAAATCTCTGCATGGACCATATAGCTATTTCCAGAGAATCAGGCAACCACAATCATGCGAATGGAATGAAGAACATTTAATCATTTTCAATGTCTGAATATTAAAAAAAAATCCCTTTAATAAATTTTTTTGTGAGGGTACTCCGCAAATATGAAATTTCTGGCAAGCAAACCCACAAACTCCAAATTGAAATAATTGTGAAAACACGGTGTGAGAGTGCATGTGTGAGTGAGAGAGAGAGAGAGAGAGAGGGAGAGAAAGAGAAGCACCCCCGCACCCACAAAAAGAGATGATGGAGTGTGCATTGTATTCACAAAACCCCCAAAGCCACACAGCCACTAAAGAATTGAGCTCAGAGAAATGCCACAAATCTGTTAAACTGTAGCATGGTCTCCAAAGGAATAAACATGTATTCATCTCTGATAATCAATTACAAGTCCTGACCACTGAGACTCGGGCATCCAAGGCTGCATTTCCCAACTTTCCCATGTCTGAAACACGTTTCAGTATCCACTATCAACACACGCTTGCAAACGCCTTTCTGATCGCATTTCTCGATTGCATTTCTCGGATCGCATTTCTTGATTTGCATTGTTACATTTATATATCACCTTTATCGTGAGTCAACAGGGAGGCCTTGTCATTGTGCAGCTCCACTGCTCAGTTTGACGCGAGAAACGGAGATGTATACATGGCAGTGGCTGGCATGGGTAGGTCCAAGTTGTAAACAAGTTTCACGACGACTAAAGTTGCATTTAAAATCTCCTAAGAAAAAAGCATTTTTGGCATAACGCATTTGCAAGTCACACTTTTTTTCAGCGCTTCAGAAAGGCATTTCTAACCCCATAATCAAAACAGCTTTGTGCTTATCAACTGCCCAAATCTTCCTCAAAAGTTGTGTGGAAAACCTTAATTCTATGCCAGAGAAGAGATTTTACATAAATTATAAACACATCTCATTTCGAATAATAGTTGAAAGCCACTTATAGGCGGCAATATGTTTTTTGTAGCTTGAAGTGCTCTGAAACGCATCTCTCATATTCATCTTTTTCTGCATATTGATCTGAAATACATACATTTATGCACAGATACTCACGGAGCGCAAAGTCAAACCCAGCGGACCAAATTAAGTAACAAGGTCATGGGACTTTTTACTCTAAATTTATCAGGGGGGTGGGGGGAGTTCGTTCTGACATCATGACCTGAATTATGCGGCTGTCTTCCAAAATGTCAAAGCTTACATAATTGCTGGAGGTTTAAAGCCCAAACTCTATGAGATCGGTATCAAAACACAGATTCTGTAACATCAATCTTTCAATCTTTACAGGGTATGTACCTGAGTGTGCATTTGTGTGTGTGTGTGGGGGGGGGGGGATATTTTGTATAGAATCTGTGCTATGACACCACACAGGGAGAGAATAATGTGCCCAAAACTTGACATTTATGAATAAATCATACATCAATTTTTCCTCTTGGCATGAAAAGGAGATGTCTTTCCTTTAAAGTGCTTCACAGAAGCTGACTTGGCACATGTCATATCAACATTCTGTACGGTCATATATCCCTTTTCTTTGCGTCATTATGATTTCTTAGTTTTAGGATTTGTTTGTTTGTTGTTGTTGTTTTTGTGGTTTTTTTTTTTTTTTTTGGGGGGGGGGGAGGGTTTATTCTGGCTCAAATATCTGTGATCAGTCGTGTATGTTTCCCTGCCTTTGCAGAATACAAAATTTTGGCCCCAAGGCACACTGTTCTCTGCACAAAGAGTTGATTAATCACAGGCAGGCCAGGCCAGGCATTAGGTGTAACGATAACTGCCTCCCTCTGAATACCTTCTACTGAGTCTTCCGTTTACCTCCATAGCTATACCTTTTCAGGGTGTGTACACCTGGATGTTTTTCCTCCCACTTGCTCTCGCATCAGCTTGATTGACCATATCCTACTTGGGACACATGTAAAGGAGAGACTTTCTAATTTTCAGGGAATATGAAATGGAGAGCTATGAGCCTTGTTCTTTGTAATACTGATCCCTCCAACAGTCTCTCTCTCTCTCTCTTTCTCACTCTTATATAATCCTTCTTATTTTCTACCCCCCCCGCCCCCCCTTCTTCTCCGGTCACTCACATGCTTTCATCCGTTCCCTGCTTCAGGTGCAAATACCATCTTGCCCCAGTTTTCTCAAGAGTGAGCAGTTGCATGGGCTTGGTTAATAGCAGAGAAAAGACGATACTGAAGACAGCAGGGTGGTCCACAACTTGAAATTTAGCATGTTGCAAGCTCAGAATCTGAGAATATTGCAGAAATTGAATATGCACGGAGCGCACACGATGAGTACGTAGTACGCAATATTTTGCTGCTTATCTCTCTTTGTGCTGCTTACATTCAATGTTCTCTCTCATGTTTTGCACACAATATCTAAAGTACCTGGTAGTTTGATGTTTCTTATGTTATGCACATGTTTTGCACATTTTTGAATACTTTTACTTTGAGCTTGTTGCAAATTCTTGAGGATGTTGCATAGCATGTTGCTGGCTTTTTAGGATGTTGCACAAGAATTTTAGCGTGTTGCAGCGACATGCTAAAACCCCTCATGGACCACCCTGAGACAGTGAAGCATGCTTGTATCTTCATCAGCGTGAGAGAGATATCAGTAAAATCGAGGCATACCTTACAGATCTCTAGGTGAAGATGATGTAGCTGTATCCAAGCATCAATTACTCACTATCTGCCAGGAGAATGGTCAGTCACTTCCCCCTACAGCCTCAGACCACAACATCGCCAAGATAGTCTTGAGATTTTTTTTTTTTTTTCTTTAGTTCAATAGTTATATTCTCAGATCATCTTCAAGGGTTTGGGGTGCCTTCCAATTACATATGAGACACCATAGGTTACTGATCTTCATTTACTAAACTTACTATTGTAAAAATAGAGGAGCGAAATAAGGTCTAATAGCACCATCTATCCCCCCCCCCCTTCCCCACCATCCTTTTAACCTCTGACCTCACTTTTCCCAGTATATAGCTAGGATGAAAGGCAGGGGTGGAGGGAGGGGGGTAAACAGTTTCGATGGTTGAAAGCTTATAACTTCCTGCTGATGTCACTGATGCAATGAATTCAACCTGAACATTACTAAATCAAAAGGCCATAGCATGGTCGCACTTCCTATTACCCAATTACAACGGTGTCGAAAGGCAATTTAAATACAGCAATAACTCCAGCAGAATTTGAAAGTGTGACCCCTCCACTTTCTTCCCCTCCCCCCATAAATAAAAGCAAATACAATGTAAGATAAAGAAAGGGGGCTTGATATATGATGGATAGATAAATAAATTTATATTCTTATGTGGAAAGATGGATGTTCAGGTAGAAAGGTATTGGCACCACAGACAGATGGACTGATCGACAGCGCAATAAATTACTGCCGGTGCAGGAATATGAGAGAACGATAAATTGCCAAGTGGAAAAACTGGAGATAAAGCAATTTAATGTCGCCACAAGCCAAACTGTACAAGCCATCAATTCGGTCAAGACCGTGCCTTTGACTTGTTAAGTCCTGGGGAGATCTTCCCCTTGAATCCCATTGACGAAACGTATACGTGTACCAAGCACTTACTCCTGAGAGGCAGAGGATGCTTTTCCTAATTCGGACTAATCCCACCATTTTTGCGAACCTCCTGGTTAGAAACGATTTCACTCCTTCCGGATTATTATTATTTTTCTCTTTTTTTTTTCGGGGGGGTGGGGGGGGGAAGGGGGTTGGAGTTACCCAGTGCCTGCCAGTCGCCTACATTTGGAATCCAATTTAGGCCTCTAGAGCTGCGGCGCAGCAAATCTTCTGAGTGATAAGCGCAGCATCTGGCCGGGGAGAAAACGTCAATGCATCTGGCAAAGAGTCTCGTCTTCCCTAGCAACCAACGCGGGAGAGCGTGCTCCCTGAAGCTCTCTCACTCGCAAGCTCTCGTTCCAACTCTCTCTCTTATATCCTCCCCCTACCCCTCCTCTCCCCTTCCTCTCCCCTCCTCCCCCTCCCTCCCCCCCCCCCCCCCTCCCAAAGAAAAAAGACAGAATCATTACTGAGCTTACTTCATCACTGGCATCATTCATGAAGCCTGGCCAAACTATGTCTTTGAAAACAAACAAACAACTAACAACAACAAGATCTGACTACATATGTTGCAGTAGTCATTCAACAATCATGATACAAAATCTACAGAAACCTACTGCATGATACTGCTAAAAAAGGTGGGGCCCACTCCTCCTTCAGTAGACTTTATCCATCATAAAAAAACATGATCTCACTGGGACGTTTTTGAACAATATTAATAAAAATATCAATTTATGAAAGGTACTGCCATTCCTGGAAATGTCTCACTGTTACTTTTTTAACGGAAAAACACTCTATAACAAATTATTCAAAAGTTACTCATAAGACTGCATTTTTTCTATGTAATTGTAAAGAAGGAAATAACTTTTGTAACTTTGATGATCTTGGGTAGTAAGAAATGATAGGGGCACATCACTAAAAATCACTACAAATCAATCACATGACCAAGACCACACTGTGGAGGCATTTCTTACAGTAGGACTTCTATTTTAGCTTCCCTAGTGGTTTTCTTTTGCCTGAATATTTTTGCACTGACTGGCATTCACACAAATATGTATTTTTTCCCCCTTAGGGACGGCTTCTTTCTCTTTCTCTTTCTGGATGGGTGGAGAAATACTTCTCACCACTCCTTAAGAGAAAGAGAGAGCAGGCTGGAGCACCAGCCCACTGGACAAACAAGCCTAGTTGTCACACAAACTGTCTGAAATAATTTGGACTTTCGCTTGGAAAGAACTTCAAGCAGGTGCGAAGCATGCTGCGCCAGTGGTGGATTATAAAAACAATAACTTTGGTAAATGGATTTTAAAATTTGTTCCCTTAAATTTTTAAGGCCGGAGTGACGGAAGAAAGGGGTGGGGAAAAGAAGGGATAGGGAGAAAAGATTGGGTGGGGTCGCTGGAAACAAGTTGGGGCCAGGGCTGAAGAGTTCCCACAAGTTTTGCTGCAGTCTTTTTTTTTTTAATCCGTTCTAATGTTCTGCTAGAACAGAAACAACAAATACAGGGAAAAATCAACATGACAGAAAAAACGAGCGCTACTCAAAAACTTGCAAACTGAGCCAACTTATCTGGGGTAAGACAACCTATTCTGGAGCAAATTGGTTCATTTCCAGCAAAACAGAACAGAACAATGGTTGATGGTCTTTGATGTCAGTGAGCAGCGGGTGAGAATAATGCAAACAAATTCTGAGACTGTTGACCTCTTCAATGTCTCCCAAAACTGAAACTTTCCAAATCAACACTACATACTAATCATCAGATATCGCTACCCTGCCAAAATGCATTCTTTCCTGACTTTATTTTTGTTTTCTGTCCGACATATGTCCTGTGATTTATTCACTTTTTGTAGCTCAAAAGGCCAACCCACTCTTTCATTATTCAATGATGATGATTTACTCTCTGCTGATCCAAACTCCTATTCACAAAGTGGATGACATGAAATTGCTTGCTCACTGAATTTTGTATCTCAAGGTTTGGAGACCTACGCATGTATTGATGTCTGTGTAAATATTTGAAATATTGAAAATAGCTTGGCAAGGGAGAAGTCCTAAGCCTTTCCATTGGTGTCATGCATGTAGGCCTATTCCTCTATAAATCAGACTCTAAATAGCAGCTTGGGGGGGGGGGAATGCTGATTTCCATAGAAACCATCACATAGAAATAACATCTAGAGAAAATATGTGCTGGTTTAGATAAAAATAACTGCATAAAGATAGTGCAACAGTCTTGGGAAAAACTTTCCATCCTAAAAAAAACAAAAACAAACAAAAGACATAGGCCCATACAAAACAAAATGAAAGTAAGAAAGATGAGTGAAATTTCACCGGAAAAGTACGAGAGGAGAGTGCAGGGACATAATAATGCACCCATAATGACTAAGATGAGATTCACAAAGTATCATGAACGGTCGCTCTATTTTTTGTGCTTGCCTGGTCTTGTTAATCACCGAGCTGTTACTTCATTGTACACTGCTCTCATTCAAAACAACTTTCTCCTGCGATCTAATGCTCCTATACCTCAGGCATACAGAGACCCTTGACTGAAGCTCAGATAATCCCCACGGTAGTGTCGGCCTTGAAACATGACTCACAAATTCAAGGGCAGGGCCTTCCATTTTTACTGTTTTGTATTACTGAATCTACTTGTTTCCTAGCAGAGGATCAAGAAAACCTAAAGCTCCCCAACCCCCTGGTTTGCTGTCGATGGATATGTGATGGGCACTCTGTCACGATTGGGTCCTGCACGAGACTACACAGGACCTGGTACACGAGTTGAAAATATGCCTGCCTGCCGGGAACGAAACAGAGTGGACAGGAAAAATCTAAACTGGCCTGCGCGGCGGGGTGCCAATTTGACGAGCATAAAATTGGCAAGCGAGCACAAATGTCGATAGGGGTGGGGTGACATGACAGGGCAGGGCGGCACGGTAGCTACAACTCATTACAAAGCTGGCCAGGATTAAAGTCATCTGCTTTATGACATACACTACTCATATGCTACTGCTGGCCTAAATGATAGGATCCTATTCTGCGTATTCAATCAATGAAGTCAATGTCAAACAAAACTGCCATACTCCTCATACCATAAGATGTCTCAAGTCAAATTTGATAACTGCACACCTGCTGACCTTTCTTCTCAACAAAAAGGAACAAAACAAGTCCCTGTAACCTAGCAACAGTCTCCATGGAGACCTAATTGACACGGCATGTCAAACACATGATGCAACAACAATGGAGAGAAAGACTGAAGAGATCTTAGGGAGACAATTGGTCACAAACTGTTTAAAATGCTCTGAACTTTAATCTCCAGCTCTAATTCTGTGTCATTCCATCAGTGGATCCTACGAGCTTCTAACAAGAACTCAAGGCGAGGAAGATAAAAGGATGAGGCCCCCTCAGCCATTTGTTCCTCATAACTCCTATCTGGGGTTAAGATCGCCGCGACGAGAGATACACAATCACAGCCTCTTCTCCGGGTCTTAATTATCGCTTTGACTTCTTCTACATGTCCATCCAGGGTCTGTCCTGACTAGCTGACCTGCATGCCACTTGCTGTTTAAGCCTCTTGGCACAGCCATCCTAAAATCAAATTTCGCACTGTGTACAAACATATAGCCAACACGACAGCAAGAGTTCATTAGCATCCTATACAATCCCAGCGATTCCCATGTTCCTACTATACTTATTTCTAACTGAGCATGTCATCTGCACTTGAACTGACATTGGTGGCATGTGCTTGAAAACCCAGACTTATTTTCACTTAAATGTCATTGAACCTCTGTGCATTTCCTTGATGACCAAGCGCTGCAAAACGTTCACTACTCAGAAATGCAGACATTCCAATAGTCCGCCATATTTTAAGCTCTGCTGCCCCACTGTGACTTACAATGTCGTAAAACCGTACATACAATTATCACCTTGCTCGCCCCCTCATGTAAACAGCAGCCTCAACAAAACAAAAGCCTTCTTCCACCCATGACCCTTCCTATCAACTGACCCCCCCCCCCCCCCCAGTCCGCTCTAACATGGATTTACTATCCATAAAATATTCGCTGAGGGGACAGGTTGTGTACATGCTGTACGCATCGCCTCCTGACTTTTGATTTATCAGAGACAGAGTGAGTACGACAAGACGGTTAGACAGGTATGGAGGGTCTAACAACCAGTCTCATTATGGAAGCCAATATAATCATTTGCAGTAAATGATGCATGCCAGAAAATGACATGCAATTGTGCATTACAGTACATTATCTCGGCTTTCATCCCACGCAGGTATGGCTAGCAATTTGAGAGAAATTTATGATGCACAGATCTTAATTACAAGGTTAGCCATTCTTTTCTGTTGTTGTTTTTTTTTTGTATTTTTTTATTACAAGTTCGCCTGCAAAGGTCTTTAGTACATGAAGAACAGATCCGTGATGACAATTTGTCCCTGGAATAAAAATACACAAAAATTCAATGCACGTGACGATGTAGAGAAAATAAGGTAGATGATAAAACTTTAGACTAAGAGAACAGCAACAAGAAAACAAAAAAATGCATAGGATAGTAGAAAGGAATTGATAACAAATGGAATGAGAAGATATGTACGGCTTGATATATTAGCTCAAATGCCAAGGGAAATATAGGAATTGAGCATCTCACATCTGCTAAAAAATGAAATAGATAAGAAACAAAAACTGCAGAACGGCCAATATTTTTTTTTTCTTTTTGATGCAGCAAAAACCTCTCACTAATTGATACCATGTATGATGAATGCATTCCAATTGACTACACATGACTGGACGTATTGACGAATGAAGTATAAGCCTATTAGTGGTATATCAAGTATTACAACAGAGAAGATGATAGGGGAGAAAGAAAGAGCTATATTAAAGCATACAAAGTGAATTGCCAGATATTGCCAAATTATATGAGAACTGGCAGACAGGGCAAAAACAAACATCAGTTCTATGGACAGGCATTGTGATACGACAGAGGATGCAGCAAAACCAGAAAGAGAAAATCTTTGATTTCCTTCTTTTTTCTTGTTTTTTTTCCCCCGGGGGAGGGGTGGGGCATCAAATGTGCTATTATCCATAAAACCATAAACCATAAAACATTCAGAACACAAGCCCACTCCCTAAAAACACAGAGAGACAGACAGACAAACATTATTGACTGGATTCTCCTTCCAGATTCATCAAAGTCACTCTGACGAGCATTGATCGATCCAAGAGCAACATTAGGCCCAGCGCCTTCCCCGTTCCTGTGGCTGGCGGATGCGGGTGAATATGCTCATGGACAAAATGAGCCAGAATGATGTTTGCAGTAAGCATGCTCTTCGATCCCATCCGCCTTCCTTTATCTCTCTATCTCCCTCTCTCACTCGGCGTTTGGATCAAGGTTTGCGGGATTCCAAGATTTTCTTTCCGTCTGCGCACTCCTCGCCAGACGGGATCCGATGTGGGGGTAGGGGACGACGGTCCGGCCAGGAGCATTGTCAATATCGATGATGCCACCGGAGGAGATACGTCGCATGATGCTTTCTTCCGAATTTTGCGGGGAGGGGAAATCTCTACAAATTGCTTCTGCCATGTTACATTAAGGGCTTCTTACTTAAGGTCCCTTTTTTCTTGCTTGGGGATTTATTTTTTTCCCCCCTTTCTTTAATGTGCGAGATGCACTCTCTGCTTCATTACAAATCAATTAGGAAAGATGCCTCAAATTCCACTCTGTCGTCTATCAACTTTATGGAAATTGACCTTTTGATTTGCTTGTTTGTGTTTTTATTTGTGAAGCGAAACATACGACAACATACAATGTATCTGTCACAGGTCATCATCTTGCTCCTTAGTCTACTGGTCTGTACTTGGCCGAAATTTCTTACCTTGTGCATCAGAAGCAGTTTTTTGGCTGAGTAATTCTGAAAATAATTACACTCGACATTGCTCAGTCAGACTCGGGAATGGAACCCGGGTCCTCTGGATCTGAAGGCAGGCACACTACCCACTGATCCAAGTTACCGCTGATTCGGCAAAAAAGCCGCTTCTTGAAACCTGTAGCCATGGCTTTACGAGGCTGCTATAGGAGGCTCTGAAACCACCCCCTGTGAGTGGTGTCAGAACCTGATCAGATCTGACCTTCTTTTCCTTATTCTGCCTGTTCATATTGAATTGAAAGGCTGCTCGAAGCTGCCCTGGAGGAAGTAGAACCCGCTTCTCGCTTAGTATAAATGGGGTATTAGTGAACATTTCGATTCAATTCAAACCCCCTTGTCAAGGGCACTCCCTCAACATATTTACAAAAATGGCTGCAGCTTTTAGCCATTTCATATAGGTAAGTGTGAGGGTTGGAGAATGCTGACAGATTGTAGGAAAAGAAATGATTTCAGTGTTTGATGGTTTCCATCAATCATTTCTCACCTGAAGCCGATAGCTTCTGCAGACAGAAATTACTCCTGGGTAACAAGTTAAGCCCTCCTTCACTCCCTCACTGTTCAACAGTGAAGTAAGGTTATGTACCCCTGTTGACTAGTAGCATGTTTCTCATTATGAATATGATTATGAATACCCGGACAAATGCCTACGGGAGCTGAAATCATTCACAGAGCCGAAAACATCAGGGGGCTACCAAGCGACATGCCTCCTTGCCAGGGGCAACTGAAGCTCACTGTCTGGTAAAGCAAACTCTTAGGGCCCTTGCCTGTCACAAGTCTGGGGTGCTTGCCCATATGCCGACTGGAAGAAAGCGGGAGAAAACAAAATTTTTGCAGTAGCCTGATCATCAACAACAACTTTTACACGTAAGTAAAACACCCAGGCAATTACAGTTTCGTGATGGCTGTTTCCCTGGACTTCCTAACTTCATTTCGACGCTCAATTTCAAAAGAGCCCGGGGGATGTAGATGGCAACTACACAACACGGAGTGCTGACTGAACAGGATCGGATGCTAACAATTTTGAAGGAGTCTCCTTATTGCAGGCAGGGAGAGGGGTGGGGGGAGCGGGAGGGTGCAAACAGTGTTTGTCCCAACTGCCATAAGACTTTTTGCATCTCAACTAGCCACTTAACCTACATGTATGTAAATGGGGGAACTAGAATAAGGTCAGATTTGAGTTTTCCTCCCAGTCAGAGCACCCGATAGAGAATGCCTCAATAACAGCGAATTTGAAGACTTGAAGACTTTCTAAGACATACAAGTCTTTCTTTTATCTTTAAGCACCCTCCTTTGTAGGAGATGATAGAGTAAGTAGGTGGGCAGACAGATAAATCTGTTGTGTGGTGTGGTGTCAGGAAACTCACCACATCCCCAAGATCTTGGGAACACTTCCTGCCAGTAGCTGGCTACACAGGATGTGTAGGGGTCTTTCCTGCAATACGAGCCGTCTCTCATCATTCCACCAAGTTATCACTTACTAACATCCACACCACCATGACATGAATTAAAAATGGAAGATAAATATAAAAATAAAGAATTAAAAAACAACAAAAACAACAAAACATCCCCAAGCGACACACAGAAAGTCATTTATCACATTTGTCAACCTTTCATCTTGCCCTTGCTCTTCTGGACAAAAACAAGTTCATTTATTCTGTCTTGCTAGGTTGATTCCCCTTCCCTTGCTAGTCATAACTCTTTTTTGCAAGAGCGCCCCGAAACCCGGACCATGAATAAATGCAGCTCTGTCATACATGGCTGCAGTTTGCAGCAGTAGACACATGCTTACAACAGAACTCACATTCTTATTCATACCTTTAGATGGCTAACAAAGCTGGCTGGTTTGCATATATTGTCTGACATTGTAGCAACTAAAGAGGGTGTGGGTGACACAATTCAAAACATGAAAACAGAATGCAGAGGAGATAGGTGCGGCAAACACCTCAATACTGAAATTCAAGACTACTAAAAAACACAATTAAACAAGCCTAACACACTACCCAGCTCTGAAAAGTTTGAATGTCAAACGAAAAGTTTAAAGCACTTCTTCGCCCACAGTGAAATTCTCTGCAACAAATCACTTCTTGAACTATTATCTCAGTTCATTTGAAGGTCAGATATCAGAATATTGTGTCAGGAATATCATGAAGTACTGTAAAACGAGAAATGTTCGCGTGCATTTTAATTTTGCGAATTTCACGAGCGCCAAGATTTGCAAAATGGAAATGCACGTGAACGTTCTTGTCTGCACTATGTGCATTGAATGCCAGTGGCAGTTTGCAAAAATTTCATGCCACAAAAAAAGCCTTTGGCTCTAATTCGCGAAAAATTCATGCCGCGAATATATCATGTTTTACAGTATTTAATGGCATTGCTTTGGATTAATAATTCATTTACTAATAATGTCATGATCCAAGTCTTGTTAGCCGCATTTTGTATCACACACAGTGCATGCAACTACGGAAAACTTGTTGCTGCAACCCTTGTGACACATGGCAGCTAATATGGCAGCTTGTACACAATGCCAAGATCCGCATTTGTGTCTGAGCCATCTTTGCTGTTGATGGAGGGGGAGCAAGCAGAGACAAAGTTCCCTGCAAAGCTGTCGCACAGAAACAATTGCTGTTCACTGCTTTGGCTCATCTTTCACACGAATTTGGCACCCAACCGCTAATTACTGGCACACGCTCTGTTAAAAGAACCATGAGCTATATATATTTGATGGTACACCCTCCCCTCCTGGCTTATGACAATCTCAATGACAGCAAAGCATTTAATGCCGATACCAATCCCTTTAATCCCGTACCTACCCACTTCCATCATTCAATAAAGAAGCAGTCACATAAAAATTTCACTTGCCTTAAATGACCATTCATAGAATAATTATGTGGGAATTTGTGCACTATCAAAGATTAGTAGTTTTGATGCATAAGTAGAGTACATGGATATAAGTCTTATTCCAAGCTATGGTGGGTTGCCTCAAACAAATGATAAATTGAGAACATACACACATAATTGCATTCTGGTAAATCTAATTCTGTAAAAGTATTGTTGATTATGAGACTCAAAAATGTTCTTTAGGACTGAAAACTGGATATGCAGTACCATGAAACATGATGAAAACAGAAAACATGCTGAAGATATGCCTAGTATCAAGCATGACTACACAAAGCATTAATATCTGAAAATATAATTTTTATTCCGTTTCCTTTTATTTTCAGGGGGGGGGGGGAGTGGGTTTTGAAGACACAACCATTTACAAGATGCCATTTTCCTATTGTGATTTTCTGGACCACTTCTTTTTTACCTCCATATATTGCCATGTCTCGTTTCTGTTCATATTCATTGTGAAATAAAAATCAAAGCTAGGCAATTTCGTCTGGCGCTAACAACTACAATGGACATTCATTATTCCAAATGCTTGCAATGATAACACCTCCACATGCTGACTTCATGGAAGCTATAATAGTGAGTAAAGCTCTTTTAATTTTCACAATTTTTTTTTTTGGGCCAGACCTTCCCTCTTTTCCACAACTATACAACAGAGTTCTCATCCTAATAACTTAATGCACCATTTGGCATGATAACCAGGGCTCTTTGTTACAAGTTTAAATCTGATTGTTTGACTAATCTTACCTCCCCCCCCCCCCCCAAGAACCTTGAAAAGTGGGACCTTGAATCTCACAATGACTTGATGAAAATGGAACAAAAATAATATAAGGGGGGGGGGGGGTGATGTGGGTTATTTCAACAGCCTGCACAAAACCATCACTCCTTTACAAAAACAAGGGAATGCAGCCAAGCATTGTCCGCCGAGCATGGGGCATCATTCCCGCATAAACAAACAAAACGTGACTGAAATGCGGTGGCAACTGCAACGGTGCAGAAATATATGAAAATGGAATAGTGAGGAGAAAAGATTCTGCGGATGGACTGACTACAAACAAAACAACCACAAAAGAAAAAGAAAAAACAGCGGCTAACTTCAGGTGGGAAAAGAAAGACCATCCTAAAAGGGTCCATAAAGCCAGGAAGATAGAACTGCCAGAGCTGAAGTGACTGAGGAAACAACAAAACAAAACAAATAGCTACAGACTGTTTTGCCATCTCACTGGGATGATGAAGAACCTACTCCCCCCATTTTCTGTCACTGACATCCATCTTTAATAGCAACATGTTTGAGCCTGTCACACATATACTATCCACACTATGAGAAGTGGGATCCACAATTGTAGCAAATATATGTCAGAAAGGATCAACTCTGCTTGTGCTATCTCTCTTTTTTGTATATAAGCAAAGAAAAAAAATTGTCTCAGTTTCATAGGCACTTGTTAAAGGTTACTTCATTCTTATGCAGTCTTTTGATTTCCATTTGATGAAAACAAAATGATGATTATGATTAAAGGGGAACATATACTACAATAACTTGTGTCAACTTCCCAATGCTGAGAACAGGCTATTGGTCTGATTTAAGCAATCAAAGGGGAAAATATGATGCATACTATTTCCACCTTTTCCTCCAAAGAGTTCTAAGAGTCCAACACTCCTTTAAATCACCTTAAGAGACCACATGATAATCTATTATCTACTAAGATTTATTGCAATATTTATTGTGTTTACAAGAGTAATTAATGGGGGGGGGGGGGGAGAATTGATGGGGGTAGAAGGATGGAACACAACCAAAAAGTGCCTGCAAGATTTTGACCAGAAAGCACATTCTGCAGGAAAGGCTTTATGGCCACATTTATGATGGAAGCAGGTAACTGCACTATTTTGAATGCATGGGACTATGAGGAGTGAATGCTTGTATAAGATTCTATTCTCTCTCTCTCTCTCTCTCTATTCATGAAAAAGGCCATGCTCCAGTATTCACTCCCATGTACTTCTACGTTATAAGTGAAACTCATTTTAGTGGACAAATGGTGATTGCCCTGAAACCAGTCCAGCCCAGTGAAGTCCAATAACAAAACATCAATAAAAGACTTTTTGCTTCCCCCAGCATGCAAGAGGATCATATGTGAAAAATCAATACATCCGGCCAGTCATCCCTTCCCTTGCTGCCGAAGCACAATCCGATACCCAAGTAATCTCATCTGCACTTAACCCATCCACTCTTACACGCCACTGAGGCATCTACAGCTCTTCATTGATTTCCCACCCGCCGGGAGTGGATGGGATCCCAGAGAACTGGACGGGGGATCATCATGGAGGCATACATATCTCTCCCTCATCTTCTCCTCTGTGGGGGCAGCAGATGGATGTTGGATGTCCCAGTGAAAATCAATTTCTGGCGGCATAACTGAGCGTGTCTTCTCGCTACCAATTTCTCTGAATAATCCCATCTTTTATTTTTTCATCATTTTTCCCTTGGGGGAAGAAAAAAAAAAAGGGGGGGGGGGGAGTGATGATGCAAAGAGGCTTAATTAAACGGAGATAGATGGGTCCAAGTTTGATTTTTAACTGCCAGATTAATTTCCGGGCAATAACATGGAGCGTCCTCCAGTGAACAAACCTGGCGCATTTCTTGTTAATTTTCCCCGCTTGGTTTGTCCATGTACCTCCCTCTGTAATATTTTCTCTTCTTATCTTTTCCCCCCTGCCGAGATAGGGGGCAGGTGATTTTGGGCAGTGAGGGGCGTCAGCCTGTCATCCTGGGTCCGGTCCGAGCCCCTGCCAAGAGGAGGCCACAGACCTTGATGTGCATCCTAATTGTGAAGGAAGATTCCCAAGCTAATTACAGAGAAATCAATGTTGCCACCTGGATTGACAGGATTCTTGAAAATATGGGGACTGCATGGAAAAAAAAAGGATACTACATGGAAAGTTTAATGAGAGCCTGATAAAATGCATATCACAAAAACTTTGTGTGCTGTGTGTGAGTGTGAAGAGAAGTAATCAACGGCTCCTTCTATAGAGAAGGATGAATATACTACATTGTACATGAAGTGTTATTATGACAAAGAATTTTTCCAGAAGCCTTTCCTATTGTTCTTGTTGAAGGGGTTATCAAAAAAAAAAAAAAAAACAGAAAAAAATAAATAAAATCACATCACGGTCAAGTCATTCGTCATGGAGTTCAGTCATTGTCAAAATACAATAGACTATTGTCTTTGAAGCTGTCAGGATTTGTCACGTTGCTGTTACGCACAAAAGTGAGACCTTCCCTCCCCCACAAAAAAAAAAGAAAAGTAAAAGCAAGCCCAAATTGAACCACCCATTCAATGGTGAATGACGTACATGTGTGTCTTGGCATGTACTCGAGGCAGATAAGAGTCATGAAACAGCTCGCTGGAATGTACATCTTCTATTTTCCTGTGTTACTACGTCGTCATGCAATATCATGCCTTACTAACAGAAAGCATAATTGGAGGAATCCAGCTTACGATAGCACTGTGTCCCAGCAAATTACAATTTACTTGTAGAGCACAATGTTTACTATATCATAGAGTTTTATAAAATTGCTTTAATACACACACATAGGCCCTACATGCAAGGAAATTCATTTGCATACATTTTTGTTCATATTTGAGAGCATTGTACATACTCTTCTGAATGAGAATGTAAAGCTTGTAATGCTCATAATGAACAAATTGTTCCATTTTTCCTTTTTTTTTTCGGGGGGGGGGGGGAGTACATTTGACTTAAGCTTGCTTAGCTTAGGTAATGGGGCCATCTTTAATCTAAACTTCTGGTTATTGTTAGTGTTGTTCTTAAGCTTCTTTTGCTTCGACCTGTTTTGTTCTCTGAGTTTTCTTTTTTCCCCACCCCAGGTCAGTGCTTTTTCAGTACTGCCGGACAAACTCTTGGCAACTCTTAACGCATTGGCTAGCTTTGCGACAATGTACCATGTGTCACACAATTTTTCTGGCTCACAATCGGACAGATGGATAAGACATAGAAAGGGTGCAAGAGGGGGCAGAGCAGGGAGAGAAAGAGACTTCATAAACTTGTCTCTCAGGCAACGCCCAAACGTAATTTGGACATCTCTGCACACAATGCCCCACTATAAAGCTCTTAGCTGGTCACACAGCCTTTTTTAATGCCATGATTTCAACTTCAAGAAAAAAAAAATCAAGACAAAAAAAAAAGGAAAAAGAAAAAGAAAAAGAAAATACCTTTACTTCCTTTTAAACCAGGCTTTCTAACAGCTATCTGGCCTTGGGAGAAAAGAAGATGAGGAAGAAATAAAGACACTCTTTATCTGTTCCGAATTATCCCCGCTCAGTTTACATGAATGAAGAATAAGTACAGGGCAATCAAAATCTGGCTTTAGGGTAATGGAACTGGGGGAAAAAGTTCAAGAAAAGAGAGAAAGGTTTTGTCCCAGAGATGACGTACATAAACTTGCTGACACAAAATTCATTCTGAAAGAGAGCTCACACTGGCATCGTAAGTGTCAAGAATGCATAACACTCTGAAAAAGGCCTCCACAAATTATTGCAATAGTTTCCTCTCATATATTCTTTGCGTTTACCAGGCTAACCCATAAATCACCCCCAACCCCCCCCCCCCAACCCAACGAAAAAAAAAAAAAAGATAGTGAAATACTATGAGCTAGTAGGAGAGGCTTGAAATTTAAAAGAAAATACACTGTTAATCAGTGTGATACTCGGAGAAATTTCGAATCATAAAATCATTATTTTTAAGGGATCTGATACTCCTCACTACAAGAACCTCCGAAAAACATGCTAGATGAAAGTGTTTCTTCTTTTTCTTTTTTTCTTTTTTTTTTACCTAACTCAGCTGGGTGTGAGAGAGACACCACCATTCAGAGTTCCCTGGTAGTCTAGCATGAGGTTGGCATATGTTTCTATGGAAACCAGTGAGTGCGTGTTTCTCCTTGAAGAGGGAGGTGGGCAGTTTCTTGTGGGCACATATGAGAGCACTCCACCTCCAACAGCACAGGCCACCGGAAGCGTAAACCTCTATAGGTTGTGATATAGGCTTGTGCTAGGCTGTCTAGCACGACACTTGTGCCAATTTATATAGGCCTATTAAAAAAAAAAAGTTTAGTTCTTCAAATCATCAAGTCTGGCTATCTTCAATGAGTGCACCAACACTACGGCAGAGTAAGAGGGAGAGAGAAAACTTCACTTCCTGACGACACCACGACACTTGGATACACACAGACAGCCGCAGTAATTCAGGCTACTACTCCCCTCCTACTTCACAATGAGAAAAGGTTTTAATCTCCATTTCAACTATAAAAAGACCCAAATGAGTATTCACTGGTCTCAAGAGAGGCACTTTTGTATATAGTCATAGACAGACAGACTGGTATTCTGGTTAATGCCTATAGAATGAAGAGGCAATGATAATATCAAGAATCGAGAAAGTGGTTAGGATTTTGGGGAAGGAGTTTGACTTCTTGGCTGTGGGATGTGTACTCCCTTGGGATCGACCTCTCCCGCCAACCAGTCAGACACATTACTGGGTGTCTCACACAAGAGGCATGCACCTTTCTTCACGTTGCTCAATACAGACACGTGCAACTTCAGGTGGCTAACAAATAACATTCAGTTTGGCAAGTAGACTATTTGACACGAACTGACTCAAAACGTCTCTGGGTCGATTCATACTGAAAAAAAAAAAATCAATAAATAATAATAATAATGAAAAAAAAGGTCATGCTTTCTTCGACATCAATTCTATATCATCTTGCCAGTTTGGGGTGAAATTCTACGCAAGCACCACAAACGCCAGGTGAAAGGGGGAAGGTGTGGGATGGAGCACGTTCTGGAAATGGCGGAAGAGGGCGGACAGCCCGGAAAAGCCTTCAGAAATGTTTTGATGACCAAATAGCAGAAAGACATTGAAAACGTCTCACTGTAAAGGAAACAGTAATGTAAATACTTATCAAATTCTCTGTGTGAATGGGTATAGCCAATTACAAATAGTTTAAAACTTGCTAAAGGTATACAAGTTTTGCAATAAAAAAAAATTTGAACACAAATATGGGTATGTTGAACTAGTTTAATATGTGGGGTTTTTTTCTTCATATTTTTTGTTTAAATCCAAACATGCACAATGGAAGAAAATCAGGTTTAGACTTTGGTCTGCAAATATCATTTCATTTGTCTCAACTTCCTAGCATGCATGATTTATTAGCTTTCACTAGAAGGTCATAATCTTTAAATTGTAATCATCATCCAAACCCCATTTATTATTGCTGAAAATTCTGACATGGAAAAAATAAAAGTGTCCTCTCCGCTTTGACGCACAGTTGCAATATGACGCCGGCCTGAGTTGGCGTACTTACCGTGGGTACAAGCAGCTTCTTGATTTCTTCTACCGCCCTCTTCAGTTTGACTTCTGCCCTCTCTTTCGTGTCGTCCACCGTGATGAGTACGTGGAGTTCTTCGTTTAAGTGCTCCCAGTTTTGTTTTCCCCTGTTCATGTCCTCCTGTGGCGCGACACAAGAAGAAAGAAAAGAGGTGATACTTCGGTGGGTGGTGGGAACAAATAGATAACAACTTAACGATATGACAAGTTGATGATCAAGAAACACTGCACAGTCGGAAGGGACTTGCTCAACAATCATCATCGATGCTTAAATTTTCATGAGAAAACAATTTTCAGCAAGCGAAAACTTTCGATAACATACAATATTGACAAAATACATAATACAACAAAGTTGTCATTACAACGCTGATGGCAAGAAAATGGAACCGGATGAGATTTCAACTAACTGTGTGGTGATGAGACATGAAAACACACAATGTGAAGTTACTCTGCAAATCTTTCTGGCATATTCTTCCCTTTATGATGGAGATCATGTCACAACATCAACAATATTAAATCAGGTATCACTGATACGATGTATGCTGGCTTGAAGGTCTTCATTCAAGGGAGGGCCAGCTGTTGTTAACCTTGCATGAGATACATGAGGGGAGCAAGAACCTCTTCCATTTATAGTTGTTAGTTGCTCAAAAGTTCCAACAACTTAACATTTCAAGTCAAAGAAATAGGGCCTAAATTGATCAATTCACACACACACAAACACAAACGAAACACAAACACACACAATAAATACACAAATAATTCATCACTGAATATAAAATGCCCTCACCATAACAGTTCACACTCCACATACAATCAGTGCACTGCATAATCAGCCATATTTGATGGGACAAATTGGCACGACTAGCGCCTTTAACCTGGTGTCATTGCTATGCACAGGTGCCTCTTGGAGCCAGCGTGGCCCTTTCTCTACCCCCATGGTGACAACTAATGTGACCTTTGACCCCAAATAGGCATTTAAAAAAGGCTTTAGCAGCCATCCTCTGCCTGAGACCCTGAGAAGCGCAGCACCTGTCGCAAACTCATCATTCCTCATTTCGGCACGTCTGTCTGTCTGTCTGTCTGTCTGTGCGCTCTCCCTTCTAACTTCTGACAAGTTCTGTGACATAACACCGCAGTCGCCCCTCACTCGGCTTTGCTTTGTTCATTTTCTCTCACTCTGAAGTATTCCCAAAGCTCTCTTCCGCACAAAATCTCTGGCTGGCTCCCATCTCTCTCTTGTTGCAAAACTTGCATCAGCAGTACAAGGGCATGGGGAGGCGCAGAAGGGTGAATTTAGTATCAGTGAGAAATAAGTGTGCATTCTATTGAGAGGGAGTACAACTCTTTCTGTTCACTTTGATTGAGTGAATGGTTTTGTTCAAATAAGGTGGCGAAAAATGAATTCAAGCATCTCTGTGAAACTCTCGGTGAAATAGGATACAATTGTAGTTACTCTCTTATTCTTGAGTGCTTTGTGGGTAACACACCTTCGTTGCCTGCATGTTACATCATGGAAGCTGCCTTTATACGTGCACTTATCTATCTTTCTACACTTTTTTTTTTACATCGAATCCACTTTTCATCAGGAAGTTCTACACAAGCCTTTGTGGCCCTTACCATTATTTATCTTGACAGAAATGCTGTCAAGATGTTTGGGTAGTACTTTGTTCCCACCCCTCCCTTCCATGAATTTGACCTGCTGACAGAGCTCTGCACAGTAGTGTTCCTTCAATGTTATATATTCCACTTCTGAAGTTAGACTCCACATACTCCCTTTCCTACAGACTCCTACTTGCTTGCCTTAAACAAGTCTTTTCCCCTTTCTTGTCACAATAACAACCTTCACCTCCTACCCCCATCCCCCTTTCTGGTCCCATATTTTGAGATTATCCTTTGTCTGCATTTCCTGGAAGACCCCACCCCGTGCGCTATTTCTTTTCCTCCCCCCACCACCACCAAAACCTTTCCTCCTGTCCGATTACCATGACTACCACTCTGGGTTCCTCTCTGGCATCTTCACAGGGGACATCATACCCCGTGCCCGTGCCCGTGCCCCTCCCCCTCCCTCCTACGCTCCTGACCTTAACCTACCCTCCTCCCTCCTTCAAACCTTTTTCCTCATCACCATGGCACCCATTCTTTCAATCTTTCAGGCATCTTCACACAGAAAACCCCCCCCCCCATAAACTAACGAACTTATCCTCTACTACATTGCCCTCCCTCCCTCTGACTTTTCTCCCACACGTTTGACATCAATTCTTCCCTCTGCCTGCCCTCTCTCCCTCCCCTTCATCTCAAATTGGCCTGACCTCCTTGACCCCGCCGAAATCCATCACTTCTCTCCCCACGACTTCTGCGAACTCCCTGCAGCTTTCACCTCCGAATAGTTTTCTTCCTTATCAGCATTCCTCAATTCTCTGGGAGCAGAGCCTTGTTACCTTCAGCAACTCTCTCCTCCCCTGCCAGCCAGCTAGTCAGCCAGCCAGCTAGCCAGCCAGCCAGCCAGTTGGGTGGGGAAGAGGGTGATGTTGAACTGGGAATACTGCCCCCCTCCACTTCAATTTTGCTGTTATTTCACAACAACATCATGGCAGGTATCGCTGAACTGAGAGAGGAGGGAGGGCCTCTCACACATGAAAATTTTGGCAGTAATAAATTTTCAATGTGTCCTTCCATGCCCTGCTTTCAGCTCCCAATGTTTGCTGCTTTCTTGGAGAGAAGCAGCAATTCCATACCACAGGCGCATGAGCCGACCTCTGATTACGCTTTCGAAAGTTACGTTCACACGCTGTTCCTAACTTAAAAGTTTAGATAGAAAACTTAACTCTCAATGATTAGCTTGTAGTTTAGCACCGTGTGGACGCACTCAAAAGTTAGCAATCTTACAGTTTAGCTTGTGAGTTAGCGTGAACCTCGCTTCTCATTTGCTTCCAGGTCAACATCCAGTAGCGCTATTTTATATGAGCATTAGGTCATAGCTAAGACTCTGCACTTCCGTTGTAATCATCGAGTGTGACTTGCTCATAAGGTGTACCTTAAAGTTTAGGTATGAAACCACGTCGTGAATTCACAAGTGGAACTAATCATTGACATTTAAGTTTTTGACCTAAACTTCAATTTTGGCAACTGCATATGAACATAACTAAAAGACTATTTTTCTTTTTTTTGTTGTGATGTCTTTCAGATGTTGTAAATCATCATTATCCAATAAAGACCTTGGTCTCTTTGTTGTAGGCCTACATTCACACACCATCCCCTCCAAATGTGTATTTTTGCTTTGATTTTCAGATCTCTGTCGCCAGCAAAACCTTGGATGACTACTTTTGATGTTTGATAAAGTTTGACCTGGTTGCAAAATAGCGCCAGTGTGGTATAAATCAAAACAAAGAATTTGGGTATCAAGTCCTTCAAACCAGCTTATGCTATCTCTGCTAGTTTAACTCTTTGTCTCTCTTTCAGCCCCTCCCGCTAAAGACAATATACTTAAAATATATATTTCCCCCTACCATCTTGTAACACATACGCATACATCTGACTGCATCATCGAATTTCTCACAGAGGACGGCCCTAGTTGCATCATTGGCAATCAAAACGATATCGAGGACGATGTCACTCCTAAACTCCCGCAGTTCAGACTCAGCATGATGTCATCTCATTGCATACCGATAGTTTGACTCTCCCTCAAGAAATTATGAGCCACCTGCGGCGCTCCGACTGCTTGCTTTCTTTTCATTTCTCATCCGGCACCGACATTTGCCCTTTGAACTCCACCGCACTTCACCCCCACCCTCAACTCCATCTCTCCTGCCCCCAATGGCAATATACATGTACACGACACAGTTCTGCAGGAAGTTTCTGACAAATGTTGAAGCAGGAAGTCATCTGTTCTCTCTGATTCTGCACTCATATTCTAGAATCAGCAAAAAGCGGCAGGTTTGGGACTGAAGGAATCTTTGGATTCTCAAACAGAGCAGCAGGACAGGGGTGACTGCAGGGATGGATTGAAAAATCCTTGACGGTTTCTCATATGTCTTGCATTCTAAAATACTAACACAGAAACCAATATGTGGGCAAATGAAATAGAATCAAGACGGCGTGATGTGTTCACCTTGATTGGTTTTGATATGGTGACAGTGAAAGTGGAAGAAGGGTCTTCAAGAATTAACCCCCCCCCCCTCCCCCATACATACTGTAAACCCAACATAAAGATAAGATCACACAGAAGCCATGGGGTCTATCTAGACTGGCACACTCTTTGAATCAGCCAAAACTGTAAACTGCTTCAAAGATGTTTTAGGGACTTTTGTAACAGACACTTCAGCAGTTTTCGTCACTCGGCAGGATTTATTCCCCAAATTTATTTATTATTTAAACTTTTTTAAGGTAAGTGCCCACTAATTTCACTTGTCCTAACACTGAGCTTGACTTGCCCAGGGCTAGCAGGCAATTGGATTTGTATTGCAGCCTGCACAGATGTCCTTAGTTACACTGACATCAACACACCGCATGCACCCCTTCCCCATCTCATTCATCCCATCTGGGGGAGCTACTTTTGTTTACAACCGCACTGCTCATGTTCGCGTTAACGCTTCCCCATGTTTTTCTCAAACGGCTGCAAATTGATTTTTTTTCTTAATTGTTTTGTTCGCCCCTTTCTCTCTTTATTCCCCTTCCACACTGCATGGCCCCCATTCAACCATTGTTTAGCTAGCTAACCATGATGCTACAATTGTACAGTCTAGTGTCATGTAATGGCATGATGACATCACCCCCACCCCCCCCTTCCCCCTTTGTGTCAGACTCCTAACACATACTTCCCTATCCCCACATGGAAGAGGCCACAGGAATGTATTGATTATCATTGATGCCTGTCTATTTCCTATGCATCTTTCATGACCACTTTCCATGCAAACAATTAAGAGTGGTTACGACCCCCCTATTTGCTATCAAGGCGTTTTGCGGGCCCCCGATTCGATTCTTTTTTAGCGTGATTGGATGGATAATTGGAGGATAGAGCTTTCAGAGGATTGCTACATGGAGTTTGGACAAAGCAGATAAGATGCAATATACATGCAATATACATCAAAGTGCCATTATCATGACTTGCATGTGTATAGTGCAATTTGTGAATATTTAAAACCACTGTCCCCACTCTACCAAAGGTGTTGCAGTAAAAAAGAAAAAAAAAAAGGATGCATTGGATTTTCATCAAACATCGTGAAAGGGGGAGGGGAAGGTCAGAAGGAATCTGACCCAACAGAGTTGCTAAAATGGATGACATCTCTCAGATAACTTGACTCATTGTGAAACAAGCTACACATTTCTGTTCATCCTAATGCGCTATTAGGATATGCTAAAAAAAAATAAATGGGTAAATAACAAAGATGCCGCTATTTTCACTAAGCTCTTTTATTTATTTTTTTCCTCAAGTTACCTCTGATCAATTCTACACTAAGTGCCAAATCTTCAAACTATTGTTACAAAAATTCTACAGGAGCAGTCACTGTAGCTTCCTTTGTGGCCAAATGAACAGCTCGGCATGCACCCTTGCATTATTTTGCTTGCCTGTCACTGGCTCTTGAATTTTAAAGCATTCCAGCGATGAGCACTACCTTACTTTACAGATCAATTCACCGCAAGTATTTCAGTTCTTTGATGTTTGGGGTCTCATTGCCTCTTATTCACTGGTTTCTCTGAATAAGCCAGTTTGAAGTCAGCCTATATGTGCACATGGGTACAAATGACCTTTCTTTTTTTCTCAGCTGGTTAGGCACTTCACTTGTTTACCAAGTAACATAATACATACGCTTGCCCAACATAACAATCTATGGAAATAAACAATTTGTGTAATTCATCGATCATGTTCAAAAAAAAAAAAATTAACTTGCATAGACCAGCTGACCAGAATGGGTCCGTCAACTTGGGGGGGGGGGGGCGCATCCATTTTATTATTTTGGATTGCATGTATTAACAATCTTTTTGTTTAGATTGCCAAATACTACTTTACTGTCGGGTGGATGTGCTGGCAAGAACCATTTTCAAGTATTACTTGAATAATCAAAACCTCACCAATGCGCATCTTAGTGAATTTAAAAACTAACATGCCCTGTTGGTACAAGTGACCTTTTTCTGCTCAGATGCAAAAGGGAACCCTCAACTGGTTTATTCAGTTCTCTTGGAATCTGTTAAATGTGCTATCTCTTATTGCTCAGTCATGCAGGCCTGCTATTAAACAAGAATAAGTTTAGGCTTGCCATTGACAAACCTATATGAACAAAGTGTGCACCAAATTTGAATACCTATTCACACCATTCTTCAATGGAAGCTAACGTTTGCTGCCCTGAACAGTAGATATTTTTTTAATGCTAATACTCAGAGATGAGCTATTCTGATGACTTGTCCCTTTCAAAGCCATTACTGCAATCTGCTTTATTTCTGTCCAGGTAAGCTTAGGAGGCCCGTTAGGTGGTGTCTTTGCTATTAAGCAGCTCTAGTCTATCTTTTGTACATAAAGTATGGGACAAGACAGAGCTAGCAACCTTGCCAGTCCCAAAGCCCAAACTGCCCTGTAAACATCTCACTTGCGCTGAACAAGAGGGCATGGCAGACGCTGGCAGATCAGGTGACCAGCCCTTCTGACCGCATCCCGGTCAAGAAAGGGCATCTCGAAAAGGCTATTCTCCCTCTTCTGACCATTGCAAGTGGGGCAACTGTCTTCTTAAAAGCAGAGGGATTTTTCAAAAACTAAATAAAGAGAGGAGCGAGGAGGAGCGAATGAGAAGAGAGATGCATCCTCCCCGCTTCTTCATGGGGCGCTCCTCCAATCTCGCGCCCGACCCTTTCTTGCCACCACGCTCGCCGCCCGCGATCCCATTACCAAAACTTGAGTCCCGCTCTTGACGATCCTTCTTGCCCCGAGGATTTTGAGGTGAGAGGACATGGAGGAGGATGGAGAGGGAAAAAAATATATTTATACCACAGACAGAAATAATATCGAGAGAGGAGAAAGATGAACTCCACCACGGGCTATATCTGGACGGTAAAGAGGCACCATTTTCCTAGACCTCCCACCCCATCCTCCAATACACATTACAAAACTGATACGCAGGATGACGGCATGCAGCGAAACAGGTTGCCCTGTATCATACATTGTTTTGAAGGTGAAAAGACGCCACATTATGTGGATATGAATTTTCAGTAAGTGAAAATCAGATCTACTAAGTAGCCATACTTACCTATACCACAGGTAGGGAAGGAATAGCGATATGGTATAGGTAAGTATGGCGTATTCTGCCGTAGATTCTGGGTTCTACTTGTACATACCCACTCTACTGACTTGCCTGGGGGCAACTAAAACTTACTTCAGGGCAAGTAAACTGAATGACCACTTGCAGGATGAAAGAAGGAGGCCCCTTGCCAAAATGGCCATTTGAACAAGCGGGAGAAATACCATTTTTTTTTTCTTTCCTTTCGTAATGCCCGACTTGTGAATTCAAATACCGAAATCTCCACCTCTGGACAACAGCAGACCAATTAAATGGTGCACATTCCAATTTTCATGCCCGCTCAAGTAACAGTGCAACCTTTACGCTTGCCCGGGGCATGTCCGATCATGCGGCACCTTAATGCAGACAATAACAAATTTTTGCACAGAAGCAATGAAAGAAGCAGGTGTAACGAACAGCTTGTCGCTCAGCAATCAGATGAAAAAAAAAAATCTTAATGACTAAAAAAGACCAGAGTAGGTGCATTCACATTTGAATAATCGCGGTAGTAAATACCATCGTTCTTTGCTGGCACCATTCTTATTACTGAGATACCACAGTCATAGATACTGCAGTGATACACCTGGTACGGTTCTGAATTCAGGGAACAAGCACCAAAATACACTTCTCTGAGGTGTGCACATCTCCTGCTGAGAGAAGACAGGAAGTGCTGTGGTATTTTGTGACACAATTCATACTGATATCGTGCATGTGTACTTCATGCAAAGTTTGAGTTACACCACTAAACACCACTGTATTGTGCAAAGTATTTTGTGGTGTATTTCAAAGTTGCAAAACAATAATACGGGCTGATGCATTGACATAAAAGACAGTATTGGAACAAGACCATGGGAGTTGGAAAGGTTTTGACCACTTCAGTGACTGAACACGAGGAGGACATTTTTACCTTCCCTTGCAAAATACTCTTGCAAAATTTTTTCTCCAGATCAGGAAAGAGTAAGACATAACAGCCACGAAGCTCCACTCAGCTTTATTTTCACCATCAAACACTACCCAGATTTGTTTTGCTATCAAATGAGCAAGTGCAAAGACTACTCTGCCACCCTTTTCTGGTGAAGAAAAATAAGCCAGAAGTTCTGTAAAATGCAAAGTGCTGTGAATCAAGTCTTTCCGAATGCAACTGTTGTCATCATCTATTATCACTAATCGACTTTGAGGTGGAATCACGGTTTGAAATGAGTAATTTCAACTTGTGATGGGCGTAATGTGTTTGCAGATCTCTCCATAAAACTTGGTCGGAAAGTGAGCCCATTCCCGACTGCAGGAAGTGCAATTAACCTGCTGCAGGGTAAACATGTTTTTTCTGCTGGTGTAAACACACTCTTCTCCACTTTTTTCCCCCCTTGCACACTGAAGGGAAGGGATACTGTATCTACTAGATGGGCTGCTATGGAAACAGCCGCTGCATGTTGTGCACCGACTCCCACGGACTCCTCAAGATGGGTTAGTGGAAAAGCAAGGTAGCTTGTTTCTCTGGGGCCCTCTTAATTTGACGAGAGGAGCGGAACCTCCGCGTCAATCCTTGACGTAATACCGAACATTAGACCCAGGTTTTAATGGCTGGATGTTAATCACGAGGAGCTTTTGTCCATACTCATCATGAAGGCAGCAATTATGAGACAATATCCATTTCTTTAAATGGAAAGAGATGATGAACAATGAGCAAAAAAGCAAGCTCTAAACCCTTGCAACGGTTTACTTTGTCGTTATTTCTAATCAACATCAATTTGGGCCTGTCTGACGAACCAATTTATGAGTAATATACAAAATGGTTGTTATGTTCGGGGGGGGGGGGGGGGGGGCAGTAAGGGAGGAATGGAAGCTGCACAGAATTGGAAATTGATTGATCAACCTGGGTGTCGTGTTCCTCGGAACGTCTAGAAGTTGAACAACCTCAGAATTAGGTCTGGAATATAACCCTTGGCTCCAATGAGATACCATGCACTGTGGTATTTGGAACATATCGGTGGCATGCACAACCATTCTGATAAGTCGTCTCTGCAACAAACTCTTGATGTTGCCTCCTCCCCCTCGGTCTTGGAGCACAATGCATCGACACAGATTTTTCAGATAATATGCAACTTTTGACAGTGCCGAAACTAATGGTGGATGGATTCTCTTCAACTGCAACTGAGCAGAGTATGTGATTTAAAAGAAAAAGATGTACATTTAAGCACAGCTACTTTCATAAACCGCATTCTTAATGTTTATCAAGACCACAGTGTAAAAAGGGTCCTTTTCTCTGCAGTATACATAACTTGGTAATTTACTTTTGTTGTAAAGTTTGTGTGTGTGTGTGTGTGTGTGTGTGTGTGTGTGTGTGTGTGTGTGTGTGTGTGCATGGCTGCATTCCTCCCTGCCCTTTATTTCACCTTTATTTCGAATTATGTATTTTGCAAATTGACATCTTCTGTTTCGTGCCATAGCTTTCATCTCAGTGCATACATTAGCCTCTGATAAGTGCTTTTCATGTCAGTGCCGATATTTCTCACATCAGATTTTTGAAATGAGTATGAATATAACTGCTCTGACAGCAAGTCACAAAATGTAGCTGGGAGTAGAAAAGAGTGGGGGGCAAGGAGCTAAGAGAAATAAACACCACTGCTGAATAGAGCGCAGCATGATTTCATTTCCTCTGTTTGCTTGTTGTTAGCATTTTTTCCCTGACAAAACCACACCCCATGCCTTTCAAATCAATACTGTTTAACACTTTTGAGTACCGATTTGCTTCACCCAAGCATTGGGTTAAATTCTAATTCCTTTTTTTTTTCTTCTTTTCTTCTTTTTTTGAGGGGAATTTTTTTCTAGTGGACGGAACGGATAAAATTCTGATAAATGGGAGATCAGGGGGTGTTTCATCAACGTTTGTCAGCGCTGACAACTTGAATCACCATAGTAACAGTCAGTGACCAGAGCATCTCAGCCAATCAAAACCAAGGATTTTGCTGAAATTGTCAGCGCTGACAGTTGTCAATGCTGACAAACATTGATGAAACACCCCCCAGATTTGATGTAATTACATGAGTTTTTTAGTAAGGGGTTGGGGGAAGTGCCTCTTTTTTTTTAAATGATCATTCGGCATTCTGAGCGAATCCATTCCATTCACTGTCGGTTAAGTGTGAATTCATCAAAACAAATGTAGGGGTCAAGCATCATGATGAACATTCAGAAGACACCATGTTCCCCAGTTCATACGTGCATGCCATGTCTATCATTTTGGTTGTTTAGATTCACAATTTTATTTGAAGTAGCTATCTAGGAGGATTTCTTTTTCTCTGGCAGATATCTCCTTGTCTCCTATCCTGTTTTTAGCTCTCTCTCTTTGTTATCATCACCCATAATAATATAATGCTTAGCAACTTCTCCAAGATAAACAAACAAAGCAAAACAAAACAAAACCTCCTCCAGAATTCCATCACGATCCAACCTCTGGAATGCTCCCCCCCCCCCCCCCACTTCCGCTGCCTATCACCCACATTCTGTCACACCCAAGAGAAAAAAGAAGCAAGTAGAGATCAGCCAATAATGTTCCTGCCTTTCACCTCCACCCCACCTCTTCCCCCTATGCATCTGCTCTCAAATACCACCTCTTCTTCTTGGCAAGGTCCTCTAGTCTAGCCAACAATCATAAATCCTCAAAAACCTTAACGCGCAGACCTTCGGCTACACCTGCCTTCATTTCAGACACACACACACATACACACACACACACACACACACACATGATAAAACAAAGGAAGCGAGAGGGAGACATTTCAGGGCCCATACATTTCTCAGAGATAGGCACTGGCATCCCAACGACTATCGACTATCTTCGGACTGATGACTACAAATATCTTCTGCCTCCCAGTCTACGTGCTGTATTTGCCCTTCCTGCCTACATACAGATGGCAAGCGGGTGACTTTAGGGGTAAGTTCTCCAAGAGTCAAAAACCCCTATGTAGGGCCTATGCTACGTGCAAGAGAGGAACAGATGTGATGTACAATACCTATAAGACACTTTTATAAGGCAATATTGACCATGAAGGCCTTTACTTCGTCTGCTTTGATATAGTTTTGTATAGAATGTTTACAGTCCCTGGCACAGACAGGGTTAGTGACCAACCAACTAATCAAAAGTATGCCCCAACTAAACATTTCCACCATTACTCACTGGTGACATATTTTCTGCATCTCTGTGGAGTCTGCAAGATGCTGTAAAGGATGCGGTAAAAGACTATTTCTGGGGCGAGTTTGTAGTCAGACTGAATTTATACTTGGAAAGTGGAAGAGTAACAGGGCTGGCATGTGAAGTCTACCCCAACCTAATGCATGATTGATTTGGGGGGGGGGGGGGGGGGCATTTCACAATGAACTTAAGTCAGTCTTAAAAGTTGAGATCAATTTAGAATAATGTTATGCCATTGGTTTTCCAATTCAGGTTTACTTAATGTGTTCTGAATCCACTTGAAATTGTTATTAATATTTACATAAAAATTCCTTGGTCCCTTATTTGATTTTGTATATTAATGTCTGCATGAAAAAGTCACCAAACTGTTCATTATCATTATTAAGTTAGTATATCATGGCAGACACACAGAGGATAACATAAATTTTACGGTGATCCTAACATCTAAGATCTACTTATCAAAGTTCTTTGTGGTTAAAGGTTTTCTGTGACTGCAGGCTCAGGACATCTGCAGAGGCATCAAAGCACACATTTGGAATAACTAACACTTCTTTCTTTATCCGATATGACAAAGAAAAGATATGTCAAACCTGTGGGTGTTCATACTATCAGGGGTAGATATGAAAGTATGCACTGTTAACTAAGGCTGTCACTTACCATGCAGATCATGTTTCTCGACCAATACGCCATGTGCAAGTATTGATTTGTTTGCTTTTTTCTTTGCCTGAAATTCATTTTAAAAATCTCTTAAACTACAAAATGAGGACAAAACTGGAAGAGTAAACCAATTTGTATCCCAAGATACCAAGGGTGAAAAGAAAATTTTGTCTAGGCCCAGTTTTAATGACGCTGGTGAAGGAAGCAGAAGCAGAACTTGCATTATCAACCAGAGGCACAAAAGTGTGGAATCTACTATAATACAAAAGCACATAGTACGTGTGAGGTGTGTGTGGTGGTGAGATTATCCATTCTTTAATCCCTCCCCCCTCCCCCCGAAAAAAAAAAAAAAAATGTATAATGTATATCAATTGGCCATTAGAATCATGCATAACAATCTAATAACTCTTATGTCAAATAACTGGTTGGTCATTATTCATTTTTCATATATTCCCCAACAACATCACCCCCATAGCTCCATGGAACCATTCCCTGTTGCCAATTTGCGGGAATGAAATACTGATCGACCATGGTCACAGCAGCAATAATGAAATGCCAGAGAGAGAGAGAGAGAGAGATTGGAGATAGCAGTGATGGGTGTCAATGAGGCTTTTTTCTCTCCTCCCCTGCGGATGTAAAAGGAGCCAGAACCTGGTGGTCACAGGAAGTGGCTCCTGATTAAAATGTAACTCTGTACCTGTTGATCTGTCTGTCAGGTGATACTGCCCCGTGTGCCGCCTCCCTCTCGTCTGCACACATGCTACATTCATTGGCGCAACTCGGGTTTCTCCCCCAGTCATACATAATGCCAACTTCCACTTCCATGGCTACAGATGTAGGGACAGTGTACTGCACTACCTCTCCCCCCCCCCCCCCCCCCACCCCACACCTACACACATGCACACAAAGACAAAGATGGACATACTGGTGGCACACAGTGCAGGTCACACACAATTCACTTCGCACAAGACCTTGATTGAGAAATCAGGTGGCCACTCAAACACTTGTACTGCGCACATCCTATCATGAGTATCCCTCTCCTGTTTTCAGTCCAGATTTGCCATGTGCAGCCCTATTAACCCTTCCAGAATCAGCCAACCCCACTTCAGGAGTGCTCCTGGCCCAACTTTGTGTATGAATGGGGTATGGCATCCGCCCAAATCACCACTAACCCCCACTTTGGGGTTTGGGGAGTTCTCACCTTGACTTTGTCCCTCATTGACCCTTTCCCTCTGACCATGATTTTGCAGCCTGTGTCCTTCTCTAGCTGTTTAGCGGTCATTCCTCTTGGACCAAGTATCCTTCCAACAAAGTTGAACTGTAGATGCAATAAAATGAAAACAAAAAATGGGAGAAAAATACAGGTGAGAACTTCTGGAAAGAATATGCATCGTATAAAACTTCATAATATTGAAAGCATACTGTAAAACATGATATAGAGGCATGACATTTTTGCCAATTGGAGCCAATAGCCTTATTCGCAGCATGAAATTTTCGCGAATTACAACTGGCATTCAATGCATCATATAGTGTAGACAAGAACTTTCGTGTGCATTTTTATTTCGCGAATCTTGGCTCCTGTGAAATTCCTGAAATTAAAATGCACGCGAACATTCCTCATTTTACAGTATTCTCGGGACCACATTGGTGAAGCCCATCTTCATAACTGAGCCACCAGCTTTTCTAAACTCCACTCACACAAGGTGTGCAGAATTTGATTTGACATATGAGATGCGATTCATATCGGAATGCTGTTTGCCGTGTGCAAGTCACGTCTCTGGTAGCGAGGAACACGAGTATATGGGTGAGAGGGATTACGGCTCCCTCTCCCAACTTCCATCGGGGAGAGGAAGCGGAGAGAGCGGATCTTTTCACCATCTTTTTGATAAAAAGCATATGTAACACAGAAAAAGAAAAGGTATTTTCAAGGACAGGCATTAGGTGCTAATACTTTGGGTCTGCATTATCAATCTAGTACAGGAGATGATGCTAATGATGATGATGATGATGATATGATAATGATGATCATGACAGTAAGCTGTGATTGCTTTTGGCTCAGATGTTGCTCGCTCTGCGCAGAGGTGCCTGGAAATCTCATCTACATGCATCATTTGTTGTTTTTTTTTCTTCGCATCATCAGAGGAACACCTTATTAAGGGGCCCAACACATACAAGCAGATATGAGGCAACGTGCAGACATCTTCGTAACCTCATGAAGGTCTCATTATGTCTGCGAGGTCTCTCATCAAACCTATCAGTAGTGATGACAAGCACGGAGGGAAGGAGAAAAAAAAATATATCACCAGCTTCATCTTATCAAATGGCCATTCTTGCTTGCTGGACATTAAAGAATGCTCACAGCCATATACTGACGGTCATTTGGACAAACAACATACATTATGGTCAAGATGACCACGAAATCACAACCCTGCCCTACCAGCTTTGAGAGTGCTGATGATATCTTGCCCATATATTTACAGTCCGGTGGGTCTCTCCCACGGAGCTCAAATCCTTCCCAACTCGATCTACTAATCATCTCCCTGTACGAACCGACCAATCATGGCACAACATCGAGTGGCCTTCGGGCAATCATCGATTCAAGCGATAGCAGACAGGAGGCCTTGCTCGTTTTCCTGTTATTCCTTTCTATTTCAACAATATATCTCCGAACATCAAGCAGATAAAGCCAAACAAAACAGGGCATGATATCATGCTTGGCTGTCATTTGCATACATATCCAGCTGTAAGCCATTGTTTCGCGTGAGGTGTGATGAATTAATAGAATTTTAATTTGGGACAACTGTATAAGCTGCTATTTTCGTGTACAGATATTTTCATGAATGACGGGGTCACAGGCATTTTGGCATGACATTGTTTGCACGATTTTGATACTGAGGCAATCAAAAGTGCACTAATGACTGTCAGTTTTAGACATTTTCCCATGTCATTAAATGTGTGGTCCAAGAGCGATTCTCAACATTCGTGAAAATTAAACTCTTGTGAAAATTACTTGTGACAGTTAATAGGGAAGATACAGTAGGCAAGTTTGCTGGAAGCATGACTGGACAATACAGTACAGAAATATATCTTTTCCGCGAAAGACTGGGTAAACAGTTTGACAGACTTTGCCAATACCCACTGCACAGCTGGATACAGAGTAGGTGGGACTACCTTGGTCTCCACAACCTAATCGAAACTTTGTCCTAATATTGTTAGAGTCAAGGAAGGTCGGGTCCTTGATGAATGCCATGGCTCTGAAAGGCAAAACAAAAATCTGCTGTAAATTGCCTGCAAATCAAGTTAACCCGGTGCTTCTGTTCAAAGCCCTTGCTCACACTGGGGATATTGATTTTGCTGATGCTATTTCTTTGGGAACCATGCGGGAAGTTATGGAGCGAGAGGGAATGAAGTGCGGAGACTGGCTGGACTCCGCCTATCCTTCAGAGAGGAAGCGAGTTCTCTTGCAAAAAACACACATGAACAAACAATAACTACACACCACCAATATCAACATTTAAAACATCACAGCCTGATGGGGAATTGTTGAAAATGGTGAAAGGTGCCTTGATTGGGACAAGAATGCAACTTGAAGCAACCTTCGAAGGAACAGTCTCTGGTTGGGAAGGCGAGGGGGGGGGGGGGGGCAACTTTTCTTACGAGTCTATCTCCGGCTCTTGTTTAGGAGGAGAACACAGAAAGATAATGGCAGGTTAAAACTTTCCTTAAGTGTGTTAATAAGGATCAGACAGCAAGAAGGTGACTGACTAATCAGAATTCCACAAGGTGCCTTGTCTAGGACCGAAACCTTGTCTAGGAACACAAAAAAAAATGAAGGTGACTCCTTACAGATACCCTCTCTTCCTAAATAAGGCCCCATGGTAAGCTTCTTCAACAGGGTGCCTTCTCTGCCCACTCAAGGATTCTGTACACTGAGCAGGGATTTGATCAAACACAGGCACCAGAGAGCAAGAACTCCTGTCACCACCAAGGCAAACTATGGAACATCCACTCATTTTGTTTGCTTGTTCCCCCCCCCCCCTAATTCTGGCAGTAACACATGCTTGGGAAATGCACACTACAACAATGCAATCAAAAGCCGGGTGATCATCACAAAGAAGACCTTACCCCCAACACGCAGTCATAGCACCATGCCCCATCCTGATCACCCCCTGTCACATTCCCCACGTCTTACCTCCATCAGGAGCGAGTGCCAATCCATCTCCCACCGAGATTGGAATCGGCAGGCAAGCATGCACGGATATCTGGCACATACCTCAGCTCAAGCTCTGCTAAATTTCTGGGGGATCATCGCGCAACGTGTGTGTCGCATATTGCTGATTAATAACGGAGAAATTCAACATGACTATGTTGACAGACCGGTCTACGTGAATCCTTGCCCCTCTTTTCCACTGAAATCCACTCATTCTGACCTTTGACCTTGGTCTGTTTCCAATTTTCCTTCCATGGCCTAGGGAGCCAGTCAAGACTGCTTTCACTTGACCTTAAAGCTCTGGCCTTGAGTAGTGGAGTCCATATCCAATATACCTCTTCTCAGTCATTTCTTTAAAAAAAATCTTATTACAACGACTGATCAAATTCATGCAGCTATTTCTGGAATTTTCTCATGAACACAGTAATCTACCAATTTAAACAGCAACACCTCCCCCCCCCCCCCCCACCACTACCACCACCATCACCTCCATACATCGTTGGTACCATGGGCTGAAAATTGTTCTCAATGATTTCCTCTGTCAAATTTGATTGTTTTCCTACATCCCCCAAAACAAAAAAAATTTTAAAAAAAAAGTGATTTCACCAAGTTTCTCTCCAGTTCATATTCAATCTGTCAAAGTCTTCACTTTGAATTGAGATACAAACAAATACCAATACTTCACAGCACTATTCTTCAATTAATTAGTCAAACAGCAGAGTAAAATTTAGTTTCTCATTCATGTAATATTCAAGGTACTTTGAGAATAGAATCCCACATCTTCCCCCCCCCCCTCCTTCTGTTTTTTCTTTCAAGTCCATAAATGTTGAGGAATTAGGTACAAAATACAAGCTGGTAATTTCTACTTTTCTTTGTACTTTGCCCCGAATGGACATTTGGTCAAGGGCAACATTCTTCATAATTTGCTAGTAGCCTTTCACTGTACTTTTTCCCAACACAGTAAGTTTTACTTGCCCCAGCCAAGTGCGGAAATAAGGTTTGAAGCATCCAGACACAGCATTCATTTGGAATGGTCTCCTTTTTATAACATGGGTTTGTCTCATCTATCATCTGTTGGCTGGTTTGACATATTACAAAGTACAATGATCTTTCCTCAATCTCTCTTCAAAGAATGTGTTGCACTGTCTACCTGTAAGATGCCACTTTTGCTCAGAATTGTGGTCACTGATATACACATTATACAGGTAATCACTGGACTAAGTTGATAAACACACATGATAAAACTGCTGCTTATAAATTGACTGAACCCTAATCTACATGCCTTGTCCATTTACTAGTACTGTGTTTAAAAAATATATATCTTTTTTTTAGTTTTTTGATCCTGGGGTCACTTACGATGAACTCGAGATTTCGCTCAGTTGTCCCGTAAACAATGATGTGCTGCTGGTATTGAATTCCGCTCATTTCCTGCACCTGATAACTTCAGAATAACCATCAGATTACATCAAAACTACCTGCTGCAAACATTTGCATTTTAAAGCCTGGGTAAACCATTTCATTGAATCATCAGATTAACCTTGTAAAACCAATGTCTGCTTCCTTTATGTCATGAAAGGCGACAAACACACAACACATTTGCAAATACTAGTTAGTTGAAATAATAAAAAGTACATATTAAACCACAATTTCCCCCTTATGTACAGCAGGTTGATATCTTATACCAAAGTCAGGGTTAAGCGTTTCACGCGTGAGCCGAAATGGACTTTCTAACCTCTGCCATAAGTCCACATGATGTCAGGTGACGTGGGACTATGCACGACCAACTGTTCAGAAACAAGAAATCTGATCGGTTTCTCGTCAGAGCAGAGACTCCGCGCCAATCGACATTGGGGCCAGAGAAAATCTGGGATATCATCATCGCTATGGTACACTTCCATCAGTCTTCCTTCAGCACCATATTACAAACCAACCCACGGGAAAAGTCAAAATCGGATTACGTGGAATGATGCATGACAACGGCAAGGGAAGTATGATCTGTGTAAATGCAGCGATAAGATCGAGGAACCTCATGCAGTTACTTTGAAGGTGGTATGGTGTCGTGTAATGTTGTAGGATTACGTGTACAGTGTATGTCAAGATACAGGCGCTAACATATACACTTTATACATGATGCTTACGAGTAGATCACTATTTGCATAGATGCCTCCCTAGGTCATGATAACGCATACAAAAAAGACGGATGAAATCCTCCTTTCATTTTGCAAATCCCCCTACGGTAAAATCTCGAGAAGATGTGAAATCCCAGCGGCATCAGTTCAGCAGTCTATTTCCACTGCTCTCAGCTGCTCATAAATTCTGATCCAGCTCTTAACTGACAGAACAAGGAGGTGGGGTGGAGGGGGGGGGGGTAGGGGGTAGGGGGTAGGGGAGGGGGAGGAAGCAACTGGGGAGCTAGCCTCATTAGCCAAATCATTGACATGCACGGGCTCATGGATAAGGCATTCCAATGGAGCGGAGCAAAGCCGGAGATTAGCATGATGTCTGCCCCCAAATGACAGTTTGTCGGCACGGCGATGGGATGGCATCATCAGACCACCAAACATAAAATGTTGATGCCTCTCCTCATTACTGCCTTCATGTGCCAGCAAACGGGGCACAGAGCCAAAAGAACAAAATGAAAGAAGAACATCAAAACAATACTTGTGCTGGGGGTGGGGGATTACAGATTTGCTGGAATATACAGCATATATGTAGCTGGGGAAAATAGAAGAAGAGAAAAGTTGTACGGATGAGCCTCTGAAATCAAAGATGCGATGGCACAAGTACTTCAAAATCTATTTCCACCGCAGGTTAAAAAGAAGCCGCAGCAACATCTCACATTATGATGAATATTTCTGCGCCACCTTTTCCCCACACGCACCTCCAGCAAGCATGTGATGGCTAGCAGAGGAATATGAAATTCATGTCACCGCCGCAGCGAAGGATCGATACACTCCTACGGCAATCCCCAATCGATTCGGCTACAATCAGGGAGAAATATTCTGTGCTCCTCAAAAGGCAGCCACGGAAAAGTCCTCTTATTTTTGAAGTACCCCATCCCAAATATATTCATTTCTAACCCTGATCTCTCCTCTCTTTCCACCCCCCAAAGAAATACAAGACTTTGTATAGTAATGGATAACAAAGGGAAATGATGAGAGAGAACCAAACTATATATTACAGACACATCTGACATCCGATTGTTTCACTCCATAAATTTTCAGCTTCATCTGCTGACAGAAAGACGGAGGAGAGTAAGAGAGAGCGAGAGAGAAAGATAGTAAATGAGGTGGAAAGGAGAAGCGTAATAATCAAATCAGCATCCAAGTGAAACGCAGCACTGAGCACGTTTATCACTGGAGCTAATTCAACAAGCTCTCAAGTAATTCGAGCACCCTTAATCAATCTCATTAATTATCCACACTCATCATTTTTGGATGCAATTCATCTTTTCTTTTCTTTTTCCGGGGGGGGGGGGGGGGGGGGGGGAGGGGGCTGGGCTGCTATGTAAGAACCCTTTGCTTTGGTTCAAACTCCGCTAATAGAGCTAAGTGCCTTCTAATAATGCATGAAATAAAAACAAGCCATGGATCAATTTGCTGGAATCCACCACAATACGTGGCATGATTGCTGACAGCTCAAAGGGTGAAGTCATCCTCACTTCATTCACTGTATAACCAGACCTACTGCCAAAGAGGTGGGCGTTGATAGCTTTAAACCAGAACTAAAAAGGGGAGGGGGGGGGGGTGGGCATGCATTGTGGGAAACTTATTATTCCACTCATGGATTATCAGCGAGGACAGACCATCAATAACAATGAGGACAGGAAATAAAAAGCTACTGATGAATGTATCCCCCTTTGAACAACAATCAATGTTGATAACACACAAACACAAAAATGTACAAGCAAATTTTGCATGCAACACTGTTTTGTTTTGTTTTTTTTTTTCTTTAAACAGTGAGAATTCTGCCAGTGCAATCATGATTTTCCAGGCCAGTATTGAACCCCATACATTTGAAATGTTTTAGAGGCAGGCAAAAAGGTCCCTCAAAAAACAAGAGCAAAACCGAAATTTGCTACTTTGTGTTTCTCATATACCAATTACATAGTGAATTATCTGTCGCAACTGAAAGAGAAACGAAGAAAATACATAAGCAACATTACTTAGTAGTCACACACACACACACCAAAAAAAAAAAATCACCCTTTGCAAGGTATTGGGGGGGGGGGGCATAGGAGCATACAGGAGGGGAAAAACACGACGCATTCACTTTTTTAGTCATGCTCCATTGAACACTTCCACAGTTGCAGACCCTCTCAAATGATAATTTCCTCATATTCTAGAAATGTCACGTATACAAGGTTCAGGGTAGGAAAGCAGAACCTGTAGCATCTTTGAAACACACTTGCCATCTTCTTCAGAGATGAAAAAAAAAAAACACAATTGTAATTTCCTGTCATCATTTTCAATCAGGCTGAAATCTTCTCATTCACCTGAAATTCTATTTCAAACCATTCAGCATGCCCGAGGCCATCTCATGGATGTTACGGAAGCAAATATTCCAATTTTGGATGTCATGAGCGCACATTATGATCGATGATCACATGTAAAATGGCTGCTCCCATAAGCCAATTGCCTGGATACTGCTGCCTTGATGGATGCGTGGGAGACTGGCTCGTAAACGAGAGTTTCGGCCGTTGTGGCAGAAGTACGAGGGGGGGGGGGGTTTGGTATTCAAGTGGAAATGGGAATATCATGTGTGGATGCATGAACACACTGAATTCAAGGGCATCATAGTTAAATTTGCCTCTCGAAAGAGAAGGCCAGTGGTAGTAACAAGCTCATGACTCAAAGGACTTCTCACAGTACAAAGCTACAAAGCACAGTACAAAGCTACAAAGCATGATGAACAGAATTCTGTATTTATATGCAAGGAAAAATTTCCTGGTATCACATTGCAAATTGCTATGCATATTTTATACAGTCCCACTGCCACACAAAGTATATTTTGTATAGTAGTTTTCTTCCAAAGACGTGTAGGCCTACAGTATACCATTTGAAATATCATTCACCAGCTGATATTGCTAATCAAAAAAAAAAAAATTGAGTGGGAAAATTATTCCCCGACGTGCCATGCCAATATCAAAGCAAGAGCCATCTTCAGCCAAATTATGACAGATTTTTCAAAGGTTTTACCAAATTGGGCAGATATCACAACTCTGTATGAAGCTGCACTTTTGGCAAAGGCGTTGCTCTCAAAATGAAAGTAGCAGCCCCTATATTTTGTTGTGACTACAAACTCTCTGATTGAAGAGTAAATTCTCCCCACCAGGCTAGGCATAGGGAGAAACGGGGATGAGAGTTCGCTCAAATGACGAGAGGACTTAAGGAGAAAAGAAATCAATGCAACCCCAAATAGACCAGAACAGACCGCAGTATTATGAATTGCGGCTGACCGGCGGCTGACCGCCAGGCGCCTTTTCCTCGCACCTCTGTAAGCCCCCTCCATTTAACACGCCTGCCAACTACATGCAAGAAGGGTGCCGCCTCTGCAGCTCTCGCTGTCCGCGCCGAGTTGAGGGGGGGGGGGGGGGCTTAAACGCATCTTGAAACGCATCTCAAAAGCGCGACTTGACGACTGGCTGTATTACAAGTAATCAAATTAGCTTGGGTCGAATCTTGTTAGCACCACTACAATTCTAGAATGCCCAAGGGGGGCGGAGCCTTCTTGCTCTCGACATTTTTCCCCTCTTTTCCTACACCTTACTCTGATGAGGGTGCAAGGAGGCTAGATGTAGCTAATGCCGGAGGGGACTCGGAGGACATTACCGAAATGGATGCACCGAAAGGATGACTACCGCCAAGTGTTCATATTTCTCCCCAAAGATGCAAAAATTGAATTCTACTCATTTGCTTTACAGCTCGGGGGGGGGGGGGGGGGGGGGGGGTATACTCTGTCCATTAAAAAAAGGGGGGCTTTGATGCTCACAGATTGACGAGTGTTGAATAACATTTCTCTTATTTTTGCATAATGACTTGTGGGCATTTCCAAATCGTACATGCAAGATTTCAATTCAATTTCAAGCAGTGCTCGCAATTTGAGGATCCAAATTCACAGTCATACAATGCCTTGATTAAATACGCCACTGCACATTTTTCACAAGTAGGCCTAAGCTTGAACCCGCATGCTCGATTCTCACCAATCTCATGGGGGGCAGCCTAACAATACTGACTTGTGTGAAGACCTACACATAATGGCAGCAGGGGCCCCTACTAGTATAATTGTCTCTCTTGTCAGAAGAACAGTGAATCATGACTCAATTACACCGTATCGGCGGAGAAACACAGCACTGCCAGGGATCACAATATCCCCTTGACATAATTGAAGTCCTACAAGCTGCGAGTGCACGACAAATCTAAAACTGACATTATTTTGGCTCACCTCAATGCTACACACCACTGTGCTGAATGAACCTCAAGTTTATTCCAATGGCACATCTAGGGTAACCTTTGCCGACATTGCCACATTCACGACCAGCATGAATAGAAGACCTTGGTCCTTCTGCATACATGCATTTCTTTCCTTTTTAATTACAGGAAGCCTGCATAGTTGGAAGTTACCATATTAATGCCAACGATACTTTTAGTTGATTGATCTACACCTTGCTGCTGTCATGGTAACTGCAAGTATAATGAATTGGTATCATTCAAACTAAATTTTCTTTAGAGGAAAAAAATCTCTAGGATTGTCATATGTTTTGATCTATTTCAGGGGAATGCTATGAATATGAATGGCAAAATTTGAGTTCCATATGAACTTCATGCAAACTTTATGAATCTTGCACATGAAGAGGACAGCAAGTCTTGATTTAACCCACTCCAATATCTCCACTTCCCTTTGCCCCCTCCCCCCTCCCTTGGGCCATTCCCCTTGTAAGCATGACCAACTTGTTACACCCCCTCCCTACACTCCATCTCTTGTTAATGCACGTACAGAAAAAGGGTTGATTCTAGGGCTCTCTCTGACTCTAGAATTCGTCACACGAACAGGTGCTGGGTCACTTCATTCCCCCTGTTTTGCTTTCAACTTAAAGGATGCAGTATTTCTTTCTTTCTTTCTTTCTTTCTTTCTTTCTTTTCTCTTTCCCTCTTAATAATGTCATTCCTGTCAAAATTCTCAGCCAGTTTCATCTACAGAAGGTGATGAGGAACAAAAAAGCGTGTCCTAATTCCTGGCTAAATACTCCCCACTGATGCCTTTCTTCTCAGTAGGGCCTATACCCTGAGATAGCCCCCCCCCCCCCCCATATTGGCTAAAAGAGAGGTCACAGAGAAAATTTGTCATGAGGAAAACTTGTGAAAGAAAGGCAACAGATAAGAATATGTATGGACACGTTTTCACTTTAGTACGTTGAATGAGACAACAGCTGTGTAATAGTATAGAATTGCCCCCGCGAGTCCCAATTCCTGTTTGCTAATGCATGCAGCAGGGCTACGCTCCTACACAACATTACCCTCTCCCTTACATCTTTCTGTTTTTCTTTCCCCTGCTAGCCACATGATGTGCATGTCCTTCACTGCCAGAGACACATACGGTAGTAATACGGTAGTAATGCTAGCCGTGTGATGTGCGTGTCCTTCACTGCCAGAGACACCTACGTAGTAATGCTCACGAAGTGCTGAGATAACACATTTGCGCAACTTCAACAAGTCGGTCCCGCTTCCAATTCCACATGAGTTTTGAACGAGCTCCCTGAGAGACACGGAGACTCCTGCAAACTATGATTTGGGTGACAGAGACCTGTGACAGTGATTCACAGAAAGTCATCTGGGCAGCATTGATTTCACCAAATTTTCTGAGTCTCTCTTTTTTCTCCTTCTTTGCCCCCCCCCCCCCCCCCTCCCACATGGCATGTAATGTTTCTCTCTTTTTTTCTCACTGTGGAACAGTCCAAGCTATGCTCTATACAGTTCCATCAACAGGTCAGGTTCTGTAACCAAATAGCACCACCACGGAATAATCATCCCTAATGAATGGATCCACAGTGAACCTACTTTTTTCCACCCCTGCCCCTGCCTTTCTCCCTCCCCATCCATCCATCCATCCATCCATCCATCCTGATTCTACGTCTGATGCACATTGCAGTAAAAGAGGCAAGATGTACAACAAAACAAAGCAAAAAAGAATGTGGGAGATTACAGGGAACATCACTGCGGATCAATTTCCTGCCCAGTCAATCAACCCATTACGGTGGTGCAAATGAGCTATCGGTGTCACAACCATGAACGATCCGTACCAACAGTGCATCTCCTTCAAGCTTTCATTCTAGTTTGTGAATGTGCCCTCCTTATCAAGATCCTCTTCTTCTTCCACTTCCCCTTTGATTTACTTTCTTTCATAAGTGCTGTGTTTGTTATCATGGACTCGCGGCAAGGGGAATTAGGCAGTTGTGGGTGCCCAAATGAGTTGTGTAAGTGTCTCTTTGGGTATTTGAGCATTCACTTTATATTTGACTAGTCTTTTATTCCCCCCCCCCCCCCATCCAAGGCAACATGTGCATATATGGGGACATCTAAGGGGGAGTGGGGCTACAAGAAGGGAAACATCCCATTGCGGTGCTCTTATAAATCGGATACCCTGATGCTCCAGGCATACACAGTGAGTTTCAAAAGTTCTTTACAAACGACTGTATCTCTGTGACTAAAACTAAGCCCATCTCTGATCAAAGCAACTGTGCCCTTTCATTTCTGTGGACAATAATTGATACGTATGGGGTGTTCTCAAATCTGTTACAATGTACTCCAGTAGATGCTGAAAACCTCAAGAGCCTGCAAATGCTGTACAGCTAGCTGGTCCTCGCCCGGCTGACAGTTTTTCTCCTCTGTGATGTGATTTCTCTAAGAGAGATTCAATTTATCAGTAAGACTCAAAAGAGACTATCACAATGTATCTTCCAACCACACAAAATGAATACACACCCAGCACACACACACATAGGTCCTACACACAATCTAAACTTCCATCTCCCCCCCCCCCTTCCATTATCCTCTTCTAGCAGTGAGGAAAGATGTAGCACTTGATACTCTTCAGTGAGACAATCAGACATATTGTCCCCAAATCACCCAATCATCCATATCTCCTCTCCCAACTTGTACATTGTACATTAGACCCCCTAGCTACTCCCATCTATTTCAATTCCAATTCCTTCCATCTACCTCCCCACCCCCATCCCTCCCCCCACCGTGCCATCTTCATCCCTTTAGTTTTGTCTCTGTCTCCCCAACGACGGCAAGCCACTTGTCAAGCTCCTGTCCCCCTTTCCAATCTGAATTATGGACACTCTCAACTCCATTTTTCAGGTGAAGATTTAACTCTTCCTTTCAACGACCTCCCTTTCCCCCTTCCATCTCCCCCCCCCCCCCCTTCTTTCCTTTCATCCCTTGGGTTGGCCATCTCTCGCTGTCTCCAAAAGGCGACCTGGATGGATAGGTCGCATCAAATTTTGATGAAGTAGATGGGGCTGCCATTCACGTATTTCTGCCAAGCAATCAAGTCAGTTGGAGAAGAGTTCTGTTTATCTCAAAAGAGTTATTTTCCCTTTATGCTCATCTTGGCTGTAAAATTCATAACATCAAACTCAAAACAAATCTATGTAGATGTGTCAGTCTATTCAATACAAATTGGTACGCTTTATGCCATTGTGGGAGGGTGAGCAAAGTAACAACAGAATCTAGAAAAAACTCTGGATGGCAAAACTGCAATTGGATCATGAACGTGGCCCATGGCATTGTAAAAGAGTGGGTTCATGATCCAAATCCTGTGCTAAAGAGGAGCTACATGTTGAGTATCATGAACTGTGATCCATGTCAAACACTGAACAAGTTCTCAAGTACAATTTTGCAAAACAAAGTTGGGTAATGGCTTTGGATAGTTTCAATGCAAAGCCTTGAGCGACACTGGAGTCACGCCTGTACTACCAAATTGGCAACGTTAAAAAACATGTCAAGGTCATATGCACCACTCACGGTAACAAAGACAGATCGTTCTTTTGTCACATGGTTGCCATTTATTGTCTGAAAGCTGGGAGTGGGTTCTGAAAATGACTTTTATTGAAAGACGGGAAAAAATACCACACAATTGAAAAAGAAAAAAAATGCAGCACGAACAAGCTCTAAATAACTTTTATAAGTTGTCTGTCATTTTCATTTGTGTATGGATAACACACAAGAGGCAGCATTCTTCTAGAAATCCACAGATTCTGCAAAGCTGCCAGTAGACAAAAAGTCATTCTCAATAGACTAAGGGTGTCTTGAACAAAATCCCCGGTAACACTCAAAAGCAAGAGTCGGGTGCCGGCTCGGGTAAACATCGAATTCATTTGCAACAAAGTTAGTTACAAGGACGGTGCATCAGTTCAGAAATCTTTTGACACACCATCCAAGTGGGCTCTTCAAATTTGCCAGCATGTGGTCTACACAGAGAACTTTGCATGATCCTAAGCTCTCAGCTTTTCCTTTTTAATGCCAACAACAAACACACAAAGAGAATATTCATACAAAAAAAAAAAATACAACAACATTTACTTCTGTCTGGAAAGATATAATTATGACCTACCCCGTACTACCATCGATAATATTTGAGCAAAATCTCCTAACCTGTAGAGGACAGACTGATTTTGCTACAACACACATTTCCCACAGACACCTGCCCGAGTATACTCGGGACTCCTCATCAACGGGTTAAAATCGTTTTCTGTACTATTGTGCAATCCGTGCTGTTTCAAAGAGGGGAGTGCACTTTTTAAGCAAATAGTGCTGGTTATGTGAGCATGAAAATATTCAAAGCTGCTGATTAAATTCCATGTTAGATGACTTTTTGAAATTTTAGTGACTACTTCCATCAACATCAAACAGATTTTGTCATAATTTTTCCCCCTGTCTGTTGCCTTCATATTTTTGCATATTACAACGTATACTTTTATCTAGGCTCATTTTTTTTTTTTCTGGGGCCTGTATCAATGCAAAAAATGGAATAACATACAAGCTTGTATAAAGAAATCTGTTATTTCTTGACAGGCATTCCACTGCAACCAAACTCACAGCTCCATGGCTGCACTAGTTGATGGTGTTAATATGTATTGACCGAAATAGCATCCACAGAGAGTCATGTCGCTTTTGTCCTTTGCTAGGATTGCATCCCTGCCATTATGTAACTTCACGACTCCGAGGTAATGACACCTTTGTGCCCAGCAACTATCCGCCTTTCAAAACAAGATTGTTATTCTTATTGTGCCCTACGGGGAGGTGGGGGGGGGGGGGGGGGGGACCGGGCTCCTGAAACAGGGGAAGGCACAGGGACTGTCCAATACTTTTCTCTTCTGCAAAGGCATAATAACAGGATGACACAATGGAAACGGGAGTCAAAAACAGGTGAGAAAGAGAGAGATAGAAAAACAAGAGACCCGCGGGTCTAGCGCTCACCTGAGTATCGCAAGTTCACCTTTCACGCAGTCACTAACCTAAATTATTCACAGCTCTACCAAAATTTGACCAGGCATTCTCAAGTAGAAGATGAAAATGTACAATAAAGGCCCAATTTTTTTTAAGATTCCTTAATTTGGGGGGGATTGGGGCCCCCTGGGGCCCTCTGGGTGGGGCATGGTGCCCATTTTGATAAATTGAGATCCTGACCCCTTAGGGATGCTACCTGCCAAGTTTGACAAAAATCCATCATGAGGTTTTCAGGAAGAAGATGAAAATGTACAATTCAGGCCCCCATTTGGACCCTTCCAACCACCCCCCCCCCTACCCAAGAGGGGCACCCCTGGATCTCCTATGAACAAACTTGAAACTACAGTCATTAATGTACTCACTCATAGTATTATCTCAGCTCTATAACTTCTGATTCTAGAGAAGATTTATAAAGATTCCTTCATTTGGGGGGTTTGGGACCCCTGGGGGCCCCCTGGGTGGGGCATGGTGCCCATTTTAACAAATTGAGATCCTATCCCCCTAGGGATGCTACCTGCCAAGTTTGGTGAAAATGGGTCATGGGGTTCTCAAGAAGACGATAAAAATGTACAATTTAGGCCCCATTAGGACCCCTTCTCACCCCCTCCCCTGGGTCCCAAGGGGGGCACCCCTGATTCTGCCATGAACAAACTTGAAACTACAGTCATCAATGTACTAACTCATAGTATTAACTAAGCACTATCACTTCTGGTTCTAGAGAAGAAGATTTTTGCAGAATCCTTAATTTTGGGGGGCTTGGGCCCCCTGAGGGCCCTCTGGGTGGGGCATGGTGCCCATTTTAACAAATTGAGTTCCTAACCCCCTAGGGATGCTACCTGCCAAGTTTGGTGAAAATGGGTCATGGGGTTCTCAAGAAGAAGATGAAAATGTACAATTTAGGAAAAAGCAAAGCATATAAGCACATTCTGTCTGCCCCCAAACACACATACACATACACACATACTAACACATACAAACACATTAACAGATAAGAGAGAAAGTAACACTGGATAGACTGAACTGGAGCTATTAAAAGATATAAGAAATGATGATATAGGTCTATATTTGAAGGAGTGGTAAATGGGTAAAATTAATAAAAAGACACAAAAATAAGTAATAAGTGAGATTGATGACCCTACTTGCACAGATAAGAGAAAAAAGTATTGGTGGGGGTATTTGGGAGGAGGGAGAATACCATTGGTATGTGGACAGAGAATGAAGAGAAGGAGGAGGGAAGGGAGAGAGAGAGAAGAGTGAGGAGCAGAATTTACACAAATGAAAGCAAAGATCGTTACAATACAGGAGTGGTATACAAGCATCTAGTTGTTGGGTACTTTGAATACCTCCGGCGAGCGATGAAAAGGTGCGGGATTTGCCACTCCGTAATCCCGCAACAATGGGACAGGGCCAGTGAGTGCCCACGGGGGTTTTGCCCCCAACAATGGACGTGGGCGAAAGGAGTGGCAAGGTTTCTTCACGTTTAAAGAGAGAGAGACAAATAATAACAACAACAACAAATCTGGTGACGAGAAATTATGCTCGCAGAGACTGGTTGTGTGCGAGTTCTTGTTCGGATGAGTTTACGTATAGCTGTGTCACTCTGTGTATGCCTCAGTGTGTGTATTATATTGTAAGTATGTGTGAGGATAGGAATCAGAGAGTCGGAGAAAGAGAAGGGGTGAAAAAAAGAAAGGGAGAGAGAAAACAACAAAGAAGTGATAACAAAAAGCCGATTCGAGCCTTGGTATTGTGTTTGTGGTAGTTATGTGAGTGGGTTGAAGCCGGTGTAGTGTGAAGGCAATCTTCATTATCACTCAGCTGTGAGCCCTTTTTTTTTTCTTCGTTCTTTCTTTCTTTTCGGCGGAGTGGCCCTTCTGTGATTCCAACTGTGCTGGAATTTGGATGACTGCAGTCATTATAATGAGGTCCTCTTATTCCTATCCGCTCTTTTCTTTTTTTCAGACTCCTCTGGACTAAAATGATTAAAGGAGCCCATCAGGATTAAGTGCCCCAATTTGGAGGTCTAAAAAGAAGACACAGCTCAGAGCATGAAGAAAGACGGTTAGATTAGATACCAAGAAGCATCCAATATATCTCATTGTAAATTTTCTCAAAGATGTCATTAGAACTTGCATCCACACTCTTTCTTTGCGATAATGAAGAGTATCGTTTGTTTTATTTTGGCTTTGATTCTTTTTACCAGTAAGATAATTTGATTTGCCATTCTTTTTTTTTTCAGTATGTCTAGATGTGTGAGATTGGAGGACAGACAGAATGTAAGACAGAGAGAAGGAGAGTGGGAGATGGGAAGAGAAAAGAGTCATCACACATTTTATTGGTCTTGGTGGAATTTGCAGCAGGACAGGATAACATAAAAGAATAGGATGCACTCTGGAGAAATTCTGGGCAAACATGTTTCGGCCACGATATTAGAATCTTAATTATCCTCGGGCCATCAACAGCAGACCCTACCCCGTATCCCTCCAAGTCATCAAAGTTTACCACCGTGAAGAGCACCAACCATGACAAGGGATATACACACACGCCATCTATTTGCATTCTCCACGATCACACCTCCATCCTACCAGCACTCTCGCTCATCCCGGCAAAAATTCTCCTCGGCAGCGATGGATACGACGACAAAGCGTGCAACTCTCGTCTCTTTCCGACGGGTAAATACCATCTTACTGAGCAGGGTTGAGTCCTGAAGACCGTTTCCATGCAAACACGACTATCGAAGACGAGATTGCAGTATATTCCACTTCATCGCGCCAACTTGATTCTCCCTTCCACCCATCAATTTTTCAAGGCGATTTCTTAGAGGGGTATCTGCACCCCAAAACTACCATTGTCCCACCCCATCTCTCCCCTGCCTTGTTGGGATCGAGATGCTAGGTACAGCTCGCTCCTTCTGTTTCGTCCGGGTTCCTCTGCTCACAAGTGTCCCCTTGATGGGGAGATGAGCTGCGTGCCATACCCGACCTGGCGCTTCCCTTTACTCCCAAGGAGCGTCTCTGAGAGGTGCTAAAAGTCCTGCGTCTCCCGGGGGCCGGTCTCATGCATAAATTGACACTGTGAGAGCGCACTGATTGGGGGTGGCTGCCTGGACGGCTGGATTTCTCCACAGTGGCATCTCCGGGGCTGGACAGAGCTGAGTGTATCAACAGCCCTTCTTTACTTTGATAAAATATGTCTGCAGGGATGGGTGTTGCTCCAGTAATTGCAGTATCTTTAAAAAAAAAAAAAAGCCCGTAGTTGCGCGTCAAAATGCATCTTACAACATATCATCTTTCTCCATCATTTCACTTGCGACTGCTTTCTTACTCCCCCCCCCTCCACCCCCCCCCCCCAAAAAAAAAAATATATATATAGATAATCTGACCACAAACATGAACTCAAGCCATATTCACAATTTGTAATCCACGAGGTTAATCAAATCCATTCAGTGCTTGCACTGGCCACTCCGTAAGGATTATTATCAAGTGTTCCAAATATCACAAGAGGGCAAGATACACCACAGCTGTACTCTACCACAATGTTTTCAGGCAAAACACATGGAAGTACGTTCTCTTTTTAACAATGTGAGAAGTACTTTTCCACTGATGGCCTGCTATCGATTTAGAAGTTCATCCCATATTAATCATCCGAGAGCACTTTACTGAGAATTTTGATCAATTCGATTGCAATGAAAGTTTACCATGCCGAGAAGTTTTTCAATTACGGCTGCATTAATGTCAGCGTGATAGACTGCATCATAATGAAGTGGATTATGGTGAGTTGTGTGTACAATATACCACAGTCTCTACTAGGGGATAGTGGTGCATTATTTCAATTGATACAACATCATCATTTTACCTTGCGCCAATTTTAAACTGATGTCACAAAAAAGGGGGAGAAAAATGGCTATGCCATCAATTTTCAAGGACAATCAATCTAGAGGAGAAACATTATAATGATCACTCAAACAAAATGTGGCATTTCTACTGGAAAAGGGGGGAGGCGAAAAAACACAACAACAACTGCAAATAATTGCACAAGCCTGTTAAACTAAATATCTACCTGCTCGCGAAAGTTATAAATCATAAATTTCAGCAATTCATGCTGTACAGACTGGATTGCCCCAGAGGAAATTGTTGTTAGTCTCCATGAATTTATCAGCAAACCACTCCCTGTTGTCTTTTGTGTTGATTCTCCCCCCCCCCCCACCTTCTACAGTATATCTACCTATTTACAAACACAATGCACACACAAGTGGTTCTTGACGGGATGCATTTTGTGTGAATGCTTGTTGTGGGATTCCATTCAAAATGTTCCAAAGCACTTCTCTGTCCAGTGTGTAAATTTTGGTCCCCTCCCTTCCTCACTCCATAAGCCCCCCCCCCCCCCCCAAAAAAAAAAAAAATGACTCTACCAAATAACTCCTCATTGTAGCTGCCTCTCTGCAGTATTTTTCCATGACTGCGCTTACCAAAATCTTGAGCTACACACTGCAGTTTCACAATCATAACTTCTAAAGCAGACTTTGGCATGTTGCTTGAAACACAACCCAGTTTGAAGGAAATCTCACTCTCACAGAATGAGTTGAAATGTTCAGTGACCAAATGTTTAACAATTCAATGATAAAGACTCATGCACTCCTCTCCTTTGTTGCCTTTGCTTGCTTGTTTTGGCACATTTCTGCTACTGATGTACCAATATCTCCTTCAACCCAGTCTACACACGTTACATGTGGCCTGACCTGCAGGCAACGTAGTGTAGAGCTCGTACTATTTATTAATGCAAAACAAGGAAAATGTCAAGCAATTTCTTGCCCACATCATCGTATCACAATTTGTGATTCTAGTGGTTCGGTTTTTTTTTTTAATGAAAGTTCATCGCCCTATTGACCTTTGACCTTGTCTGACGTAACCACTATTCAAATTTGACTCGTATCTTTAGGTGATGTACTTGTAGTGTGAGTTTTGTAGTCATAACTTCAAGCTTTGGAAAGTTATTGAGAGCACACAATTGGCAGGAAAAGCTTGATACATATTTTGACCTTTAATCAACACTCAAACTTGACTGGCATCTTCAGATAACATACCTGTGGTGTGAACTTGGTGGTTATAGCTCAAAGCTGTGGAAAGTTAGTGACAATACACCACAATACTATGTGTACAGTACTTATCAGCTAAAGTTCATTGACCATTTGACCTTTGACTTTGTTGGAATTCACCACTATTTAGGTTATCTTTAGGTTATGCAGGCCTACCTGTGGTGTGAGTTTGGTGGTCATAGCTCAAGCTATGGAAGGTTAGAGAGAAGTGACGCCTATGTCTCGCTTCTATGCGGGTTAAAGTATCATGGAAAGTATATTTGTAGGTCTAGTGACACTTTGATTTACATACACGCACAGATACGTGCACAAACATACACACACAATATTTAATGCAATCATTAAATTCATCATCTTTCCCAGAATATAAAAGCAGATTGAGACAAAATGACACCCTGGATATACAATGTAGTTTTGATAGAGTTACAGAATAGGTATATTCATCCCAGCTCTTCCTGTGGTTTTTGTTTTGCTTTTGGCAAACTCTGTTTATCCTAGTATACAAGGACACCTAAAAGTGGGAACCACATTCCCATTATCATCAACATCATCCTCATCATCCTCATCATCATCAAGGCCATCAGAAGGGTTGTAGTATTGTACAGTAGACACATGCTATCCGCACTTTTGGGGGTGGGAAGGCAACACCGGTCTGCATGAATGTCGGTAGAATCTGCCGACTGTCAAGCTACTTGTATTAAAAATAATTTTCCCATACAACTCTACTGGCATGATTTTTACAAAGCAGTTAGTAAATATTTTTACGCAAAATGAGGATATGAGGCACCAAACAGCATGAGACTTCTAGGCAACAAACATGTGTACACGAAAGCTAACATACAAACAAACAAACAAACTGATAAAACATTCCATTTGAGCATTTCAAAAACAGATTTTGGTGAGCTGATTAATATGGTTTGACTTAATGACATTTTGACGTGGGGAATGGAGTGTGTTTCTATCCTATAACTCTGCAACATTTGAGGCACAAGGACTTTAGGAAAGGGTATGAGAGGCGCAGAAAAGTATACCTCACAGATGGGCAAAGTCTTCGCAGACAAAATTCAAAGTTTTTTTTTTTTGTGGGGAGGAGAAGCAAAGCATGCACTTTTGCTTAAAACTTTTAAAATAGGCTAGTCGCGGGGAAAAGCGGTGGACGAAAAGAGAAGCAGATCGATTGAAGGAATAGAAGATCAAAGGAAGGAGCATAGGATTGAACAAAGATACAGAAGTGAGAGAAGAAAAGACAGTGGAATGGAAAACTCATTGGATTCCATTCAGCAACTTGATGAGTTCATAGGACGAGGACAGGTGGTTTATCATACACACAATAACAAACACTTAAGATCTATATGTGTGTGTGTGTGTGTGTGTAATTACTTACCTATGTATATACTATATATAGTAGTAAGAGAGAAGGAGAGAGAGCGAGAGATAAAAGCTTCTTTTTCTCTCTCTCGCTATGTATCTATCTCTATGTATCTCTCTATCTATACGTACATAAAGGAAGAGAGAAAAATAGAAAGAGAGACAGAGGTAGTGAGTGAGTAGCATCTGCGCCAGCACAGCTTGCCGGAAGTGTGGGCTTCTGATGGGAAGCTGACACAGGAAGTATGAAGTGATGCACTTTCCGTCGCAATTCAAATCAAACAGACATGAATACCAGTACCTGGTCTCATTCCGGCCCCAATTTACCACATCACCTGGCTCGCGTGAAGAAACATCCTTGATGATTTTTTTTTTCCCTTCCCTCTCTCTTTCTCTCTCTCTCTCACCCCTTTCAATCTCGTTTTAAGAGAAGGTTAAGTTGTATTAAAAACTCATTTTCACAATTGCATCAACCTGGCATCAGTGGTTGTTCTAATTATGTACAGCGCATTATTTTCTGATGTCCTTTCTCTTTTTTTTTTTCTTCTTCTTCTTTTTCATAATCATGATTTCAATGCATCCACGCAATCTTTGAGCAGCAGTTGATTGGTGTTTAATTACTTATCACGACCTTGTCCCTGTGCGACTAGCTAGGGCCGTAAATTACATGTTTTGATGGAGGGTGCGAAAAGCCACATTATTAAAACACTCTAAACAAGTGCCCACTTGCATCACAAGCGTACTGAGTGCTTATTAACAAAATGAAGATTCACAATAGGCTCGCGATTAAGAATGGAACACATAACACAGCATGGAACTGAGGTTATAGTCAGTACGTTCAGCAGGTGGGGACTTGCAATGCTTGAACATGAGTAGCCGTGGCCTCTTTTTCCCTAAACTGTATACCACTAGCGAAAAATTATCTCACAATATATGACAAAGTAGGGATGCATGCTTGTTGGTCAGTAATTCAAAGAAATAATAATAATAATAATAATAATAACAATATTTTCTATACTGCAGATTGCAAAAGCCTCTCTAAGCTGTTGAAAAAAAAAAACCGATCAGAAAAGAGAGATAGAAAAAAGAACACTTTATTACGATAAAATCAATAAACCTCAAAAGGATGTCTACAACAATAATTTTAAAATGTCTACAGAGTTATAGCATTTTAAATCTGAATGGGAAGATTGTTCCAAAGAGAAAGAAATCATTACTTTACATCTGAGGAAGTTGCCATGAATTAACATCTATAGAGACAATTCTTAACCTCCCTCACTTGCTCCTCCCCCCCCCCCACCCCGAAAAAACAGAGCGAAAATTAGTACATGTGGTCTCTGTTCTGTAGGGCACTCCACTAGGAAGCTGCTGTTAATATCCCACCCTAGAGTGTGTGAAGCACACATTCAGAATCGATATACCCTCCTTCAATGCTGAATGAAAGTGTACCTCAATAGCTGTCTCCCTAGAACTCTGAAAGATTGGAACTGCCTACCCCCTGGAACCAAAAACGTAACCACTTCTCTAGCCTTTAAAACACATCTGCAAAAAGACCTCAAGTTCCAAGCATAAAACAGAATTGCACGTCGCTGGCCAATGCACAAACTCTGGACGATGACGTGCTGTGACCAGCGATGCGATGTCTGGATGCCTTACAGAGATTCAGTCTTCAGAGAGATTTAGGGATTCTTCTCTTATGTTATTGTCATCATATGATAATTTCTAATAGCCTACAAAATATTTCTCTGAACTTTGAAAGGAATGAGGAGGCCATGTCAGTAGTATTGGCAAAACAAAAAACAAAAGCAAAACCCCACTTACGCATGGGAATGAAAATGTCAACAGAAAATGTAAGCTGCATTTGATAGTACCCTAGACCATGAAGAAGCTACTCTGCCAGAGCTGTGACAAAAAGTCACTGCACGAATTCAAATTAGACATAAAGGAATACACTAAAATCTGTTATTGAACTTATTCTAAACAATGCCACCCATCATCTGCCAGTGGAAACACAAATAATAACAAAAAAAGAAAAAAAAAGAGGAGAAAACAAATACTAATCAAAATATGACACCAAAGTAAGTGGAGAAAATGGAGGTCCTCAATTGGATGTCACACTTATAAATTGCCTGGGTTTCCTCGGCAGCACTATACAACCAGTTGTCAGACTGACACGCAACTGATTCTTCCACACAGGGCTGCCCTTCAATACATGACGAACACATCTATTCCATAATGTCCTTCAGTTATAAATATTCGCCATCCTTGTCATAAATTCAGTGATGAATGTAGTATCATGGGGGGGGGGGTTAATAAAATCAAATTCAGTCCTTTAGCCTGTCCATCAACATTTCACAGTTCTCAGACTACCTTATGTTTATGTCTACAATATATGTTAACTGCTGCAGTTAATACCCTATTGTATTTTTGCTTCAAGGTAAAGAATTTATAGGAAATGGGAGGGGGGGCTGTTTCGAATCAGAAATGTAAAAACATCACAGTGTCACTTGTTAAGGATTGTAATATTGATGAAAATCGAAATTAAGATTGTAAAGAAGGCTACTGGCAAGAATTATATTGCTCGGCTCTCACAAGTGTATTGATAGCAACGAGCGTGGCCCGATTGTCAAGTGAATGGGTGCGACACATTTTGCCGTCACGGTATGGTGGGAACCACCACTGGAACACCAGTCTGAGCAGACTTGCAACATGTAATCGACTAAAATGCAGACATAGCTATCTGCTGAGCATCCATTGCTCAACCGTGTCCCACACTGAACAATGGTGGATCCACATTGAACTACGGTGGATCCACAACATATAATATTTGTATTTTGCTCATTTGTTCTATTGACGTTTTGTTTTCCACCATGGGGGGGGGGGGGGGGGGGGGAGGGGACAACAGAGACGACTGGGGTAAGTTGAACAAAGTCTGACGTTTTGTGCCACCCCCCTGGTCTCACGGCCCAATTCACAGCCCACTTTCATCCACTCGTTTCGCCTCACTGCTTCCTCCCCCACTAAATTCTGTGAGAATTTGCCATGACTGAACTGACTGGCAGCACTAAAGAAATGAGATGATGATATGACTGATGATCAGGGTGGTCCACAACTTGCAATTTCAGCATGTTGCAAACTCTGAATGTGAGAATATTGTGGAAATGATACGTACGTGGAGCGCACAACACAAGTGAGTGTCACACACAATATGCTGCCACTTACGTGCTTTTCCTGTTGTGCTGTTTACTTTTATACGAAGTTCTGCCTCATGTTTTGCGCACAAATTTTCTGAGTAGTTTATGTTTCTCATGGTTTACATGTTTTTCACAAGTTGATTACATTTTAGTTTGAGCATGTTGCCAATTCTTGAGAATGCTGCATAGCATGTTGTTTGCTTTTGAGAATGTTATACAAGAATTCAAGCAAGTTGAAGCCTCATGCTCAAATCCCTCGTGGACCACCCTGGATGATGACAGTGATGATGGTTTTGATACCAGCACAATGATGATGATAATGATGACACCAATGATATAAATGTACCAGAAGATAGGCCTATTAGTCAATTTGAAAACTATGTCATCGAATGGGGCATTAATAAGGTACTCTGTATCCATACATAAAAACGAGGGGTAAAAGCATAATGGAAGGAAAATATGATTGATAGTAATAATGGTGGTGGTGATGGTGGTGGTGATAGTTTTGCTACCTTTGTGTACCAGCACTATTACAATGCCAATGACGACATAGATGTACTTATAAAAATTTGTCAATTCTAGAACAATGTTGCATGGGGGAGGAGATGGTCACATAAACCATCCCTTAGCCGCACAGCATTAAAAATGAGGGGTTATCAGAGCGACAATGGCTCACTGATGTATTACATTTTGTCGATCATTCGATATGTAAATGGGATGGTAAATTTATTCTGAAATACACTTCCTGAAATTGGGCAGTCCTAATGTGATAGGCTCTACATATTTCCTCCATAGCAGAACTACAAGACCGAGCAGGAGGTCATGTGCGCTACAAAGCCCACCACGGATGTTGGGGTGTGGGAGGAATCATATCGTATCAGGGAATGATTATCAACATTTTTGGGTCTAGGAAGAAGAGAGATCTTACAGAGTAAATTTCTTCAACACATGTTGCAGGAAATCTGCTATCATAGCCAGACAAGACAAGGCAATATCTTGATGTGCACTTAGAGTGCTTTTCCGATGATTTCAGAGATTAACATGCTCTGGTTTCACGTTTACATCAACACATTTTCCAGGCTAGGTACCCTGGTAAAGGGCAATTGTATGTCTTTCTGCTCACTGCGAAAAAGAAGAAGAAGAAGAAGACGAAGAAAATATATAAAACTGTTGCGCAGTAACTTCTATATAAACTTCTTCCCGAAGGACTTTGCACCTCAACACCCCCTGCTCCAAAGATGATTAAATTTACCCCTTTCTGTGTCAAGGACTTTGGACAATGTGTGCATTGCTATGGTGTTTTCTATGCTAATTGCCATCAAAGCAGACAAATGGTTAAGGACAAGTTCGGGAAAGTGTAACGCATCACTCATTCGACTGTTACTACATCCAAGCGGTCCAGTAGGCAGAGCAAAATCCACAGGTACTCCTGTAAGCGCAGAACTGATTCAGTTTGTACATCTAAAGAAAAAAAAAATGACCAAACTCTTTCCTTTCCCCCCGAAAGTCCCCTAGCCCCATCCATTTTTTAGTCTAGCTCCTATCTAGATTTTCCAAACCTACCAGGGTTCCATGGTTTCATCATTCTCTTTTGAGGACTTCAACACTCCTTGTTTGTCTTTCCTTTCCATTCTCTACTGGCTACGGTACGGGCCGAGAGAGAAACGAAAGCGGGGCCAATTGTGGGGCCTCCTATCGGCTTTCGCACCAGACTGTTTACGATCCAAACATCACTGTCAACAGGCGGAGCTAGAATATCAAAACACACGAGCAGCAGCAGAAGGGATGCGGTGCAGTGCACTTCAATGGTTAACACAAATAGCCACTGTCCGGAGGTAAGGGTGGAAGGTATGCCAAGGTAAACACCGACATTTTTAGTTTGATGTCACTTACTGTTGTTACATACCTGTGAAGGAGAAAAGTACCCGAAGTATGAATTTGTTTTTTTCACAGATGGTGGTGAACACACACAACCAACTCATCACTGAAAATCTGAGAGACAGTATGACACTGTAATTACCAGTAATATGAAGTTATGACTACTGAAATATCAGTGAGTCATATACTAGTAACATGGAGTTTGTTGAGGGTCAACAGAAAAGCTGTCATTCTATCTGATTTTTTACCCCCCTGTGATAAGATCTGGGGAAGAGTCTCTTGTCATTGGTAAAATAAGCTCTCTACTAAGATGGAAAAGACTTCCTAACCTAGACAAAAATGAAGCAAAATGTCTGTGTTTGGAACAAAACACATCAGCAGCGACAAAATGGAGATGGTGAGGGAACAGACAGAGCGAGTAAACCATGCATGTGCCCAGATAGGACAAGTACAGGAGCAATCACCTGGTATGGGATAAAGTGGACACCTCATTAAGACATGGCAAAACTGTACCCCACAAAATCCAACACAAACCTATCATCAAAACAGAATCTCTTCATGTGCAGAATTCTCATATTAAAAAAAAAAAAGCAGAGAAAAAGGTACTTTGGGAAGGCTTTTGAGGACTGTTTATTCATTTGAGCACCATTAAACCCTAAGGTAACTATTGTACCTTGACATAGGCCTACACGAGTGAAGCATTATTTTCTCAGCATTTTGCTCTTTTTGTTTTCACTCTCTTTATTTTCTGTCCTTCTCAAGCTCCCATGGAGTTCATTTCCAACATGTGGCATTATTTTGCCCATGCTCTGATATAACAATGGGCAAGCCCAAACATTAAAGGTAACTCTCGCTTGCTCTATACTGTGTACATACAGCAAGTGTGGAGAAGCATAGATGGTTTTCACCATTGTACTGAAGAATTTCTTTCGGTTTCATGCATCTAAAACAGTATTTTCAAACTACATTAGAGTGAGGCTTAGATACTGAGTTCACTTGTAAAACTGGCAGTATTCAATGCCACAGTTTATAGTACGCACCGACAGAAATTTAAAGATTGCGTAGTTACATAGCCAGTGGCTCTTTCACATGCCAGCATTGTCCTCAACAGCCAAGAACTACAAATATTGATATCACATTCCGTATCCGGTAGGCCTATTAGTCGCTGAAAGAAAATCAAGTAACCAAAATATACAAAAGAGTCTGTGAAATATGAAACCCCCAAAGGGTTGCATATTTATTTGTTTTTCAGACAATTTGGCTTTTTAAACACTGAGCAATGGTCAACTCTGTCATTTGTCAATCAAGTAATCAGATACTGATTCTGAAGACAAAGTGTATAAATAATACCAAAGGACCACAACAATAAAAGAGGTAATCGCACCTGATTAAATGTCAGTTTGGAGTGCTTGTTCAATACTTGCGCAACAAAGATTGGATAAAAGATAAGTGTTGAATATCTTTTTAATCTTGTTTTGAACACATACAATGTGTATGTTCAATTGACACTCTGAAACCTGTACCATCACTGATATTGAAAGATACACGGAGTAACCCCCCCCCCCCCCCTTTCATTGTGCCCAACAAACCTAAAATTAGCACCAAAGACTCACTAGAAAGATCGAGGCTCAAATCCTGAGAGAGATAGTTGTTTGATCTACTCACGTTACCACGCGCAGCAGCGAGCCGGGCACTTTCAATGAATTTATTACGAAGTATAAGTAGAAAAGACTTTTCTTCCTCACATCTCGTGCATGTTTGTAGGTTTAAGATTACAGCATGCAGGTAGAACGAGCAACTCTCCCTCTGAAACATGCCTGCATGGACGACGCGGGGAGATCTACCCGGCCAATATTAGATTAGGGTGGTTGTTGGAACAGGTCGTGTCTGAGCACTGCATTTCGTTGACGTAAATTGTGAATGAAGTGTTTTAAGACGGGCCGTGTAGTGTATCAACTTCTTTCTGTTACGCTACATCACAATGTTAACGATACCAGGTTTCTCACCAGAAGGCAAGCGCAACTAAATATTCTTCTGTAGGTGTACCATACGTGTGTGCATGTTTTCTGTATTTTTTTTTCCTGAACTAGAAAAAAGGAAATTTTGGTTTCTGCCACATAGATCTGAACAATTTTAAATATGGAATTGATTTTACTCATTTGAGGCTAAGTCAGACGATATGAAGCCCTGGGTACACAACATTGAATTGAAACCTGTTTCTTCAACTACTAGTATACATGATTTTTTTTTTTCTTAAACAAATGAACACATGAGCAGATGTTCCTAGCTTCAATAAACTTATCTGAATAATTAGATGGATATTTCTTTTTCTGTGATACAATAATCAGTCTGTCAAATTTTGCTATGCGACAAGATTTTAGCACTGCTGCAACATTTCAATCCAAAGCAATCATTGCAACTTCCCTGTGGCTTTCAGTAGGCAATCATGAATGTTGCCATTATGCTGGTGATCTGGCAAGCTGGTATTTAAGACAGATACCCAAAATGGATGGTGCTAACTGGGCAGCGATATCCATTCATCAAAATTCAATTTATCTTCATATTCACAGAATCATGCTAGGCTGAATGATTTAAGGAATAAGCCTGACAGAGTGGCAAGGAATACAATGAATGTCTTCACACCACTTTCTAATTCTACCAGCAACAAATCCTTGATGGGGTAAGTTGCAAGTTGCAGTATGGACAAAAGATGGTAAACAACTGGCGCAATTCCTTATCATTAATACTTCCTTGCATGCAAGAAATATTAAAATTCAGTCTATCACATTGTGTGGAACTCCATGGTATAACTTTTATTCTGTCATAAAACCATAATCTCTAGAAACAAATACTAGGCAACAAAAAAAGAAAGAAAAAAGAACATACTAAGTTCAGGGACAACAATTTTGAACAGCCCTCTTAACACACAATGTCAAATACATCGAAACTCTTGGGTGTGTATGCGTGGGTGGGTGTGTATTTGTGTGTTCAAGACATTGACTTCTTGTAAGTTCACCATCTTGGGCAACTTTCTGAATATCTTTCTGCAATTCTTTGCCTGTTCATTTGATGAGGAATATTATCGAAAAATGCTTGGGGAACCATCATTTTATTTCCCTGAGCCCGTTTCTCTGGTTTTCGATATTCATCAAGACTGAATGGGAGCTTCATGCCTGCATTCTTTCTAGGGAAAGACCATGATATCATAGTACATGAAGTGAAGTTGGTATGAACACTAAGATTCCCAACTTCACCTTCGTTTTTCTCCATAAATTTCAGAGGCAAGATCCTGTCTGCTGTAGTTTCTGTTCCACGAGGCATCTGTTATTTTTCATGTCGTACCATGTTTCTGCTCTTGAATGAATGAATGGAGCACAGCGAACATCCCTGCAAAAATGTACCGTATTCCATCACAATTTCAATACCCCTCTCGCAGTATTCGATACTGCTCTCGCAAAATGACATTCTGGGCCAGGATGAATGAAACGAAATCTAGAGCATGGTACATGTACAAGGTATGCTGATTTATCTCGAGAAATGTGGATCAGATGGGAGAGATTCGTTAGCATGAGGCGAGTAAACTGTCTGGGCGAAGGAATTGAAACAAATTTGGCCATCATATTCTCTCCGTCCCAGCGTGTTCCACTTGCATCAGAAATTGTGACAAATTGAGAGCCTTTTTTTTTCCATCTCGGTTCTTCGATCCTATGTAATTTAGATCTCCATATCGAGAGAGCAAAATAGTGCTCCAATAAATCTGTTCCTACATCTTTTGAGGCTAAGTAATAGGCTCCACATTATGCCAACTCAATCCTTCCCAACCATCCCCCCCCCCCCACAAAAACGCATTTTAGTAAGGTTCACAAATGTTTTACGCACTGGGAATGCATTCTCATTGAAATCAATGTGACAGATGTCTTGGCGTTAGATAATGTATGCTTTGCTTCTTGTTGTAAACCGTAAAACCAGACACATTGGCAGCATGGAACTTTTGCGAATTGGAGCCAACAGTCTCTCTCACGGCATGAAACTTTCACGAACTGCTACTGGCATTTGATGTTGTGTCGACAAAACCGTTTGCATGCATTTTATTCTTGCACATCTAGGTTCCTCACAAACTTCACAAACATTTCTGGTTTTACAGTGTGCTACAACTTTGCTCTCATCTTCCTGTATTGCTCTTTCGTGAGCAATGTCCTGTTCTCTCCACCATGAGAGCGCAAACACCCATGGTGGACTACTACGACAGCCAGCATCCTCCCCTGTATTTTCATGGCCTTGACCAGTCCCCTATAAACTTAACCTGAGTGCATTTCAAGATGTCAAAGTGTCATTACAATGCAGTAATTTTTGCAATTACTCTCTTCCTGTGACAAACTGGTACGTTACATTTTTCTAATTTTTCTCATTCTACATTTTCCTACATCTAATTTTCACTTTATAATTTTCTGCTATCTCATTCACTTTTTCATTAATGCTACTGCTTCATAAAAATCTAGTGAAAGACTTGCACTCTAATCATATCTAATGTGCACAAATGCAAACATTTGCTAATTCTGTTTTCAAGAACACTCTTTAAAAACTACTGGGTATTTTTAGGAGTAGCATAGAGTAATATGCCATTTATTCAGTGGTAAAAAAAAAACATTCTGTGGACAGCACAGGTTTTTGTTGTTGTTTTTTCCACTCCTAATGATTCAAATTGCTATTGCACGTAAAGCAGACTTAGGAAGTCTCCTCAATACGTGAGAGATAACGAGATTAAGAAGTCTGCATCAACATTAATGCAGTAGTCTCTTCGAATGTGCTAACTCGGTTTACGAAACCGTGCTCACGAATCCAATTGAAGGTACCTCCTTGGTGGAGTATATCATATCTTTGAAAGTAATCAGCTAGCGGTCAGATTCGACGACATGTAATGTGTGGCCAGTCCCATGGTGAGGGGCACACCCTTTCCGCATGAACACCATTGGAGGCAGAGTGCAGGGGAAGAGAAGGTATTAAGTCTGCTCCTCTCATCATCCGTTACGTGTGTATATTTTGGAGTGGCAGCCACGACGGAGCGGAGCGTGACGTGCCGAGCATTAACATCCGTGTGCCGCCGCCGCCGCCGACGTGGACCCCTCCTCGTCGCAAGCTGTGGGCAAGGACTTCCATGGGGTGGCAATTCCATTACGACTCTGGAATCATTCTTTCATAGCAACACAATGGCCATTTCTTCTTACAGGAAAGAGCCAGACGATGGGAATAACTCTACATAACCCCCCCCCCCCTTGCTTCCAATGAAATTAAACTTTGCTAATCACCTTAGCAGACTGTGGTGTATACCCAAGGACACTAATGCCTGAAATGGATTCGATGCAAAAGATGCTTTTTCTTCACTCTACCCTCCCCTCTTTATTTCTTTTCAAGTGTTCGGAAGACCATTATAATCTTAAAACCAGCATGGCTGAACAGTAGGCTACTTCTAATGTAATTACAGAGAGATATTTGCGGAAGGTGTCTCGCCAATATGCATTTGATTTCATTTACCAGGCCGGTCATGTATTTCCCCTGGTGAAGGTGTTGGCAAGATATACATGCAACATCACGGCTTATGAAGTCTGACTTCACAGACTTGGTGGAGAAGGCTTAAAGGAGGGTGAGCTGATCTGAAAGCAAACACTGCCTGGCAAATTTTCGGAATTTTTCGGGAAGTCCATCAGACTTTAATAAAAATTTGCACAGAAATATTTCTCGTCGATAGTGCACAAAGACCAATGGCACATAGGAGTGTAGCTGACAAGTGTCTTTGAAAAATTGTTCATGAAAACTTGGATCAGTCACTCATTTGGGCACTGAATCACATCCATGCTGTTACCTTTTAAACAAGAATTGTTTTCACTTGCATTCGAATTGTTTTCACTTGCATTCTATCTGTATCCCAACTAGCCCGCCAAGACGCCGCACGAAGCACAGTGTCTGACATTTTCCCCATACACTTTTATAGGAAGACCCTCAACATAGCTGTTAACCCTGTTGAAAATGTCTACATTCTACCACAAATCTTACGATATACTCACATGGAATGAAATGTTTGGAGTAGAGGATCATTCTATAGTGTGCCCGTCGCGTGATGTCCAAGGATCAAAATTTCAATTTCTAACCAAAAGCCTGACCATTGCTCCACTAATTCAAAAGAACAGTTTTGATGTGAATGGCCAATGTTCTGCAGTGAGCGGGGCAGGTGTGTTGAAAGTGATGCACAGACATTGTACTGCACATAGACAAGAACTTTCGCGTGCATTTAATTTTGCAAACCTTGGCTCTTGCAAAAAATATTCAGAAATAAAATGCACAAGAGAATTTCTGGTTTTATAGTATAGGCCTAATGGCCAACATCTGCTAACAGCAAGAAACATGCAACTTTTTAACCCCCTGGGCTACATAGCGTGAAATGTGTAGTCATGTTTCATGTAGTCTACAGACCAAATTGTCCTAAGCAAGTTCCTAAGTGGATTTTGTAATTTGCTTCTGAGCAATCCTCCACCCTCACCCCCCCCCCCCAAATTTGACCTATAATTTTAGGCCCTTTCATAAATGCCTCGAGGTGAACTGGGTGCAGCAAACAGCATTGATATGAAAAGGCTTGTACTACCACATGCCCCCCTTCACAGGTTGGTTTAAGTACAACACTGCTGCTATGGTGGCGACACACATCATTAGGCCTTGTGACGAAACGACAGTTGGCACAGCCATTGTGCAGAGATGCAGCCACCATCCCCCCCCCCCCCCCCCCCATCCCTGCCCCCATGTTCCATCGAGTCATAACGATCGCTTCACAGATGACAAGTCAGAAACTAGAAAAAAGGATGGCGCAGTGAACTGGGAAAAACTGACACCACTAGGAGGTTGTAATCAGCGATTAATAGCTTGTCACTCCAAAGAAAGTGACTCATGTGGAGATTCAGTTGGGTTAACGAAAGAAGGTCTTACTTTTGAGTGTGTGTGACTGGATCCTACTAAATGTGCTACGCTCACAAACTGGATGAAACATAACATAATAAAAATTCCACAAAATTTTATTCTCTAAAAATATAATATGAAAGCATGAAGACATGAAGGCAATATCATTCCCTATCTTCTGAAAAACATGAGCTAAAGTGTTCTTTCATTATGTGAGAAAATTTGAATATACAAATGTTGACTCCTCTTTATAATTTTATATCATTTTTGTACAAACATGAAGTCATAGAGTGTTGTAGTCTTCTCACACAGTGATGGCTGCACCGAAACTTCAAAAGCTCAGAACTTTTGAAAGGATCGTCGAATTTTTCTCAAACTTTCACTAAATGTGTTCTACGAATATTGCCGCATATTGCTCAATTAACATACATTTTGGTGAACTCGTCCTTTGACTCTTGCTAACTTTCTCTGATGTGTTCCACTAATATTGCTGCATTCGCTCAATCCACATTTATTTTGATGAACTTGTGTTTCCATGCATTGTGGAGGAGCTGCCCGATCTTCTCGTTTTCAAGCATCTGTACAAGAAAAGCGATACCATTCCCCGTTCCTTCTCTTCCTCCTCCTCCTTTCCTTCTATTTTTGTTCCCTATCTGACTTACGTCTGGGTATGCTTTGACCGGGACGAAGAGTTTCTCGGAGAGCTGGACGGAGGCGCCTTTGGGCTCTGGAAGCATGAGGGGCTGTGTGGTGGATGATATACTGTACAGTGACTTGCGGACCCGATTGATTTCTGCAGTGAAAAAGAGAAGAGAAAGACAAGCCTGTTAGAAAGCCATTGCACTTTCCATTGGATATTTCACCATTACTTCACACAATACATCATAGATTCCCTTTTATTCACCTCTTTCACACTGAAGACTTAAAGTAATACATCTATCTGTTTTACATTGAAGACTTAAAGCAAAGGACAGAGAGAGAGAGGGAGAAAACGAGGGAGAGAGAGAGAGAGAGAGATGGGGGAGGGAGAGATAGGACAAGCGAGCATGAAAAGGATCGAGATACGAGTCATGCATCTCACATTAATCAAACTAAATCTGATTTCATCTTGCGGGCGTACGACTCTGCACCCATCCATTTCTCTGTATCTTAAGTTATTACTCGATCTCTTCTGCTTTGCCTCGACGACGGGTCTGCGCATGGGGTTGGTGGGAAACGCAAGAAGTATTATAAGTGTATCAGTTAAAGGGAACGTAAACCCAAAGAGCAATGTGGATTGAGTGAAAGCAGCAACACTGGTAGAACATATCAGTAAAAGTTTGAGGAAAATCGGACAATCGATGCAAAAGTTATGCATCTTTAAAGTTTTGGTGTTCGAACCGCTGGATGAGGAGACTACTAGAGGTTATGACGTATGAGTGGACAACAATATAAAGAAAATATAAAGAAAATTCCACAAAAATTCATTTTTCATGAAAATTACAAATTCCATCAACTTGATACTGACATATGTTAAGGGAAGCAATTATCCCCATTGCTTTCTGAAAGCGGTTAGTCAAGTGCTCTTTCATAATGCTAAAAAAGTGAATTTTTGTTGAATTTTCTTTATATTTTCTTTGAATTGTTGTCCTCTCATAGGTCATAACCTCTAGTAGTCTCCTCATCCAGCTGTTCCAACACCAAAAGTTTAAAATTCATAACTTTCGCATCGATTGTCCGATTTTCCTCACACTTTCACTGGTGTGTTCTACTGATGTTGCTGCTTTCACTCAATCCACATTGCTGTTTGGGTTTACGTTCCCTTTAATGCACTGACTGTACTTCATTCTCCTATGTTTTTGAAAGCCTTTATCCCATTCAGCACTCTTTCAGCATTCATGGTACTGCATACACCATATTTTTAGCGAGTCCAATTTTTCGCGAATTGGGACTTCCCAACAATTTTGCGAGTGGTTAATTCGCGGTTGTGGACTACATGTACAGTACTCTACGGAGAAATGTAAGCGTGCATGTTACATTCATGTAGGAATGAGAGTTGATATTTTGGCATGTTTTTAAATTCCAGAACAGCACCCGACTCATGAAATTCACGGAAAAAAAACCTCGCGAAATATTTGCCGTATACAGTATAGGCCTCCATGATATCAAAGAAAGACTGAACAGAAGAGCATCTCTGTGTTTTGATTAGAAGACTTTAACATCAATATCTCTTCAAGAAGTGTTGTACTTGAAGCTGTCAAGTTTTTTTTTTTCCTCCACCTATATTTTCTTTTAACTTGGCTGCTTCAAACAAACCTGATCCCTGAAGTTTAAACGTCTACAAAAATAAAAGATATATAAATGTGTGTTGGTAATCTGGCACTTCTTGTCAAATGCAAAGAAACACCATATCAAATCTTTTTAAAGGGGGGGGGGGGAGGTGTGTGCCAACGGGAGGTTGTTTTGATAAGGGAGGTAAATATTTATGTAAAGAGAAGTAAATTGTCCCCAAGATGCGCACATATCACTCCTTCATGTCATAGACCAAGGGCCTCTGGGAAGAGTGGCTTCTGAATCTCTTCCTCTCCTTTCTTTCTTTCTTTCTTTTTTCTCTATCTCTCTGGCCTTTCCCTACCTCTTGGGCACTGCTGCAGGGAATGTGCCAAACTTAATCATAATAAAAAATACATGTAAAAAAAATCCTTGGACAGTATTTTCCGGAAAGAAGGCAAAAAATTAGCACTCAAGCCACATACTCCACCATGTTAAACTCTTATTTATTTATTTCTTATAACTGTGCTGGCATTTGAGGATGTTAGAACACTATAGGCTCTATTTGATGATTGGAAGTCATGTAAACGCATCAGAGATTGTCTCAGTGATTCAGAGATGTAAACTGACTGTATTCAAACTACTGTAAAACCAGAAATTCTCGCATGCATGAAAGTTTTGCGAATTTTGCGAGGAGCGAAGACCCGCAAAAGTATTTGCCTATGCAATGCATTGAATGCCAGTGGTATTTCGTGATAATTTCATGCCCTGAAAAAAAAAAAAATGTCAGCTAAAATTTGCAAAAGTTTTATGCCGCAAATTGTTTCTGGTTATTAAACAGTAATGGATTCTTAATGCAGTCACCTCTCTCGTTCTAAAAAGCCAGCCAGAAAAGGTACAGGTACTGTATACGCCCAACATATCGCACAGTTTTTATTTCCACGAATTACACAAGTCAGGTGCTATTTGCGAACTTAGACACGCGAAAATATCGACTCTGATCCCAATATGAATGTTACGTGTACGTATTCGTTTCTCTGTTCAGTGTACTGTACTCCACAATCGCAAAATCGTTGGGAAGTCCCGATTCCCAACAATTTAGACTCGCTAAATAAATGGCGTATGCAGTAGTTATTGTTACACAAGTGGAAAATGTGAGTGACTGCTTTGCATACAGTTATGTAATTATGGTAATATGAAACATGTTCAAGTCCACTATCTACAAAAGCTCAGATCACTATTATAGGAGCTACAGGTAGAACACACACACCCACACACTCAACCCCACCCATGCAACTCTTGCAACACTTCATCTTCCTTGAGAGTGACAAAATCTCCACTGGTTTTGCTTTCGCTTTTCCTTGGTAGAGTAGCAAGCTTTCTTGACATACTAGCAATTAATCCATTCCTGTGATATCTGCTACACTCACGCAGTAAAAGCAAATGTCTATTTCTTGCAACCAGAGTGAAGTATGCATCCAAGTATATTTATAGTCCTTAAAATTTCTTTTTCAAATATTGTACATTATATAACATTAGTATAGGAATTAAGGTGGGCAAGATATGAGAAGCACACACAAAATATATACATTGGTGCATACACACATCTTACAGGAACTCTACGACAATAAAATTATCTTTTTTTTCCCTTGCTAAAATTTCATCATTTATTCCCTTTCTGTCATGGATCTTGGCTTTAAATCAATCTTGCTAATCAATGTGACCTAACAACATAATCCTCACTTCCCCTCCCTGGCTTCAACACTGCCATATTTGACTCACTTATCTGGCGTATGATTATTCCCAGTTCAAGGAAAAAAAAAAAAAAAAAAACCCTGACAGACCACGCCAAGCTCTAAAATAATAGTAATAGTAATAATAATAATGATGATAATAATAACAATAACAATAACAATAACAACAAGAATGATAATAATAATAATAATAATAATAATAATAATAATAATAATAATAATAATAATAATAATAATAATAACAATAGATAATGAATAAACAACATCTAGAAAACAACAAATACATCTTTGCCACATCCAATTACACCATATATTTATGTACTGGGCAATTCTGAGGATTTACAGCTTTGTCCATGCATGCCCACAACACATAATGAGGTTATTTTCTGCGGTCTGGCAAGTGCACCGGATGCATGATCGTTGTGTCGATTGACAGTATGCTGCCTTAAGACTCTTTGAATGCCAGTGTTAATAAATGAAGGTGTATAAGTGTATTACAGTAAAAATGGAAATTTTTCACACTCATGGGTCCCAGAGTCTAGTAAGATAGATTTCATGTGTTTTTAATCACGAATCAAAATATGTAGTATTGCATACAAAGCTAAAAAATGAGTGTTTTTATATTTGCGAAAGTTTCACGTCACATGATTGCGTGAAAATTTCCATTGTTATAGTATCTTTCATTAAAAAAAGTATTATTTTCCACTGGTTTCCCAACCACATCAACTCAAATGGTCAGTATCTGTCCTACCGGTCGACACATTTTTACTAGCATAGTCCTGTTCAACATTGGTAAACTGGGACACTAAATATTTCACACGAAAAACTCAGTGCTCAGTATTTGTATGGGTGCAGCATGTATCTTCCCTGAAAGCTCCTTGTACATGCCAAAACAGGCATTCGAACTGACATAAAAGGACAAGTTCACCTTCATAAACATAAGGATTGTGAAAATGCAACAATATTAGTAGAACACATCAGTGAAAGTTTGAGGAAAATTGGACAATCGATGCAAAAGTTATGAATTTTTTAAATTTTTGTGTTGGAACCGCTGGATGAGGAGACTACTATACAGCTTGTGAGTCATATGCGTACAACAGTATAAAGAAAATATAAAAGAAAATTCAACATATTTTCACTTTTTTCACATAACAAAAGAGCAATTGACTTGCCTCTTTCTAAAGGCAGGGGGAATAATATTACCCATAACATTTATCGGTAACGAGTCAGGGGAATGTGTACTTTTTTCAAAAGATGGAATTTTGTGAAATTCTCTTTATATTTTCCTTATATTGTTGTACGCATGTGACATCTAAGTTATTCACACACTGCAGTAGTCTTCTCATCCAGCGGGTACTGCACAAAAACTTCAAAAATTCATAACTTTTGAACGGATTGTCTGATTTTCCTCAAACTTTCAATGATGTGTTCTACTAATATTGCTACATTCTCTCAATCCTTATGTTTATGAAGGTGAACTTGTCCTTTAATATCAGTTACATAGCTACGGTTACACTGTCCTACTTGACTACAATACAGCACACACACATACATATACACGCACACTCACACATACAATCAAACAAATATTCAAAAAACACACTAATCTTTTGCCCAGACCTTCTTTTTCTTTTCTCTTTTGGCACACACAAATATCTATAAAACATATCTTTGCCCTGAATGACCTAGAAATAGGAGTGAGGGAAAAGAAAATGATAACTTAATCAGATTACCAAACCTTACAAATGGTGCTTTATAACTCGGATTAATTTTCTCCTAAGAATTTTGACCTGGTGATCAGAAAGCCATGCCATGCCATGCACGGAACAGGAAACTGGCAAGATAATCTGCAATCTACAAACACTGCACAGAATTATCTAGCTACTGTACAAGTATGTAGGCCTACTCCACTCTTCTTTGCTCTGCAAAGGGGAAGCTACCATGGTTTGGACCAAGATTAATCTGAACAGCAGAAATCTGGCCTTGAGATAGGAATGTAAATAACTAGCTCAGCTAACTAGGCAGTGACCATGAAAATGATAGATTGGGGGGGGGGGGGGAAGAAGGGGTACACATTCCATTTTTCTGGGGGCAACATTCCTTCCAAGTTCACTATCCATGCTGTGTGATAGGCTCAATGGTGAGTCAAAGCTAAGAGATTGCATCTTTTCTCTTTTATCTTTGTGTTTGTTTGTTTGTTTTTTGTAAATTTCTCTCTTTTTTTTTTTTTTTTTTTGGGGGGGGGGGGGGGGGAGTCAGAAATCTTATAGTATATTTGCAATCGGAATATGGGTCCACTGAATTTGTTATTTATCAAATCATGCCAAACAGAATGGAACAGTGTATACAGGGTCATACGATAGCCAGAACAACAAAACATGGTGGAAATAAACAAAATAATGAATAGTAGGCCTATATTATGACAAAATATTATAAGATTATACACATACACCCTCAAAGAGAGCAAAGCATCTGTCCTTCGTGTACACTGAAGGAATGTGCTGTGGAGGATCACAATGTTAGTCTAGCCTTGCATAAATGTGATAAGACTGCTAAAAGTGGACATGCGCATTCCACTGATGCAAAAGATGCCGCACTGCTGCGACTCGACCTGACTGGTTTGCATAGATCTACTAACTATCGCACGCACTCGGTATTGCGAGTCAGCCGCTAGCAAGATAAACTACACGGTTCGAGCATACGAATGCAGCACAGATACACGAATTAGCACCCAATTTGAAGAAAGAAATGCCTAATGAAGGAGAGGAGATGTGGAACAGACCCATTTGAGGCAGATGGATGCACACTACTCTTTTGTATGGCGGGGCCCAAAATTGGATGGGGGACGTTGACTCTCAAGTATTTGAAGAAGCCGTGCAAGCCCGGTGAGAGAATCGGTGCTGGTCGTGAGAGCTGAGCAAACACTCGACAAGTTTACTCACAGCACCGTGCACAAGCCTTCAGTCCCAAGCACTGATAAGTGTGTACCTCAGATACATGTCATTTGCATCAAGCCTTATGTACAAAGCTGCCAAGGTCTGGGTGGGTAGTGAGGTACTTGAGGCACTACCAAAAAAACTGAAGTTGGGCAAACAAAAAACGGGGAAAAAATATGTTGAGAAAACAAGAAATGTGCAGGCATGAGACTGGAACAAAATAGCAGCTATGTTACGCAGAATTCCACCCATCCCATCCGCCCACTCGCATTACCTTGCACTGTCATAAATTGCCTTGGGCACTTCAAAGAAAAAGTGCAGTTTGCTCTCTGCTTATGTACACAACAAAGCGAAAATATGAATTCAAGGATGAATTTCATTCCTTGAAACAAAGAGAAAACAGCACAAAAATAGTTTGGCCCAGAACTGAAAATCCTTCAAGACATTAGAACCACTAAAAGTCTGCAATTCATGAGAAAACTACTATGTACATGGGACATGCACATACCACCAATGGAGAAAAATGAAAGAGGCATCTTGGTTGGTTAATGCTGACATTGCTTGCATAATTTTGTTAATGTAATCAACTTATTGTGTTTGTGTGAATTCCCACATATGCATACAAATAGCCATATTTAGTCAGAATATTTTCTCTCCACACCTATGCCCATAGCCTAACAAGGTTTTTGATACCAAGGTACATGAAATGAAAGTTGTCCAATTTCAGTCTCTATATCAGATCTATTCATTCTATTCATGCTAATATTTACACTAATCTTTTCACATTTAAGGGTTTAATAAAGTTTCTTTCATACTGAAAACATTAATCTTACATCTCCCACTCTCATCAAGACTTCCAATGAATGTTTTGATCAGTCATAAAAAAAAAAAAATACTCACGTCAAGGTTATCATGAAAGTCAAACTCAATTGTATTATCTGAAGTCTTCTTATCCCTTCTTTAAACTGTAAGGGAAATTCATATTTGATTCATCCAGCACGCTTGCCAAGTAAAAAGCAGATGGTGTAGCATGTTACATAAAGCCTGCATGCAACCCAGGTGTCATTTTCTCTGACGGAGAATGAGTTTACAAGTTTTGGCATGACAGCATTTGAAAGATGTAACACTGTCAACCTCTGCAGCATGGCTCATTTACACAGACTGACAGATTTCTAAGTACATTTCTTGAGCCTGTGATTCAGTCTATCACAAGTCCTTTGTGTCAGTTGCTGCAGGCTGATTGCAAAGGGTAGACATCCATTTTTTTTCTAGAGATTTTTTTTTTTCAAGATGTGATTAAATACCGACCCCTGAACAATCAAAGAACTTACTTTTGTGTTATACAATGCACACTACAACCAGTCTCTATAAACATGGATGAAATATTATCAATGTTCATTGATAAGAAATATATTTTTAATTAGTTTCTTTTGGTTGCACTCTTTTTCTCTTTTTGATTTGATGTGAAATTTGCCAATATTTCACAATTCTTACACACAAATTCTTGACAAGTTTATCATTGGTTCTTCCTACCTCTTTGCTTCCTTCCTATTACTTCTATATTTCTTGCACCCCCCCCCCCCCTTCACTGCCCCTAGAAATCTCAGATTTCCTATCCAAATCTGAAATAAATCATGAGGAAATCCCACAACCTGGAGAAGAGAGAAAACAGTGGAATGCACCCCCTGAGTACCAAGCTTTCTTTACTTCCTTCGCTACAGTCCCAACACTGAATTAATTTTTCATGGTGCTTCCCAAAGATCTTCCCGTCCCAGCTGACCCATTGGGCCATTACTTTCCCCTTGTTGCTTTGGCAACGCCATCCTATTTCTTCCACCATTACAATCTCCCTATTCTTCGCCCCCCCCCCTTTTTTTCTCCTCTCACCTAAACATGAGCAAAAAACATCAAATGCAGCAAGAGAAGTGACTATGTAATTGCATTTTCCACTATCATTCAATGCGCACACAGCACAAGATATCCACAGGCAGTTAACACTTGCGAACAAAATGTCCCCAAACAAAAAGACCCACAAGCACAAACGAAATGCAAGAGCCATGAGCAAAGACAAAATGCAGCAGTATTGGCCATCAAGAGGGGACTGGAATTTCACAGTCATGTATGTTTTTTAATCTGTGGAAGTGACCTCGACTCTCTAGCTTACCCTCTCTCTCTTCCCCCCACAGCATGCTCATCCTTTGCTTTAATTGAAGAGTAATCAATCCCGCTTCTACATGAATGCCGGTTCAAACTGGCAGTATAATTTCTGCGGATGACCAGAAAGTAACTTGCGTCAGCTCGGGCAAAATTCCACCGGGGCACCCACCCCACGTAGCATTGAGATGCATGGGGCTGACCATTGGTGAGCTCATCATTTACACCGACCTTGCCGCACTCTCACACCACTAATTAGAGTCTTTAACGTGAAGGACGGTTCAGGCAGAAGCAAATTCCAATGTGACAAATGAGACACGACAAACTGGGACGGCATTCTTTTGCAATCTGACATTGCTCTGTGGGTTAATTAGGAGAGCGACTGAAAGAAGGGCAAATGGCATTTGCACAAGTTTTGCCATTTTGTTTTGTTGCTGCTTCTTTTTTTCTTACTTGAAGCAACAGCATAGGGTCTCATCCACAAGATACGAACAACATCGCACGTTGATGCAATATTCACGAACCAATCATCTCCTTGGCGTGCCGCCGCATCTCGCGCAGACTGGATCCTCATCGGCAGATGGCGATTTAAGCAGCGCAAAACAATAATCACACCATTCAAGGATACAACCAGCAAATGCGCGAATGACTCGACAGAGGCAGAACGGCAAACAAGGTTGCACACTGTCGCCGCCGCAGAAAGATTCCATCCGAACAAATTTGTGCGAAGGCAAAGAAAGAGTGAAGAGAACGAGAAAGTTCTGTTCAGTTGGAGTGAGCCATTTCATAGTAACATCCACCAGTCTATTCAGGTCAAAGGTCGAGCTGATGCCTCCAGCACTCTTAGGGGTAGGTTGAGATGCAAAAAGAGAGGCGGAATCGCATAACCCAAATAAGAAAACAAAAATTTGTGTTATGATGTTCATTTATTAAACAAAGCATACAGACTGAATACTTGCACTAAATAAAAGCTATGAAGTGACATTACAACAATACAAAATGAATTTAGGAAGGACGTAAATACCTACAATACAAACAAACGTACCAACATTGACAAAGTTTGAGAAATGCAATGCAAAACTGGATGTAACCTCTTTCCCCCTTCTTCCATTTTCTGTACAAATGGAAATTAGCAAACTGGGGTGCAAGCCATACAAGAAAGCGAGTGGCTACTTTCCCCACAAACAAATTGACACATCTGCATCACAGATTTGAACTGTCGAGCACCAATTTCATCACGACAATGGGAATCCGAGCTGCATAACATGGCATCGTCAGTCGTGCTGAAATCTTTGCAAAATGATGTATGGCCAATGGGCCCTAGAGGGCATCGTTCTCAGCATGTGATTTGATGATGGTTACGACTTGCGTTCTTTGCATATGGGATATAACAATACATCAGAATTGTCAGAAGTCAGCGCTTTTCCCTTCTCTGCAAAACAGAGAACTATACAAGCCAAGGACAGGGCCACTTTGATACTGCCTAGTTTCCTTTATAATTAAATTCTGTGGCATCTCTGCCATCTCGACCAGCAGTCAAGATTGATTTCTGATATCTCGCAGGGTTATCAATCTATGCGAGTCTCGCAGCCTTTCAATCATTGTTAATCCTCCTTCTCTCTCTTTTTTTTTTCTTTGACCTATTAATCAGCTATTGCAAAGACACATCTTCTTCACAAACTTACTGCCCAAGCTTGCTTTAGGGAGATAAAAATGTCCAATTCACTCTATCTTTACAGTCAACTGATACTTCATGGAGTCTCTATATATCTTATAGCCAAAAATAACAAAGCTTCTATAGAGTCATGTTGCACTTTCTTTGGTTATATTGACACCCTGTTTGTTTGTTGTTTTTTCTACTGGTATGAAAATCAGAGTCTGTTGACAATGGTTTCAATGGGGGGGGGGGGGGGGGGCTTGTCATGTCAATGGTTGGTTGCTAAAGTCGGGGGTTACTTGAATATGGCAGGTTGCCTTTATGCAGCCTCATAGTGCAGGCACGGCTATTTAAAATAGTCTTTCGCAACATTAGCGAACAAGTGCTTTCCCTCCTGTGCGAATCACCTTTGATATTACAGGTTCCATCACACGGTGCAGCTGAGCTCTCCATTAAGCGCCGCAAATGAGCAAAGTTTCCAGCCAATTCAACCCGGTCCACATCAGTTGCTGATGAGCATGTCAAGAGAAACTGCAATATAACCATCTCAAAGTAAAACTTCACTCTACAGCAGCCATATTGAATTTTAGAGAAAAGGGAAGACAAAAAATGAAACAATAAAATGGCGAGTGTTTCATGAAAATCACAGCCAGTGAGAACAAGTTGTGGAATCTTTAATTTCATATTGTCACAACATGGTGAGATTATGTCATTGTGATGTCATAGTATCCTCTGCTTTTTTTAAAAATCTTTTCACTATTAGGGCCTATATAGTTATGTGTCTGATTTCAAAGAAACCTCTACCATTTTGTTTGATTGGATTTAAAGGTACTGTTTACCACTGGGAGTAGTGATTTTAAAATGGTTGAGTTATCTCATTAGATCCATATGTGTAGGTCAGTTGTATCACAAAACATCCTACCATACAGAAATAAAGCCTAAAATACATGGAGATATCACTATTTCTCTCTATAAACCATAACTGTAGATGGTTTAGTCTAGAAACAATTTTATTATAACTATTGTTCACATTCTGTATCTCTAATAATACTTAACATTGATTATAAATACCAGTTAAAATTTTTACATTTTGGTTGTTTCTATCCCTAACTCACATTCCAGAACTATTTTGAAGCACTAAAGCTGGGTTTTTGTTTCATCTGCAAATGGTAAATAATGCCTTTGAAGCTTTTGATGTCAGTTTGTACAAGGAGTGGTATGATCTCATGGAGGGGGGGGGGGGCGGGGGGACAGGGGGGATGCTTCAAGAAAAGACTGTTGGTGGCTGGATGGTTACCATACAATGTAGTCTTGGCTATGTAAACTAGACATTTGAGGAATCAGGTGTTAGTATCTGGTGAGAAACCAACCAGTGCAGCAAATTTGATGCGACTCAAATTCATTAAAGAGCATAAAGTTACTCCTCTACAGTGCCGTAGCTAAGCTTGGATTTCAACAACTGTAACACAAACTGCCAAGTAGACATACAGCAACAGAGATTTTGTCACTCGATATTGAGGAAAAGAAGCACACACACACACACACACACTCAAAGAGAAAAAAAAATAATAATCATCATCATGCTGCTGAGCCATGATGTGAATATCAAATGACAGAATGCAAAATGGAGCTTCTCTGTGAGTAATGAAAGGTTTCCAACACATTGCACTACTCCTATAAAAGGTTTCTAACACATTATACTTCTCATGTACAAAAGCTATCCAATGTCAAAATCTTAATTTCATGTTCTGTGAAAAAAATACTACATACCATACACTGGACAGATTACTGAATATTTTGTTCATCTAATCCAATGACTTTCTCCTTTCCCCATGTTTTTATGTCTTGATGATATGTTATACTCCCAAATATGATGTGTAGCCTCCTATTTACTTAACTGGTAAAATTTTGGTCATATCTTGTCATGGTGAACACACACACACACACAAACACAAAATTTATATACACAAGAGTTGATGGCTTAGACTGCATAACTTGGAAATTAGAGCACAACTTGTATCTACACATATTTGGGGAGCAAAGGCATGAAAAAAAGCCACTCTGGACAAAAATGGCAGAGCCAAGAAATTCTTGAGAAAAGTCTGACGTTAATCATCAATCCCTGTCAGGATTGATGGGGGGGGGGGGGGGATGTGTATTTTCTGCATATTTTTATGAGCACCTTTCCTTCCATCCGCGAGTCATAAACGAGTTACGCTTGGCAGCACAATGAAATTGCTCAGACTCTGATTCAACACTACTGTGATGGGAGAAGAAGGGAAGAAATTGTACCAAGAGCAGAACTGAGATGGATGGGGGGGGGGGGGGGGGGGGGGGGTAAGGAGTGGTGGAGGAGCATACGAGCCTGCAGAATGGCTACAAGCAAAAGCATTGGGAAAGAGACTACAGACAAGGAGATGACCGCATGAACCAAGAAAAAAATATATATTAACAAGCCTGTGTATGTACTATATCAAGAAGCAAATTATCACTGAGTAGAAGACAGAAAGGAAGGACCTGGAGGAGTGAGAGATGGAAAGAAGATAGAAAGAAACATAGAAAGAAACATAGAGAGACAGACAGAGAGAGGGGAGAGAGGGAGAGAGAGATTGAAAGTGAGAGAGATGGAGGATCTATTTTGTGAGAGATGTCATCACAGTAAAGATCAATATTATCAATATCACACTGTGGGCGAGATCGCTACAAATGATCAGTGGGCAGGAAATGAAAATGAAAACACAGAAAAGCCCAATATAGGGACAAACGGAAATGTACGCTGAAACCCAACACATTCTCAATAATGAACATATGAAAGGAAACACAACTACAATCATGTATGTGCACATAAGCACATACAACAAGATAGAATATCACAGCTAAAGAGAAATAGACTTTAAATGGACGGTTAAGTATTTTGGTGAATTGTGGTCGTCTACACAAAACTTTCCACATGTTCTAGGGTCTACTTCACTGCAGGCTACAATTACTGCCCTAGACATAATTGCAAAAATATCCCCTAGGAATCGATTTCATTGCTAGTTCTTTAGCGAGCTCAAAAAATTCATTTCCCCCATTTTGTGCTCATCAGCAGCTTTCTTTGCCCTTTTTCACCCATCTCTCCCTCCCAGCCACCCCCCCCCCCCCCCACTCAATCCTCCTACCATTCTACTTCTGTCGTCTCTACTCCATTTCCTCAGTGTGGAGTAGTCAAATATGTAGACAAAAGCACACTTTTTTCAATATTTGATATGTCGCTAGATGTGAACCACATAATTGACACCCTGTACATGTAGATGGCATAAATCTAAAACTGGGATGATTATGTAAGGGTGTATCTCCTTGTACCCCAGGTTTTGTTGTTCTCGAAGGGGGTCTCTTGTTTGTTGGTTTGTTTCTTCATATACCCTTTTCATAAACTCATCCTCCAATTATCCGCCTAAGAATTATGTGGACATTTCAATAAAAAAAATGCATTCACAAACTCTGAAAATTATCCGCACTTTTTTTTTTTACGAGCGCCCATCCTGAAAAAGGCGGATAATCGTCATGGTGACTGCACACGTCCCTCCTGCGGGGAAAGACAGGTGACCTTGTGACCGCACCCTGGCAATTATCCGCATAACTTTGGATTTGCGTTCACAAACTCCAAATCTGGTCGCGTCGAAAAAAAGCGGATAATTCTTGCCCCACTCCGATTTTACGACCATATCATGCGGATATTATCCGCATAATTGAGTTTATGAAAGGGGTATTACTAGCTTTGAGTAATGTGAGACCAATACGCATCATCTGCTCTTATACATGATGTACTACTGACTGCCTGTGTTGATGGTTACCAAAACAGTAAAACATATCACAGGTGATGGTTTACACACTAGAACTTGAAGGAGGACTTTGCGTACATCTTTAATAGAATAATTACTTTGCTGGGTTGTGTTGGGGTGTGCTGGGTTGTGTTGGGGGTGTGTTGGGGGTGGGGGTAGGGGATTCATGTTTTGAACATTCCTAAGTGAGATAATGAAAAAAACCTCTGATGAAATATGAAAGAGCATGTAATTTAAGAAGGATTCAACGTTTATCTGATGAAAAAATTGGTTTTTTCAAATGGCTGAGATATCCAAAAAAGTGCTAATAATAAAAGGCGACATGCCCCAACTTTATTACGATCTCTTTGTTTCACATTGTTTTTGGATATCTCAGCCATTTCAAAAAACCGATTTTCATTGAATAAACTTTTGATACCCCTTACAACTGCATGCTCTTTGACATCTGATAGAGTGGTTTTTCTGAATATCTTGCAAAATGTTAAAAGATAAATCTACACCTCGACCAGAACTGTACACACCCTTTAAGACTTTCAAGTCTTCATACAGAAAAACTATGGGGAGACTGTTTGCGCCATCTCTCCATCTCTTGTCCCTCCTCTCGCTGACTTCTTCTCCTTTCGTGCTGCTTTCCAAGTCTCCAAAATACTGGATATATAAGATTATGGCTACCATGAAATTACTTTTAATAGTCATGTCTAATACTGTACTGTCTGTGGTTGCTGTTTACCTTGATTTTGTTTTCTCCTGCCAAGCTTTCCTTGTCGTTAAATTGCTGTAAAAAATTTGTTCTACATTCGACAGCCTGATGTAACTCTCTCTTCAAGAAAATTGTAATTCCCTTCATGAAAAATCCAGCTGGCCACCGTCCAGCAGCGTACGTTTTTTTAATGTAGGTCGACTCATAGACCTGCGCTGAATTAGGCCAATTACGGCGCAGGACCTTACGGCATCTTTTTGTTTTATAATGAATTCTCCCCCGATTCTGCAACGGGCTCGGTCCAACGCAGGCTTTTTCACCTCCACGTGTGGCGCTCTTTGTTTCTGGCTCATTAATTTCGCCTTTACGGGCGTAAATTAGTCCCCCGCAGCCATTACGGCCTCCGCAGACCCTCAGTGGAGGTACTTGGGTTTGGGAATGTCAAATGTCCTGCTAGCTGGAAAAGTACAGCACTGCATATTCTTAATGGTCTGGTCTCTTCTTTTTATGATCTTTTCTACACGGGTAAACCTATACCAGAGGTGAGCAAGTGCAGTGTACATTTTGGGTCCAGCTTGGTTTTCAATGGCAGCATTTCATACTGATGCGAATTAGCAGGATACAAAATCTCATGATTTGCATTGCGATCCATGATCTAAGATTTTTTTGGTAGTGTGGACATGAAAAAATCTCCCTAAATAGGGCGATCAGCAAGCATCGCAAATCCAAAATCCAAAGAAAATCTTGTGATTATTTTTGGAATCATCGCGATTGTTTTGAGAAAAAAGTTTTGGGAATTTTGGACTGCAAATGAGTGTCTGTGTGCTTAAAGTAAATAATCTCGAGATTTGTATCCCATGGGTAAGGGTCACCATATTAGTGGATTTTCAGGCGGTGCGAAGTTTTGGTTGACAAAATTATCGCAATCGGCAAAATTTGTAGGATATTTTCTGTCCATATGAATGGGAGCAAAAAAGCTATTTGGATCGCGAATCGACATTCTGCTATTTTTCTCTGTGTGAATGACATTAATGTACTAGCCTGCTGGAGTGGGTTTCTACAAAGTACAATGCGCACTGGGAAAAATCAGATTTTGTGGCACGCAGTCCTCAACAAAACACCCCACAAAAAAAGCACTCTGGCAAAACCGAAACCCCACAATCTCCCATTGATAACTTTGCCCTCTGTACACTCGCATCGCGTTTATTGCATTTCAGAAGTAATTTTCTGTGAAAACTAGCGCGCAGAGCTGTAGAATGTCCTATCTGTGGCCTTGAAAAATACTGACAAAGTAAAAACTGAAAAATAAGATTGTAATCTTTTGTGTTTTTTATACTTCCTTAGAAAATATCTAGTACAGCAACTAAACCGCTCTCCACAAAAAAAAAGAAAAAAAACATCCATTCACAATAAAAGATAACTTGCTACTTAGGCCTACAGTACTTTTATTCCCACCTTTCACTTTCTACATCTGTATGGGTTGTGGGAAAAATCAACTGCTTTCTAAAAATTACTGTAAAGTGTGGTATCAAACCTACTATTAGAAGGGAAATGTACCAGTACATGATAAAAGGCCTAAGGTAAAATACTTGAAAATATGTATGCTTTTTTTTAAATAGAAAAATGATGGACATCACACACTGGGTATTGCATGAATCATAAAAAACCCCTGCGACTGTACCTGCTCTCGATTTCCATACATGTTGTTACTGAGAGCGAGCACATGCTACAGTGCATTTAAGGGGGGATAATTTACTCCTGGTTTTTTTACTTGATCTCTCCCCCCTCCCCCCCCCCCCCCCCCTTGCAAGGTGCTGTAAGCCAGTGACAGGCCACAGTAGTGACCCCCTGAGCAAACCCCAACCCATATGCCCAAAATATGGCATGGGGGAAAAAAAAAATAATGGTCCTTGGTAGTTGTAAACTCGTCCCAAAAAGCAAGCCAGCACAAAACTTGCCTATTGCACTTTTCTCACTCACACAAAAACTTGGTCCACTGCCTCCAGTCACAGTGGTCGGCCGGACTTCACGGACATAAAAAAACAGTAAAACTATGCTTGATAATCGCTATCCGATGATTGTTTGATACTTCTTTCGTTAGGTTAGTTTTTGGTAGTATTAGTAGCATTCTTTTTCTACTCCTGTTTGGTATTTTATGGCTGGCTTGATATATTTTGCTCAACCAATGTGCAAAAAGCCAAAAGTTGCTAAAACACTAAATTTTTATGTAGAATCTGTACGCTAAATTCCTTTATATTATTCCTAGTTTAGAGACTGACAGTTTTGGAGGGGACTGACTGAGGACCACAGTGCAAAATCCTCAAGGGGTGATACAACCCTCACATACCATCCTTTGAGAAAGTAACCTTTATCATTCTGGAGTGGGGATAGATAAAAATAGATTGAAAACTTGCAGATTAAAACGTAGGAAAACCCTTTACTGCTTCAATAATTAATCGGGACAAGTCAAAAACAATTACTTTTAGACGCTCCTTTTACAGTAAAGTTTTTTATTTTTGTTTGTTTTTTGAACAGATTGTGCATGTTTATGTTTATGTTGTATAATATGTATGACTTAGAACATGATTTAGAAAACTAATAAAGTATAGGGCCTACACATCAGACAGAGCAGTTTATTTTTGAAGAGAGTGGTGGGCCCCTTCAGAATCACAGCCTGATTTTGGTAAACTCCGATAGATGTATCAAAATCACAAAATATCCTACGTACTTGCCTGCGACAAAAAATGTCGCTCAGGATTTCACATTTCTGGGACTAATCGCCAATTGTGGAGAGGGGACTGGGAGCTTTCTGAAATGACTGCGCTCGTCTGACGGTCCACACAAGTTTTGAGGACGCAGAAGCTTATCCAAACAAAAGCGGGGGGGACGATCGGGATGGAATGGACCGGCCCCAAGGCGCATCGATCCGACGCTGATGTCATGCGATATTTTGGCGCTCGGGACGGAGGACGATGCCAGCTCAGTCCTCCCCGAAAACATTGATTTTTTTGCAAGAGGAGCTGCCCTTATTACCTCCCAGGGAAAATCACAACATGCCCCCTGTGATTTTCCTTGGGGTTGGCAGTCCCAGAGATTTTTAGAGTCGCGGGATGTAAAAATTTTTAGAACTTGTTAAATTTGAATTCATGTCAAAAACTGGCAAAATGGGATGCCTGCCCTCCATATCCTAAGTCTTGGACACTCTGGCTTACAAACTACCACAGCACATTCAGCATACAAAAAAGTCATACATCTAGAGAAAAAAGGGTTTGGAAAGAGTTATGCCTTGACGTTCTACAAAATGGACAGACCCGAAACAAAAAATGGGATTTCAAAACTGATGCAAAATTTTATGGGATACAAATCTTGAGATTTTGCATTGTGATCCAAAATTTCGTGATTATTTGCCCATAAAACTACAGTGGGAAACAATCGACATGATGATCCCAAATCAAAGGGAAAATCTCAAAATCGTTTTCTGAATTATTACCGACAATTTGAGAATATAACAATAATAGTTAGGACTCCTTATTAAAAGCGCTCATTTTCTACCTAAAAAAATATACTCAAGGCGCTATAGAAACAGAGTACATATTGTGGTCACATTTACAAACAGTAATCACAGAAAAATAATAAGACAATAAACCAACAAAACAATAGGGCCTATATACATACACATACTATACATACAGGTATACAATATTGTTTAATTTAAATTGAAAAATATAGGTCTTGAGATTCTTTTTTGAAAACCATCAATGGAAGATGCTTCTCTAAAGAGATGCTTCTCTAAGAGAAAACAGCACAATGATTTCACACTGTGGGCATGTGTATAAAAACACTGGTGCAGAAAAATCTTAAGATTTTCATTTTTGTTCCAGTCCATTCACAAACATACATATTATGGACAAGTTTAGTGCAAACTGGGCATTTAGCAGGATATGTCAATCCTTGGGTCTGAATGGGCGCAAAAATATCTCAGTGCTTGGATCCCGATTATTATCCCACTGTTTTTGTCTCTGTGAATGCTACTACAGAGACCGAAAAGATAACAGAACCTTCAAGTTTCTTGTTCACAACAGCCCAGGGGATCAATAGCCCCTACTCACTTTTTCCCATGAAAAAGTTTGAAAAATATTTTCAGCTAAAAATAGGACCCCTTACTCACTTTACTCAGAGGCTAAACCTGGTTTTGAGCTCACAGCACGTCATCACTCGGATAGCTGCGGCCAGAGATTTTCTGATCAAGATGTGAAAAAAACTGAGGTGGCGTACCATGTGCCGACATCTGATTCATTTGCGTGCGTGCTCATTGATTGTTCTCTAGTGGGACAGGAGACTAAAACAAGTGCTGCACAGTGTGTTCTTCGATATTTTTCTGCATCTCAGGACCTCTTGCCTCTGGCCCCCCCCCCCACCAATAAAAAAGATACGTAATCTCTCTCTATGTTACTACACACAGTGCAAGTTTTTCATTCAGTTGTCCTTGAGATGCCATAATCAACAGCCCAATTCACACTGACCAAATCTCCCAGGTGCGAAAGAAAAAGAGCGCCACATTGGTGAAGTCCTTTTTACAGTTGATGATACAAATATGTTGCCGCACATTATAAATGTGAAGACTGGCAAAGTCCAATTTTCTCGAAAAGAGCCCATTACTATGGGAAAAGCAATTTTCATACTGCATCACAATGGGCAAAGATTGGGCAAAACGGGTGGGGATCACATGTTGGTAAAAATTTACCCAAAAATTACTCATCTGGCTGCTTGCCTCCATCAGTGTTTCTATAAGCTATCATGACGATTGACAGTCACAGCTCAAGGCAGTTAAAAAAAAAAAAGACAGAAACAAAGCCAACAGTCTCATTGCAATTAATTTCTCATTCTATCATGTGCACCGACGTCACTACGACAGGTAGAAAGGAGCATGCCAGCCTTGGGGCTAACTCACAACAGCCATGCCTTGCTCTATTCACCAGTCTTGAACTTTGCCCGCTCGCTAATCACTGATGGGACATTCCTTCGTGTATGCCTCACGCCACACCGCCATGTGTCCAGACAACACAAAGAGGGCCTCAGCCACACTCCATAATTGCCAATGTATATTTGCTTGATCCAGTTTTATCAAACAAGGGGAGATAAGGCCCTCAGAAAAAAAAAAAAGTGGGGCTGACATAGGAGCAGTGATGGTGGTACAGCAAACACATCAGATTGTGCTCTAAAAACACATTTAAACACCATTACCAGAGGGCATGCATACTGTCAAAGGCACAGTGTTTACATGGATTTCGTTCTTACCAGGAAATTCAGTTAAACTCAGTTAAACTCTTGAACCTCACTCAAGGGTCAGGAAATAATTTTCCTTCTCAGAATTGAACAGCAAATTTAGTCGATGGAAAAAGCATTTTGAACAAAATGGTGTACAAGTCTGTACAAGTACGTAATGATATTGCTATGCAAATGCTTGTATTACGTACAGCAGTCATACTCGGGGGAATAATTTTCCTGGTATCACATAGCAACTTGCAATGCGATACCAGAAAAATTATTCCCTGAGGGTATAAACATGCATGTTGACACTTGGAAAGTACATTCACTGCCATAGCAGGGCATACCCAAATGGTATGAGAGCATCGTAATGAAAGGAAAATAGTACAAGGTACACTAGGAATGGTCTAGCACCCTCTAGTATACAGGAAGAACATTTGATTAGCAAACAGTACAGTATACCTTGGTTTTTTTCTCGACTCAGTACAACGAATGTATTGTGTTTGATGGAGTGCCAGTATAATGTGCCACTAACAAGCCTTTCTCGCCAACAAGACAGCAGTGATTAAGTGGTAATGGAGTGATAATAGAGCCCCATGAACCATTAGGAGTTTGCCTTTTTTCCCCCTACAACCATCACCAGCAACAGACTTGGTGCTCATTTGCATAATGTGAATCATCAAGTCAATTAGGCGGGTAATTAAATAATGGGGGCTGAACAGAGTCCAGACGAGGGCCAAAATGTCAGGGGCCAATTCGTACAGGAAAGGAGTGATGACTAGACAAGGGGACATCATTCCAGCAAAGGGATGTACAAGAGAAAATGTTTGCACTAGCGATATGATTATACACCAAGTATCACACAACATTTCTGTGACACCATACCCTTGCCTACTATGACAGCAAAACTCCACTGCTGCAGCAGTGTTACGAAGGAGGGACATGACCGCTGGATAATATGCATATTCTGATTTGATAGACAATGCAAAAGTATTTCAAATTTTTATTCATATGCTTTTTCACACCTTGTCTTAAAACCTATTTGGAGGAAAAACATGAAAAACAAAAGCTACAAAGTTTTCCACATGCCAGGTGGATAATTTTGATTCAAATATGGTAGTCTTTATTGTGCTTTTCAAGCTGTAGGCATGAATTACATGTACAATGGTGTACAAGCAGACTATTAAGTGCACAGTGTTTCCCCACCATAATTTGGATCAACACTTAATATAAGAAAAATGTCTTGATTCTCTGAGCACACTTGCTATCAACTGCATCTTTTAAAATGCAGGGCATGTGCATACTATTGGTACATAATTTATAAACCTATATATGTATGTACAATCTTCCAAAGGCTCTGGCCTAAAGGAAAGTTTAACACAGAAACAACTCTTTGTGCTACGTGCACTGGGTTGCTTGACCTAAATACAACTTGGGCATCTCAAGACCCAGTCCATAAACAGTCACAAGTTTAGTGATTCAGGCCATAGAAGCCGATAAAGTGCGTCATATCCTCACCAGGCAATTGGGTTAGGGAATTTCGGCAGGTTGAAACACAACATAAATCTCGAAACCTGCCCTGTTTCCCCCCCCCCCCCCCACAACAACAACAACAACAACAACAACAACAACAACAACAACAACAACAACAACAACAACAACAACAACAACAACAACAACATTATACATGCATAGTGCATACAAATTGCAATAAGTGTGTTCATCATATCATAACGCACTGAATATCCCAGGAAATGATAACGCAGTACGATAATGCAGTACCCTCATCCGAATGGGCAGGCTTAACTTTAAAAAAAAGAAAAAAAATGAAAGATATTTACTTTTCTGATGTCATAAACAATCATCCAGTGCTTACGGAGAAAGGGGGGGGGGGAGCTGTATCTGTCATCTCCGAGGCCCAAACCAATGTATTGGTCATGACAAACACCACGCAAATATGAACATACATCAAAAGGAGACGTTGTATTGCAAATGGAACAAATATGACTTTTATTGGGACTGAAAGCAAAGACAGAAGTCATTATGGGACAGATGCTCAAACCTTTAGATTCTTGCTGGTGTTTCTTCTCTCCCACCCCCCACCCCTACCCCTAAAGCAAAGACAGTCTCTTTCCTTCTTGCATCACTTCCACGATGGCTCTATTAACCATGACAGCATGTCCTAGCACAGAATGGAATTCATTTCCATTGCATGAATAGTTTTTATACTGGCAAGAATTCACCATACTTTGCTCCTTTGTTATGCTTCAATGTATTGTGCAATGCAAGCAAGTTTGATTAAGTTTTGAGGCATCAATAGGTACCTTATCATAAGCGAGAGATGTAATTGTCCAGAGACCCTGGTGGCTTATTCTTCTTCGCTTGAGCTTTCTATCACACACACAGACACACAGACACACAGACACACACACCTTTTTTCTGGGATAAAGTCTCCAATGAAGTCTTTTCAAATATCTGTGATGTTTTGCTTGCTGCCAATACACATCAATTGTTTCTCTCTAAACAACATTATTATTACAGCACAACACAGATTAAGGCTGGACCAAAGTTTGTGTCATACAGGTAGGTATATTAATCATTATTGGAGGGGGGGGGGGGGGGTAAAGAATTCATATCTGCCACAAAAGGACTGAAGAACTGTTACTGAATTCGATCAAATCTTTTGTATCGTCGTTGGTATTCATTCAGGCATGGTTTCCCCAATCGGTACCAATTCTGAGGAAGATTCACCCCGAGTTTGTGGCCTGGTGACGGGCTGCCTTATCAGCAAATTTGGTGTGCGTGTTCGATTTGCCCCGAGGACAAGATTCCGTTGTAATTAGGGTGAACGCGCACTGGCAGAGGTGAGGAGTCAATATTTGGCGAGGAGTGCACGGGCGGAAATGCTCCATTCATGGCTGAATGAATGGACAGCACGATGCTCTGGAGTCCCAGAGGGATCACTATCTACCATCATCTCCCGAGAACCAAGACCAGCATGGGATGACGCATGCAATCAAAAGGACGGCATAGATACTCTTCCGCTTGTGAAATATCTAAATAACCTCTTTGAATTATGACAACGATTGATGGAGAATGAAAAGACATTGCAAGGCCATTTAAGATGTCTGTATGTAACTCAGTCTTACATGATCTGTGTGTCGCATACAAACACACATACACACACACACACATGAAATAAATGAAACTAGTCTGGCACATAGATTGTATAGTCGGACCTCGATTGTCTGGCCACACCAGGACTGGCGGGCATCTGGATAGTCGATAATCGATAAGCAATATCATGCTAGGGGTATTACCAATTTACTCATATATTACGATTATCGGCATGGCACTGTCACGTTTAATACTTCATATGATACGGAAATAAAATGAAATAGAAGTAAAATATCCCTTCATGAATTGTTTGTTTGATTGATATTGACTGTCATTGAGATCGATACAGCAACTCACTGAATACTGTCGCTGCATTGTACTGTAACCACTGCTGTGCACACGGTGCCAGTGACAAGCACAGGAGCAGCTATTGACATCATCTCTACCGTTTTGTAGAACTGACTGAAAAGTTACAGTCCGCTGGGATGATTGGAATCTGTCCCGTTGTGTATTTGCACGTGTGTTTTGTCTTGAGTAAGATTAATACAAACACTTACAACTGTACAAGATTTTAAAATACAACAGTTTGGTATTGTTGCCAATGACTTAGAGATGACTGTATTCACATATTTTGTATCATCCCCTTGGACCCCCTACCTGAGAGGGATAAAAGGTTATTGCACTATCTATCTCTTGGACAACAAAAAGTACAGCAGCAGCAACCCAGGAAACAATAGCAACAGATTCAGCACTATTTCCATACATAGAAAATACTATCCAGGAAAAAGGCTGTCTGGGCTATGCCTGCCTACCTACAATGTAGTCTATGCCCCAAAGCCAGCCAGCAAAACGGGGCCCTGAATTTATGCTGAAGTGCTTGCTATCATAGGTGACTCATTAGATGCACTCACATACTTACATGTATGTTCTTTCTAAAGTCTGAAAGCACATATACTTGTACATCAGAGGCAGAAAAGAGAGCTGAACAAATAAAGGAAGCACACATACCCAACCAAAAAATAAATAAGGTTAAGAATTTATGCATGTATATAAAATACTGTAAATAAACACAGTTCAAGCATGAAGAATGTTACACAGCAGCAACATGTGTACTTCAGTCTCTGCAGAATAGATGAATATGATACTGGTACCAAACAAACTTTTTTAAAATGCAGCAGCTTCAATACAGCTTTGATAACAGGCATTTAAGCATGAAAACAACCAAAATTAGATGTCAAATGATTTTCACAGTGAAGCATGGTGTACATAGTATTAAATGTTTCTTTGCTGATATGAGTTTGTGATTCAAACGAAATTCATAAGCTTTTGGGTCTGAATGTTATTTTGTCATGTAACTGCAGACATTTTTTTTTTAATTCTTTTACAGTACTGTGATACAATGATACAATTTTTAGAATGTTACCTCCAACTTGTTTTTATTCAACTTTATGTATTATTAGCCATATTTAAGGCCAATGAAATAGTATGATGTAGGCCTACTTATTGGAATGGACTACCACTACTTGCAGGCAATATGCGTATCTGCATGCATGCAGTATTATTGCGCCTGCCATCCGATCATAACACTACCACTGTACAGACACAGATTGTAGCTTTGCTCTTTTTTTTTTTTTTAGGTTTTTGTGTACCCGTGACTAGTTCCATTTTGGATGATATATCAAACAGAAGGCGAAGAGCCAACACCATTCAAGCTGGGGTATTGTGGGTCCCAACATCAGGGGAAACCGTAGCAGCAAAAGGTCTAGGCCCTGCTGCTGCTGTTACTGCTCAACGGCCTGTTCCCCTGACAGATTGCCAATCACCATGAAAATCAATAATTTAGGCCCACTAAAGGCAGGCAAATCAATTCCGCTCGGGAGTCTCCGCACTGCACTAAAAATTGATGACTGCACCAGAGGCAGCGTCGGCATAAAATTGATTTCTGACGTGCGAATGAATGAGCCAAGTTTCATACCCATACAAAACTGTACATGTAACATGTAACACACACACACACACATACATACATCCACACAAACATTCTCATATTATGACACATGCTTTATAGTGTTAGGATTTCTGGCATCTTGGATTCGAAATTTAAGGAGAGCATTGCAAATACTCCTGGTGTACGCAGATGTGACCAAGAAAACATTAATAAAGTACTGTAGACGCATTTAACTGCCAGCCAATAAATGTCATTGAGTATACTCGATGTAACATTCCCTATCAACATTACGGAAATGATGTATATCACTGTAGACTAAAAATGATTATAATAACCTAATAAAACATTACTTCACACTTGATCTTTTCCTGTGTTTAAACCCTATTATTGCTTTGGTAATGTTATTACTTCTTCTTTTCTTTTCTTTTCTTTTTTTTAAAGTCAAGATAAACTAGTGAACTGTATCAATAGTTAGTTGTTGGCACAGATTCCAATGTACTGCATGCTCCTGAATGTTTAGCCTTTCAAACTGGTTGTAATGACCATTGAAGTCAGTCCCAACTTTGCCCTGGTTACTGGTCTTTTGAGGATCAAAGTTTTGAAGAAACAAGACAATTAGTGGTTTAGGGTTTGTTTGTTTGTGTGTACAAAAATAGAACAGTCAACCTTGTGACAATGCACAAAATATTGTGGCCAACACATGAATCATAAGCTTGCCATTTGGCCAACACATGAATCATTTGTAAGCTTGCCATAGAGACACAAAACTGATGTATGTTTCAGAAAGAAGTAGCAACTATCAACTCAAATTCTACTGCAAGAAATTTGATCCTAAGTTTCTCTTTCACATCTATTTACCCACAGCAAACACTCGTATCAGTTGTCTTGCTGAGAAAGTACATACAGTAGGCCTACTGCCTCAAAACTTTCACTTTTCCCATTTTTTTTTGTAAAAAAAAAAGAAGTATGACAAAGGAATTTCAAACTCGCAGATTGGAAGGAAATGACGAAAAACAAAAATAAACACACATAGCGGGTATACTAAAAACAGAAATCTTCCTCCCCCCCCCCCCCCCCCCCCCCCCCCCCCCCCCCCCCCCGGGGAAAAAAAAAATGACAACAAAAAGCACCACAGAGCATACTGGACTCTCCAGATAAAGCTACAAAAATAGGGCCATATCAAAGGAGTGGAAAACTAGAAGCAGCTTGGTCACTTCCTTATGTGTTGCACATCTTTTCCTGGTTGGGGTTAAGATTCTCGGCCTCAGTCTCACTTCCTCTGGCTTTGTGTTGACACAGTTTCTGAGAATTTGGATGTTCAATATATTACACAGTACGAGAGATATCCACAAAGACACACACAACATACACACAAACACACCCACATTCTGTAGATTCAAGTGTGCAATACTGTTTGGAGAGTGCACACAGGCAGGTAGCAAAAGTTCAAATCAATACTGCCCATAATACAATACACGATTTACCTTTTAGGGAGGTCTGGCTACATACTGTAGGATGAGGGTATTGTTCCTGCTACTTACAATCCGAGGGGAATGTAAATTACATACTATACAAGTTTGTACTTATGCACACACACACACACACACACAGAAAATAAATTTAAGACCACATTTCTTCTATGGACCTGGAATGGTCTCAACTTTGGAAAGTTGTGAGCCCAGGTGTAATAATTACCGGTGTGTCAAGGTCTGTACAGAAGTACATTTGTATATTGTTATTATACACAAATTACTGGATGACAGTTTTCCTATCGAATCCTAACAAGACAGATTATGTAACCTTCATTCACAATCTGTCATCAAACATCGCTGGTATGTTTGTTCCTTGTAAACATTAGTCACTTGCTTATCAATTTGCAAGCAGCAAAGAAATCTGCTTTACATGACGTGGAGATTCCACACATTTTGAATCCTAAATGCTCACCTATAAATCACTGCTCCTTGAACATGCAACAATTAGTACAAACTGTGCGGCAACTTAGGGGGCTCTCTTCATAGATCTACTGTAGTCTACAACAATGGAGTACTTTATAATTGTAATACTGTATGCGGACGGAATATATCCCTTGCTGCTCAAAATCAGGAAGCTTCATGGTTATGTTGTTTTTTGACGTTGTCAAGCCACCTTTGGCAGATAACAGCTGGTCACAAGTTTCATTGGAGGTTAAAGGGCTTTTAATTGCTTTTGTTTGCAACATTTGAAGAATGGCAGAGAAAACAGTCCTGAATCAATTTGTAACTAAATCATTACCACACAAGTCTTTCTTTATTTCTTTTTACTTAATTAGCTGATGAATTACCCTCTACATTGAAGGAGATGGTCAAGGTGACCATTCAAATGTAGACTACAAGTACCCACATTGTACATAGTATCAATACAGTATTAAAAGGCTATCTGTGAGAGATGTCCACATCGAATGTGAAATAATTTTGTGGATGACATAAAACTTTAAAAGCTCTCATCACAGCAAAAATATGAATTGACAAAAGAAAGATCATATATTCATCCAGTAGTAATCCAAAGAGCAGCCAGCCATATACACTGTATTAAGAATTTCCATAAATGATCCACTGCCTAAACATGATTGTAATGTGTATTCAGGACACTGCAAATAATATCAATCCTCATAAATATTCCAATCACTACCACCCCTCCCCCCCCCCCCCCCCCCCCCACCATTTCTGAATCAGCTTGGTAATAAGTAGAAGGATTGGGGCATTATACCAGCTATACCACTCCGACCCCATACTTACACAGCCATTTTCTTCTCAAGTATAAGCTGAGGGGTCATCAAAAGGCAGCCTAATAATCCTTCCATCAGGGTGCCAAAGGAGCGACCCTTTTCAACCTATACCCTCAGCTCAGTACCCTCACACTCACTTACTCCTGGGTACACATAAAACCTAAATGTGGTATTGATTTACAAGCAAAGCCATAGTAAAGTCTCTCTTGGCAGCAAAACCACAGGGGCCCCAGGCTCCATGCTCCAGCGAGCACTCACTTGAAAGCCCATTTCAAAGGGAAAAGTCCTTTTATGCTGGGCCATGAATAGGGCTAAACCAGGGGGCTCACTATTATACTAAAATTGAGATACATTGTTAGACTCCCCTGGCCACAGCATTCTCTGCCCATTCACTTTCCATGGCCAGTCAGGTTTGCTACTTTGGAGGAAAAAAGCTCTGGGCAGGGATGATCCTGGCCCTTTCCATTCTCATGGTTTTAGCCGCCTTTTCAATACAACTGAATGCATTTCATATGCATCTCTGGCTGAAATTCAAATCCCTGCTTTAAATCATCAGATCAACGATGATGAATTGGGTGTAAATACCATGTGTGAAAGAACTACTCCTCTCTCACAATAACCAGGGAGGTGGAAGAGTCTCTCTTCCACCTCCCTGCAATAACTTTGCCCTACCCATTTTTTCTCATTCTCCACTACAGTTCAATGCATGCTTATCACTGCAAAGCATGATAAAATGAGGTTTATCTACAATAATTTCAAGAAGTAAGCCTAAGTACAAGTGAATACCAGGTAATTCAGATCACTTTCAAGCCATTTATTAAAGGCAGTATGACACAGAAATAATTGTTTTGCCTCTTACTGATGATATTACTGAAGAGTTTGAGGATAGCAAGATAACAAGCAGAAGAAAATATCTGAATGACAAGCCAGTGTCGTGGACAGTTTTTGCATCAAATTGGATGTTATCACTGGATTTTCATGAAAGGACATCATTTATTCATTGCCTACAAATAATGCTTGGTGACATATTCACTCACAGCCCATGTTATCAGACGCAATCTGGGTGTGCAAGCTGCTAAACAAGTGTGTCACTCCATTTTCAAGCCCCTTGTTTGAACAAGCTCTTGAGCACACACTTGATGGTGCTTATCAATTTAATATCTCAATCAGTCACACTACAGTCAATAATATGACAACCTGGAGAACTATGCTGGCACCATTATTTACAAAGGGTATCCATTCACAAAAAATTTTCAGCCAGTCAAAATGTTTTGCTGACAGGCAATTTAGTAACAGACACCATTTCCTTTTTTTTTTTTTCATTCAAAGACCATACAATGTAATGTATAAATGCTGAATAAATTCTACCCTTGTATTGAGTGACACAACAGACAATAACCTTAGAAGCTGCATGTTAAATCTTTCATGAATCGTTGATCTTTGATCTTTTTACCTGATAAGCATCACCACCACCATTACCACAAAAAAAAAAGAAATATTAAAAATGGATTCACTGGTAAACAGCAGTCCTACTGTACATGATGCCACATGTGTCTGAAAGATAGTTTTGTGCATCGCCCTACAAATGTACATGTATTTACATAAAGTTTCGATAAGAATGTCTTCAAAGCTTTTTCCCGTCTTACTGGGTACTTTTGCATAATTCAAACTGCTACATGTAACACTACTAGAGAGAAAAAGAAATGTTAGTTACAGATTTTTTTTTTTCATTTTTTATTTTTTATTTATTTTTTTTTTTGGGGTGGGGACCTATAGGCCTATTTGAAAGCTTAACTTCATGTTTATTTCTCAATGACTTTGCAAGTCTATGTAGGTGCTACATGGATACCAAGTAACAATCTTCATTGCTGTTTTTAAGCGACACTTGATACACTGAGTACACTGTAGTAAGATTAACAACAAAAATACTCTATCATGATGCTCTTAACTGAGACTGCATCTCATGAATTCAGTTAAAAAGTGAAAGCCCACTCCTTCAACTTCAATAAATGGAAGGATGGAAGTTTCATGACAATTTGCCAAAAATTAAATAAGTCTTGGAATTCAAAGAAAGTGAAAGCAGTCATGTTCAGGCCGTAATGTGTAAGAGTTACATTTTGTACACTACAATAATGGCATTTGAAGGCTATTAACATACAAAATTGTACATTATGTACCTGCCAGCCCATTTTCACATTATTACCAAGGTACACATGCATTACAATGTACATATATCTACTGTAAATTGTTCTACTGCTTTGTAGAATTTATTCATTTTCTAATGCTTTTCTCTCTGAAGACTTCTGAGTCACACTACATGGTATTTGATGCACTTGGTCATACCTGCCATTTTATATAGGCCTCTATTATTATCACTGCTTACAGTATCATTTTTAATGTTTCACTTCATCAAATTCTTTTTTTTTTCCCTCTCTCATCTGTTATTTTTTTCCTAACCCCTTAATGTAAGTTTGATACTACGATTTTGAAAAGTGCTGTGATACATGTTTACTTGTTGTAAGCTGAGCAATCAATTATATTTCATTTTCATTATTTTTCTTTATTTCTTCAGGTCACCAAAGAAAAACTTATTGCGAAGCCTTGGTTTGTAAAGTTAATGTTACGTGTATCTAAACTGTACAATGATGCAATGATTAAAATTTAGGTGTTCCTTTCCATTCATTGAAAAAAAAAACAGAGGAAGATAGATCAGAGCACACAGTCAGAGAATTATGAGGCCAAAGCCCTGGTATTTTAACCCTACTCAATTTGCAAACATATCTAATTCCATTTGCAGAAAGATCTAGAAATTTTGTTTTACATTTTAAATAGGAATTCAAGACTTTTATCCTCCAAAACTTTGCTTGTTTAGTATGTGTCCAAATCTAATGAATTTTCAGATATTCTGTGTATCAGATTATAACGAATTCATCAGAGTCCATCAAGACACAGACAGGCTTTTAGCTTTCACTTACATGTAACAATGGTTTTAAAAAAAAAAGCATCCAAGCGCATAAGAAAAGTCTTCGGCCAGCTGACGAAGTAAAAATGTCTGGTTACCAATTTTACATTCCCTGGGATAACATCACGTACCGGTCATCACACTGCAGTGGAGGGAGGAATAATTTTAGAGTTATCAACTTTTTACCTGCCATGTTCATCTCATTCACCAAAAAAAGTGGCACTATTCATCACATCTTTACGAAATTTCGCTTTTGAACTTCAGGAGAAATAGACAGGCGACGTTTCAAATTCTAGAAAGAAAGTATTTTTCTTTGAATGTGAACAGGTGCATGGAAATATGGAGGGTAACTGTACAGTGTAGACTAAGCACTTTGGAATGTGAGCCATTTCACCTTCTTACACACCACAGCACTGAGCTGAGACTGTTTCTTTCACTGCCCAGTTCTTGGAAGTCTGAAATTGACATGGACCAAACCAAAAGTAAAACCACAACAGAGCATAGAGGCTACTAGTCCCCCACCTCTGGCCTCTCTGCTGGTTCTTCTGTACTAACTAGAACTCTCAATGTCTCAAGGCAAGGTCTAGACTAGCAGCACATGAGATGTTCTTTAGTTTAATATCATCTGATCATAGTTTTTGTTTGGCCCTGAATTTGAATATTTCTGGGCAGTGAAAGCACTGAGACCATTTCACAAGACAAGGGCATGTTCTGACGTTGTCTACATTGCATTTCTCAGGCTCGCATTCCATTCTAGTAAGTGCAACACCGCGGTTAAAACCCAAAGAAGTCTTCGCAACAGTGCGTTGCGACACAACTAAAAGTTACAAGAAAAGACCACAGTACACCACACAACATTGCCTGCTGTAGCAAGGACCTTAACTTTTACTGCAGTATACCTCTGTGGGCGGTGAGTAACGTGTCAAAAAAGTTACAAGCGCCTGGCAAATTCCAGCACATGTCGCACAGGCGATACAATGCGGTTGGCTTCCACATTGGTCGTAACACCAACTCTCTCTGCAGCCGGAGTAGACCGTCTGGCTTCAACGCCAGCAAGCCATTCATACTCGCACACACACACACACAACATGCACTCTTTCACATCGCAGCACACTAGACTGTCACCCACCACTAGTGCGGGACCCATAGGCGTTACACGCTGGCCCAAGTCAGGCCAAACTTACCGTCGTCCAAAAGTCTGTCGACGTGCATAAACATACTTGACACCATAGCGAAAGAAGTTTTGTCCTTCATTAATTGCGCCAGATATTCAGGCGTGTACTGCATAGGTGGTTTCTCCGCGTGATCGTTCATTTTCGGCGGTACTGCGACGGGAGGCGGAGGGGTAAATTGCATTTGCAACATTACAATCACTATTAATCACAAAACATTCGCAGAAACTATTCCAGTTTGCCTGTAGATATCAGCACTAACTTCCAAGAATAACTACACGCACACAATGCACACACGCACGCGACGCTGGCTAGTAAGTATAGTTGAGTCGGTACGGTACGTCCGTGCAGCGTAGCATGCATACAGTGAGCAGTGTACTCGCTTTGCGATGCGCAGAAGTTACGGTGCGATTGATTGCGTGTATGGTGTGTGTTGTGTGTATGTGATTTTGTGAGCCTGTCCATGTGCGCGTACGTGCGCCGTGTGAAAATAGTACTCGTGGTACGAGTAACTTGTGCGCTTGGATTGGCTTTATGATTCAGTGACTTGACTACTATAGTACTAGGGCCGCGTACATCGCGTTCACACTGGGTACATTCCAAAGAGATTAAATACCAAAATCTCTTTGGTACATTCCCATGTCAGAGTACATTGTGCATGCAACTCAAAATGTGTATGTTTTTAGTGTATTCCTGTTTATCACAAACATTAGCTTACTAGTAAGTACCATGTCCAAGACAACTTTCTAGTACCATACTTAGGGCCGGGACTAAGGGGTAAGGCGCTATTTAAATCCAAATAATAAATTAGAAACATGAAAGAAATTTGCGTGAAATGGAATGCGAAAACTCCAAACTTTTTGCTTGTTTATCTTTTTTTTTTTTTGTAAAACGATGCAGAGAAAACGAGAAAAAAAAAGATATTCACACATATAAATCTTAGATAAAAGGTAGGCCTATGTATTCCTTTAACCTGTTTAAATATAGAAAAATTTCAAGGCAAATCATGCCTACTTATTCTCCAAACCCTCGTTCCTTTTTGATATTCTGATTGTTAGATTCTTTTGAAAGGGAATGAACCCGAGTGAATTAATGATAATAATAATGATAACTACACTAATGATAATGATAATAACAACAATAATAATAATAATAATAACTATACAATAATGATAATAATAATAACAATAATAATAATATGACTCACATTGCGCCAAATCCACTCTGTAGGGGTTGGATGTGGATTGAGTGAATGCAGCAATAGAACACATCAGTGAAAGTTTTAGAAAAATCGAACAATCCATAAAAAGTTAGGAATTTCTAAAGTTTGGTGCAGCAATCACTGGATGATGAAAAACGATACTAGTATACCACGGTAAACAAAATATGAAGGCAATTCAACTTGTTTTCACTTTTCTATAGCATAATGGAAGAGGACCTACCTGGCTTTTAGACAGCAGTGGAAATGATATCACCATTAACATGTCAGTCACAATTCAAGAAAATTGTGTACCTTTCATTTCTCTATTTTGTGATGGCACCAACCTTTAGAATCTATATCTTTTGAAGGGATTGTCTGATTTTCCTCAAACTTTCACCTTTGTGTTCTAATAATATTGTTGCATTCACTAATTCTCATGTATGTGTTAGGTTTCATTCCCCTTTATGTATTTTATAGGGTTTCCCGGCTAATTTCGCACTTTTGTCAGTCCATTTGATAAAAGGTTCATTTAATAAGTTAGCGGAAATCCTCGTCACTGCACATTCTGTCATTCAAATTTGCAACTTGTTCATTCAATTTAGCATTTCGATCAATGAAATTCGCACATGCGCCTTTCGAATTCGTAAAACGGGCATTCTAATTGGCACGTGCTCTTCAGTCATTCAAATTCGCCAGCACTGGCGGAAAATGGTATTTAAAGTCATTCAATTTCGCGTATGGGCAGTCAAATTCCAAACATGTTAATTCAAATTAGCGTAATGTTATTTCTATTTTGAAAAGGTGAGAACCGTGATTTTGACGTCTTTAAATGTGAATTTTTGTGTCATCCACACACTGTTAAGTATATAGCAAACGTATTTTTGACACTAAATAATTCAAGTTTGTTGTTGTGTAACGCCCCTCTTCTTTTATACATGTCATCAGAACTATACATGCACCAGTATACCATATATAGATTCGCTTTATACTTTAATATGTCCAGTCATGGTAGTACGAGTCAGATACAGGCGTATCTCTCAAGAAGACAGGGAAAGAATCACAGAAGTATTTGAGGGTAATAACCTTGACAAATTGATGGCTATAGAGCGGATCCAAGAACTTTATTCTTAATGATGATTAACGCAATATAGCACCCGCCAAATGAAAATAATGAAACATGCAGATGAAATAAATAATCACGATGTAAATTGAAACCTCCTTCTCCCAATTAATGTCAAAACAAACTTAAGATTAACGTATCTGTGAATGAAATAATGCTATCGTACATTAGCACATACATAAATTTTGAAAGTACTGTTGCACAGGTGATATCAGAATAAAGAATGAATACGAAATATGAAATGTTAAGATGCTTGCAAACAATACCTATGATGAATGAAAATGGCCGGGGAAAAAGGAATGAAAGCGTTAACGCGTCTGCTAAATTGACTGCAGTAAATGCGAAATTGGATGCCCAAGAATGAAATCGAATGAACGAGCGCAGCGTATAGGTGATCACGTGACTATACCATGCTAAATAAAGAATGAACGATTTGCGAATTTGAACTGAAAAAGTGCTGATTCGAATGATGTTAAAGGTAATTTGAATACTTCAAAATGAATTTGAATGAAAAGATTATAAAATTGAAATACCGAACATGCTAGCTAGGCTAGATTGTGCTAAACTGAATGCACAAATTAGGAATTGGACTGGGAAAAAAAGTGCGAAATTGGCCGGGAAAACCTATATTATTATCATGGTTCTATTGTCAATATACGTACATGTAAGCCCGTGATTTCACGAATTGTTGTAGAGCCGACTAGAGAGGGCGACATAACTATATACGGCACTGAGTTGACCTATACCATGACTGTGTATCTCTCGCAAACGATCGTCGGATGACTCCAAAACTTTCACTGTGTGTTGACTCATAATATGTCTGCATTCACTCAATGCATGTTTAAAATATAGGCAAGAAATTCCCTGTAACATCAACAGACATATAGATTCGATGCTTGAAACTTTGTGATAAACCTCTTACTGTCAAACTATCCCTTCTCCCCCTCAAAACGAGATATACGTAATTATGCACTTTGGTGAACATCATTCAGCAAACTGTAAAACTGTTAAAGTTAGGCCACGATATCGATTTAGGTTAACTTAGATTACTTAAACAATTAGTGGGATTTCGTACACAATCACCGTGAAAGCAAGGTATAGTAAAAATTAAGAAGCATATTATGACTGAAATTTTAAGACATTGTTTGATGGCAGTAAACCTACTGAAAGGAAAGTGTATCTCTTCTTCAGATTTGCTATGAATGAACTCGTATAAATAAACAAAACGCCACTCATTTCACATAGAAAAAGAATATATTCGAAATCTTTTAATTTTCGTCAAACCCATGCCCCGTCAACATTGGATAAGAAGGCTATAATGGTCACATATTGTGGAACGATATAGTTAGTATGAATGGAGAATTCCGCAAAATGTAATTCTTTAAGAAAAGTGTAAATAATGATACCCCCCCCCCATTCTTGCCTTGTACATAAGGTAAGGAAAGTGTTATTTTCTCATGTATAGGGTTATACAAGTTGAACTTACAATCGATCGGTTATATATTTTATTCCATTGAATCCACGTGTGTATTTGGGCAAACTTCCCCTTTAATAATAGATTACAGTTTTACAATCATTATATTGCGTGCTTCTTGTATACAGACGAAACGATAGCCGGAAGTCAGACAAAATCAAACCTCAATTACACCAGGGTGCTATTTCCTCGAGGTCTCATTCTCATTGGCCAAACAGATGATACGTCGGAACCAGGAAAAGCCTTCAACTCCTTTAACTCATACCAAAAGTGCAATTCTGCCCAGAATAGCATTCTTTCATCTAAATGATGTAAAATGTGTGTGTACATATTTACTATACTGATATACTTTAGTGTATACTGTAGTGTAACACTCCAACAATTCAATTCCTTGATTTCTTCCAAAGTTAAGAGTGAAATCACAGTCTGCTAGAGTTGGTTGATTTTTGGCAGTTCAGAAAAAATGCACATAAAATTAATCTGATTCTCCTTCCTGGTTGCAAAATGAACATAAATTGTTTTCTACAAATACATCTTTAAAATGCTGCTTATATTAGTGTATGACACAATATAAGACCTTACAATGAAATTTTCTTTATTAGTGTTTATGTTTCTTGAACTAAAAAAAAAAAAGTTTCCGTTATGTCCTTATATAATGAGGAACAAGCGGATTACCAACGAATAAGGTTATATTGCCGAGCCTTCATGATTGTACGAATGATAGCAATGAACTTTTTACACTGGCACCTTTGATAAAGCGGAAAACATGCGAGGACGAACACACTTTCATGCAACAGCGACATATTGCATTTTTCGTCTCTTTCGCTTTATCAAACTCCGTCGTCTTGACATATCATCTAATATTTACATAATAAAACAGAGTAATTTTTGTTCATGATTTTGCATTCTTTATCGATACTAACTTGTAAATCAATTTAGGCGAATGGGTTGCTATAAACAACAATCGAGAAAGATTTTAATGATATGGAGTTCATTATACCCGTCAAAACAGAGATAGACAGTGATAGCAAATTACATAACAGTAGTAAAAAAAAAAAATGACAACCACGTACACCAAAACACACAAACTTAACAAAAAACAATAACCTAACAAACCAACAATGAAACTCCCAAAACAAACGCTATCAGAATTCTATGTGATGCGTGTAAGCTGTATTTAATGCCGAGAGAGGGCGCTCGTGCACTTGGCTTTATGTGGGTCATGAGTCAATGAGTGAGTCTGCTGCGTTCACTGATCTCTATAATATATGCAACTAAATTTACATAATTGAGTTACGTCAGAATGATATCAGTATGCATTCGATGACATGGGCACATTTTCAAGAAAGTTGACAATTCCAGTAAAGTCCTTATTTAGTGTTGATTGGTTGAGAAGCTCTGGTCACTAACTTTTACTATGGTAACTGTCAGAGACTGACAACTTGTCACGGCTGATAACTTTCATGAAACGACGGCTCCCAGAAGACGAACATCCTTTTTCATCGCCAGCAGAGGGGCACTGCGACTGCAGTAGAAATGACTACTCACCCATCAGCAGCAGCTTTGCTCCTAATTTAAAAGATTCAGGAACTTCTTTCTCTTTTTTACTACGTTTATCACAGTTTTTCTGTACTCTGATTGGGGAGGCGATATTGGCAAATAATCAATACGTATATGAAGTGTTTTTTTTTTAATGATGCTGCCTGTCACGATTTTCTGACCCCCCGTCTTTAGCTTCCATCTCTCCCGTGTTACACTCCACTATCCTATATAAACCAATAAACCATTTCCGTTTCTACGCCTCTATCCCACGTCTATCTCGCCTTCTCTTTCTCGTCAGCTCTCTTTCTTTCTCGTTCACTTTCGATCCATCCACGTGCTTCTCTTCTCTGCAGCTCTCATCCATACATTCTCCCGATTACCACTTTCCATTCACCGATCAGCATTTAATCTTAATTTTCTTCCGCGTGCGGCCTAATTCTTCTCATATTCTGGCATCTTCGAAAGTCATTTTGTAACAAAATACAGATTCGACAAATCTAAACTGAATTTCTGATATTGAGTACATGAAGCTTTATATAGAAAAAGTTTTATAATATTTTTTTCTAAAAGGTTTATGTGATGATAGACGTAGCATGTTGAAGACAAGAGTGAACTTAATCTGCGAGTTATGCATGTGAATTGCCACAATGTGTTCTTTTTTTAATAGACAGTATACAGTGACAAAATAAACCATATTTTGTAAACACTTCCCGAGCGACATTTACCTACAATGCCTTGGATATAATTTCCCTGACTATTTAATGGAAATGAAAATACGGTTGTTTTGAATTGAATGCTGGATTGGTGTTTTTTTTTTCTTCTATGCATTCGAAATCATTACCGAACTCGGCAATATTTGACAATACATTGTAGTCTTGATTGATCCGCCGCGATGTTAATATCATCTTTAATAACACTCTTTTACAGGTCGTTCATCCAACCTCAACAATATACTAAATAATATACATCCTACACTCATTCACACACAATAGCGCCATAACAGTGGTAATCGGGAGAATGAGCATTTGCATTATGTTACAACGTGTAAATCTAGAAATATAGGGATAATTTCCAAGCTGAAGTTCTTTCTTCCTCGTTCAACTTTATTTCTATTATATAATTCCTTAATTCTCCCATATATAAGTTATCGCAATGTTGTATGGGGTACTTGCGGCTCTATTAAGATAAATTCTATATTCAAATTACAAAAGAAAGTTATACGTATTTGTACAGGATCGCATTTTCTGGCTCATACTGATTCTTTATTTCATGAGCTTAAAACATTGAAGGTTTTTGATTTGCATATTATTCAAGTAGCAGTAATTATGTTTAGATATATACATGATCAACTTCCATCATCGTTTGATAACATGTTTAGGTTCAATACTTCTGTCCATTCGTACCCTATACTCGTATATGTAGAAATTTCCACCTTTTGAATCCCAAATTATTAGTGAGCCATAAATCTATAAGACATTCGGGTCCCGACATTTAGAATAATCTCCTGGAAAATATAAAGTCCTGTTTAAGTATCTATTCTTTGAAAGCTTCACTAAAACGATATTTGATACAATTATATTCTCCAAACTAATTGAGCTGACAAATATTTATAGTAAATGATTGTCATCTTATTGTCAATCTCTATTTTCTTCCTTCAACTGCATCTTGCACTCTCACCTGCAAGTGCACTGCACTCACCTGATTACCTTCCTCCAAGAGAGTTATGTCGTTCGATAGTCATTTTGCATGAGGCCTCCATCCATTTCAAGCTTAATCGCTTATGATGGTGGTCTCCTGCATTCAATGATCTCTGTTGTTTACTGAAAAATACTGTATATCTTATTTTATGTTTCTGTGTATCTACATTGCTCAATGCAATCACCTATGTGTATCTATTTATGTACTGTTATCGATTTATTTCACTGCACTTGTTATTCTTTGTCTTTGTACTTTTTGAAGTTTGTATTCAAATTGCATCTGATTGAATGCAGAAATAAAAGCAAACAAACAAAACAAACAAACAACTGCAGAAGTTGGAGAGAGGGTATTCTTTTTCATCCGAAATTTATTCAAAGATTTGACAACATGAAGAAGTCACTATAGGACATTTAATTTGAAAAACCATGCGTACATTACTGTAACCGAAAGAGCACAATGATTAACAAGCACATATTTCCCTGAAATTCAACCCAAAAATGAACACAACTGGGTTTGTAATTGCTTGATTTATAGATTTTCGTAAATTGTTACCGTTGATGATGATGGCTATAAAGCCAGTTCGGAGTTAGCTCATAATCACGTGCACATGCATGGGAACAGTCGGTTGATCAGGCACTTCACATGTTTACAGGCGACATGATGAATAATTATGCTTGCCTGAAATAACAATTTGTGGAGTTCATAAATCATGTTCAACTAAAGATCTGCATGCGTAGACAAGGGGACGTTATAGAATGGTTCATCAGATACCACTTAGGAAAGCATCCATTGTATTATTTTGCATTGAATATAAACAGCCTTTTTCTGTCGATGTTGCCAAATACATGTACCACTCTCAGGTGTGAGTTTCTTCAATTTGTCTCCCTCTACAAATTGAATTTTCTAAGATCGCAATTGCTGATCTGTAAATTCACAAACACGACGGAAAAGGAACCAGTGGGACTCGAACCTGTCATCTACCGCTTTCCGGGCAGCGACACTACCACCAGGCTGTCCTTGGTTGGCGGCAGTGACACGATGAACGGGTTCGAGTCCCACTGGTTCCTTTTTTCCGACATGTTTGTTAATTTACAGATCAGCAGTTATTGCGATTTTAACCAATTTAATTTGTAAAGGGAGACTGAAGAAACTCACACCTGAAATTTCACCCCTCTGAATAATATTTTTCTTTCATGTGCACCACTTTGTTGTCAGGTGGGTGTGCTCGTAAGCACCATTAACTTAAGGAATACTGGAATAATCATTACATCACAGATGCTTATCTCAGTGAATTTAATAACCAACATGCCCTGTTGTTACAAATTACCTGTTTTTTCGTGCTCATGCGGAAATTGGAACCAGATAAGAACAATACAATAAGATCAATGATTATGATGATGATAATATCTTAATACAATATCTGGGGAGGACTTGCTATCAGATCTTACACCTGTATATATACAGTATTCAGCCCCATGACTTTGACTAAAAAAGACTATAAAATGAGCGACGAAAATAAGTAATTGGAAAATGAACCGAATCAGCATGGTAAAAAGTGCGGGTGCTGGCCGCTATTCCGAAGGTGGTTATTCCGAAGGTTCGTTAATCCGAAACACCTAAATTCCCTATACCTAGAGGTTCGTTAATCCGAACATTTGTGGCGTTATTCCGAAGGTTCGTTAATCCGAAAATGAAATAGGGTTAGCTATTCCGAAGGCTCGTTAATCCGAAAATGAAATAGGGTTCGTTATTCCGAAGGTTCGTTGATCCGAAATGATGTATTATTAGGGTCCGAAATGAACCTTCGGAATAATGAGCTTTGTTTCATTTTCGGATTAATGAACATTCGGAATAACAAACCTCATCACATTTTCGGATTAACGAACCTTCGGACTAAAGAACCTTCGGAATAACGAGTTGTAACCAAAAGTACAATCTGCTATAGTTGATTATAAGTTCGCTGCGAGGTACACATCGCTGTTTTCAAAGGGATTGTATTTCATTTTTAACTACAGGGTATAGGTTAGAATTGTATCGCAATTTTTTCAAAAACCTCTTTTAGAGCTCGATAATGTAATGAAGAAATGACTGAAGCATGAACAGTTAAATATCATATAACTTCCCTTAAAGGGGCTGGATACACTGCAGCTAACTTAATGAAATCTTGCATGGCCTAATCTATCGCTGTGACGAATTACACAATAAGGCTGGCTTTCTAAAGCTCGATATTGTAATGCGGAACTAAGCATGAACAATCAAATGACATCTAACTAACCTTTAAAGAAAGGAATATACTACAGAGAAAATTTAAATAAGATGAAAACTATTTCCCTTGTATAGAATAATTTTGATAGAGATTGAAACAATGACAGTTAACATGTAACTATAATACTCTCTAAACGGTTGATTATACTGCAGAAAACTTCATCATATATCTTGGTCGGAAGAATACAATACTCATCATCAAACAATATGTATGTGTAATAAACCCAGAACACCATATCATGTAATCTATGAAATACGATGTACAATATGGTATCGAAAGAAGAACACGAATAGATCAAAGGACATGCAACTGCGTCAAAAATAAAATCTCTTAAACTGGTTACACTATACGAGAAAACTTGTCGTTTTCCCCATCATCGAAGGACATGCAACTGCGTCAAAAACAAAATCTCCTAAACTGGTTACACTATACGAGAAAACTTGTTGTTTTCCCCATTCATCGAACTGCGAATTTGTGTGAAATTTGTATGACATTAAATTTGTAGTCCTCGGCAAGCCCGTCAATCATCGGTTGGAATATCCAAAGACAGGTAAAATCTAGTCAATCAATAATTTATATGAAAACTTCGGACGCATATAATGTGTGCGACACTGCTAACACCAACGGACATCTAAAAATAATGAACGCGCGCTGACACGCACAAAATCAATGACGGTGTGTAACAGTAAGGGGGTCATCCCGCGAGACTGACGCCCACGAGTTAAACAGCCCATTGTTCGAGATTTTTTAAAGAAAGTCCACGAGTCATACAGCCCATGAGACATACGGCCCATGAGTTCGACACTATAGCAACAAGGAGCTTAATATGTCGGTCTCGTGAGCCTTGTTTTCTTAGTGTCGAACTCATGGGCTGCCTGACACGTGGGCTACATGATTAGTGCGTGTTGGTCTCGTGACGTGCACCCGTGCAAGGTATACGCCTATTCTATCTCCTGGCTTAATTATGTTAGGTCACGGACTAACTTTTCGCGTCATTTGAGAGCCAAGAGCCTGAGGGACGAGTACACAAAACGGTCGTTCATATCAATAAAAGCTTTCTTGTTATATACTGTCTATGATTAAAAGAAATGCTTCTTGTTAGAACAGGCATTGTCAGAAAGACAGCTCATCAACAGCATTTACTAGCCATGCAGCTTATTTTTTTAAAAATAAACATATAATATAATAAATGAAGAGTCCCTACAGAGGTGTATTCGCACTTGAACTTCTTTTGAATATTCCAATTTCTAAAACACTATCTTGTGTCCAGCCACAGATGGCGCCCTAATAGTGTTTACAGCAGTTTACAGCCTTGGCGTCCCTTGAGTCTACTAGTATTTCGGATTCTGATATAGGTTTTTCTATATTTTATGATACCTGCTTTGTACATGCATCACGCGCACTGCTGATTAAGTATTATTTTCTACCTATGAATGATATCCAAACCACTGCGGGTCTATTTTAGCACATAGCATGAAAACAAACATAAAATTCACTGTATTTACACAGAAGGCACGATAAAAAGTTGCATTATTGTATGGCATGCTTATAGTTCTATGACATGCAGAATAATAAATGTCACTTGGTCACAGCGACCGCAATACTTTAGGGTTCAAATTTTTTATTTTTCATACTCAGGATATATACTCACAAAAGAGGCTTTTCCATTCGTTATAGGAGCAGTGTCTTTGTTGTTTTGGTTTTTCTTTTAGTTTCTATTAATAACACAAAAGATTTGATTCAGCATGAATTTTAAGAAAATCATCTTCCTTTCTTTTTTGAAGAGTTGAAAAATTTTCTAATCTCAGAGTAAAAGGGTATTATGCACTATATAAGAACGGTAATAATATCTTACGTATATACTTTTATCTCTCTTCGCTATCGTGGAAGAAAGTAATAAAAATGTATTAAGTTGACACGTAGAACTACATTCGGATAATACACTGCCACAGGAAATATACCACTTTGTAGAATTATTTTGATACAGAGATTGAAACACTAACAATTGAACGACATGCCACAATCCTCAAGACTACTTCATCTTACTGCTATTCTGATTTTGAAGCATACATTCCTCACCATCGAACAATAAGTACGAGTAAGTGATTATAATATTCGTATACCATGGAGCTACAACTCCATGCTCGTACCATAACATCAATATCATGCTATCATATCTGAAGAAGCGCACAAATAGATCAAAGGAGAGCTGGAATGGCACCCCCCCACACACACACACACTTTTACTTCTTCTTACAAACAGACAAGAGGGAATTCACTATTCAGGGCTTCGTTTCATAAAAGTCTTACGTTGTATATGACAGACTTTTCGCTCATAAGACACATTTATAAAAGACTTCATGAAAATGATGGATTTTACTTCACTTTAAAAGTCTCTCATAGCTATACTTACGAGCGACTTTGGTCATTCTGAGATTTAAGTAAAGACTTTTATGTGATGGCTTCACGAAACGGACCCCAGCGGGTGAATTAGCATTGTAACCTCTTGGTGGAAAGCACAAATTTCTCACACTATCCCGTGTCTAGCCATAGATGGCGCCCTTCTTATGTATACAGATAGGTAGCTCACTACTCTATAATCTCTTAGTAACTACATACATACATATTAGTGTGTGTGTGTGTGTGTGTGTGTGTGTGTGTGTGTGTATAAGACTTAGTTGCGTGCAATATCAGGATCGCTGAGGACACATTTAAGTACAAAGCATGTAACCAAATATATCAATATTCACTGCATTTACACAAAAGTACGATAAAGATGAAGATTTCCATACATTGGACCTTTTGGCATTCATAATTCTATCACATAAATTATACAGAATGAAAGATATCACGTGATCACAGTTACTGAAATGAATGACTTATTCTATTCATTTATCTCTTCTTATCTTTTTTTTTACGACGGAAATTTCTTTAAAGCTGTTACTTTCACGTTCACTGAGCAATGTGGATGCCCAGGTTTTTGTTTTTGTTTTGTTTTTGTTTTTCTTCTTTTTTTTAATACAAAAGATGTCATGCAGTATGAACTTTATGAAAGTACACTTTTCCATTTTCTTGAAACGAGTTGAAGAAATCATATATCTCAGAGCAAACGGTACACATACTTCTATCTCTCTTCGCGATCGCGGAAGAAAGTAACAAATATAAGTTGACACGTAGAGCTACATAATAATATGAGGATAATACACCGTCTCTACGAAGTCGAAATATACCGCTTTGGAGAATCATTTTGATAAAAAGATTGAAGCACTAACAATTGAATGACATGTAACTATCTTATAAACTGTAGGGTTGACTAATAGCATACTTTCCTATTAAAAAAATAGCAAGCAAACAAACAGACAAAAAATTATACAATATACTAGTACTACAATTGAGAATATCTATATAATATGAAATACAAAATTACAGATATCACTTGGTCATAACCACTGCAATAAATGACTCAGTTTGTTATTTTTTTTTGTTTCACAACGGAAATCTCTTTACATGAGAAATTTTCACGTTGACTAAGCAGTATGGATGCCTAGATTTCTGTTTTTGTTGTTCATATTTTTGTTTTTGTTCTTCGCATTTTTGTTTTTTCCTTGTTTCGCTTCTTTTTTTAAAAGGCAAAAGATTTCATTTAAAATGAACTTTATGAAGTACACTTTTCATCTTCTTCAAATTATTTCATGAAATCTTGAATCTCCGAGCAAAAGATATATATAGGTATACTTTTATCTCTCATCGCAACCACAAAAGGAAGTAACAAAGATGAGTTCATATTATTATACGCATAGTCCGCTCCGTATGATAAACTTAATATGAACTGCAACAGAAAAGATTATACAGATGTTGAGTAAAGAAAATTGTATACCAAAACGAACACATAAATCCAAATTAACCTGTTTACTATAAAGTGAAATCTTAATAGACTCTGCACAGGACACATCAGGTTAGTCCGCGGGTTATACATTACGCCTATTACAGAAATACTCGAAAAATTACAGCAAACAGAGATCGAAAAATTAAGTGACACGCTATAGCTCGAAGAATAAACATTTTGATCTTAAGTTTCAATATGATTATATATATATATATATATGTATATATATATATATATGTATATATATATATATATATATACGTCCTTGGTTTTGTTGTCGTTGTTGTTATTGTTCCTCATTCATCCACCTGTCACATTTATAAGCAGAACTGTGGAATAAATGAAATATACATGTAGTTACAAACCAGTCGCTTTCTAAGCGTTCTAATCTTAGCGACTTTCACCTTATCATTAAAGGCTCATGTCACATCACCTCTCTTCATGTGTTTTAACTGATTGACTAGAAACTGACCTGAAAAAAAAAACCCAATGAACTGAACCGATAGACCTGAAAAAAGTCGATATCGCGATACACAGTGCTGCCCCATTCCAAGCGAACACGGTTATAACAAAATTCTCGTACCAACGAAGTAAAAAATTAGGTCCCAAAGTTACAATATACAACTTTATATACTTTACTGTTCGGTTATAAATGTATGAAATTTCAATATACATGTAACTTCGTTATGTTAAACGGCTGTATAATCTAAGTCTCCCCAATGCATGCTTCATCCATGCGGTCTACGCGTCTTAACATGACTGATTTGCCACTGATGATAACAGCAACTTCTACATTACTGAATTCCTTTTCAAAATATTGGTGTAAACTTGCTGCACCTCAGATCCTATAATATGCGTTCCTGGAAAGGCACGCAGTCATACTATGATGTAGCGCTTCTCCCAAGACGGCAAGTCCTGCATGACATTCTTACACTGCAACAAGCAAAACATATGATGTAAGTCATATTCTTGATTTACTATTTTCTGCATTTCAAATGAATCTGCAATGAATTCTTCATAAATTACTCCGTCCGAAATCCGAAATTTCGGCGAAGTTATGCCAAATACATTGACCAAATTGTCTGATCAAACTCAACCTTTGACCCCGACCATTATAGCATTCATCAATAGTGGGCTCTATATACACCGAATATACTGTTGCGTCGTATCTTACGCATTCGTCAAAATGTGACATAAAAAAAAGTACGTTCGTCAGTCGTCACACCTCTTTGCAAATAGTACACCAACATTTAAACAGAAACGACGAAGGAACACTTTAAATAATCACTGTCTCATCTGTGACCATCTCGTGATGTTCCACAAGTTCACTCGGTATGTTGGCATATTTTATAGTCAGGGCTTGACACTAACTTTGTTTCTGTGACGGCCCATTCGGGTCACTAAAACCTATGAATTTGACATTTTGGTGGCCCGACATAGAAATCTTGAGGCCCAAAATAATGGGAAGTATAAAAATTCATTATAGATTTTAGCTACTTGATCTGGCCACCAAAAGAAAAATTGGTGGCCCGACATTAATTTGTTTAATGGCCCTGCATGGTCTTTAGAAAATAATTTGGTGACGATAAAACAAAGAGTAACATCTTTATATAAGCACAAGACCTCTGAAGAAATTGTTGGCCTCACAAACCGTGACGCCTTATAATATCATCATACATCTACAAACATCATGCATTACATCTACAAAAGACCTAAAGACATAATAAATGACTACTAATCTTCCATGTGCACATAACTGAACCAGTCATATTTTGAGAAATACCGGCCTCTTTCTATCGAGGTACTCAATGAATGATTTAATGATTTCTTGTTGAGAAGCAAGACGCCACGCTGAAGTATAGAAAAGAACGACATGCCTTGAGTTTGATCGCCATGAAACCAGGGTAGATATCCCTTCAGAGTGCATGCTTATATATATACTACCGTGTGGAGCCTATCTCCCCTCTCTCTTTCTCTTTTCAAACACACATTACTGTAAAACCAGAAACATTCGCGGCATGAAACTTTCGCGAATTACCACTGGAATTCAAAATATATTTTCTGTCGACAATCATTTTTCACGGATCTTGGCTCCTCGCGAAATTCGCGAAAGCTTCATGCACGCGCAAATTTTTCGCACGCGCAAATTTCTCGTTTTACAGCGTATACTTTACATGCATTTGAACAAACACTTCTCCTTGCCTCCTATAATATACTATACAGCCTTGGCTAAACAGTGAGTTTGGATTTCATCATGACATTTACAACTCACTGTCATTATTCTTTCCGACAGAGGGAACTCTCTGGTTCCCTGGCAGTAAATGAATGAATGAATACCACATACAGATATAGCAACTGGCAGTTTTTCTTCTTGTCCTGCATGTCCTGGCGAATGAAATTTCACGGGATAAAGACTTCTACTCCACACAAAATGACATGAATAGTGTTGCTTGTGGTTTCATTAAAGCTTGAGTGAAATTTACACAGACAGGACGTATACGTTTGTGGTGTTATGGCAGCTATCGTTGTTGTTGTTGTTGTTGTTTGCTCTAACGATCAACACATATTTGCAAAGAAGGAATCAGACACGTGATATGACCATCTAATCTTGCAGAAACACTAGCCATACCCTCTCCAAAACTAAGGCTATTACACAGTACATTACAATGCTATACAAATAATGATCAGCAGTATCAGTATCCGCTACTAATGCATATCCTCAACATCAATATCATTATTTGAGAATTGCAAGTAAAACGTAAAGTGGCCTGATGAATCACATATGATTTTCTGGACTTCCTAAAAACACTCAATCCCAAACAAACACGGATTTGGAAGGGCTCCAAATACTTTGTGTAGGTTCCTATGGATTGACAGGTTAATACTTATCCCATACAATCATTGCTACGACAGTAACATCACATAAACTATAATTAGCATACATACGTAGTACATGTACCTTTTCACAATTCTCATCGTCTCTGCAACTGAATGAGAAATTTCAAGCCCATCCGGGCATAGACTTTGTTGAATAGGAGCGACTTTTTACCATCACACTGCAAGGGAGTCTTGATATACGTCAAATGCATGAAGATCTGAACTTGAAACAGATTGGCAGACAGGGTTTCGTTCTCTGTAAGCTCAATTTCGATTCAATTGCATTTGTATTTCTAGCGCGCGCTGCAGCTGCACTTCCGCAGCGTCCATTTGGAGATAATCGAACTCCCGACCTGGATCTTCGAAGTCGTGAGCGTGAGTCGGCCAGGCGGCGTGGCGAGCCTCGTCCATCTCGGTGGCCATCTGGTTCCCTTCGTCCAAGCGATGCCGGTCTCCGCCGATGCTTGCCCCACATTCGGGACATTTGGTGCGCTGCATGGCACCGCCACACTCTCCGATGGCGTAGACATGACCCTTGGGACACTTGTACCAGTGACCTTTGCTGAGCCCGACGGCCTTGATGATCTCCACCCTTTCACTGTTGCTTATGCCAAGAACAGCACTCCCGATTGACTTTTTGATACGCCGGAGCAAGCTCTCCGAAATCTCTGCGTCTTCTTCTGTGAACGGCGTCGCCTTGGCAACGATCGCCTGCAAATTTGCTACGTTTCGTCCTGGTTGGAGATTGACGTCCAGCCAGGGGATGTTGGAGCCCAGAGTCTGGCACGCTTCAATTTGTAGCTCCAGGCGAGTCATCTCCTGTTGTATATGTGACCGTGCACCTCAAAACGAACATAAAGTCGCACACACTGATTTTGCGTGAGGACTGAAAATAAGTGAAATGGGTCAACCTAGCCGAACTTGACATTTTCATATTTTCTGAAAGAGCGGGTCTTCTGTTACATTATGCTAAAATTTGGTATCATAAAACGGGCAGGAAAGTGTGTTTTTTTAGCAGTTTATCTCGAACATTTTTGGTAGAATAGTGTGATTATGTGTGTCTTTAGAATCCCTTTTTCATTTCTGAAAAACCTTGTCCACACTCTTCACTTTCAACTCTAATAATTTTTGAAAGGATAGTGCTACTGCTTTGTAAGTTGGCATTAATTATGGACAGAATGTGTTAATGATGCATGCATAATTTCAGTTTTATCTAATAATTCCTTCATTGTTGTAACTCTGGTGGTTTACTTCCTGTTTTTTGTCCCGTTCATCGCACAGCCAGCACGGTTTGGTAAAGATTAAGCGCTTGAATAGACACTGTACTTCAGACCCTCTTTTCTCAGTTCACACTTTTCCTGAGTTTGTGCTTTCTTTCCATTATTTAGATAGGTTAGGAGAGTCCATTTGATTGGAGTTATACATCCTTTTAAAGCTTAAAGTCTGCTCTTTCAGAATATGGTCTTAACTAAAAGTTCATGTCTGGCGACTTTTTGTTTGTTTTGAGGTGCAGGGTCACATATCATGCATCTGCTGCTCAGTGAATCGGTCCAAGTCTCCGTCGCAGACGAATCCCTTCAGAAACACAAGTTCCTGGTTTACGCGGGTGTACTCTCTCTTCAGAAACTCGTGACTGCAGCGCAGCTGCGCCGTCGACTTAAAGTGAAAACTAAGTTTCGGTTAGTGCTTGAGAACCCGTCTAGCACCATTTCATTTTTGCTTGCAATATATCGAAAGAGTCCACTAAAAAACTTACCTGGCTGACGCGGTTTGCCGGAATGATGAGTCGGTTTGGAGTATTTTGAGAAAAATAATAATAGTAGGAAAACCGACTTTTATTCCAGAAGGCTCCAGACTAACTCGGTCTCGGGAAAAATTCGACCCCACTTCAGACAATTCACACGCAGTTCGTGATCGCTACATTCTACTGGCCCACTGCATAATACCAAATGAGGCCTAACTGAATGGACAGGAAAGTGCGTGCTAACGTAATCCTGTACAAAACAAAACAAAAATGACAGCGCGCGGTCCTCAGTTGCTGAGTCGCGCGGTCTTTGGAGTTTTTGTTGTTGTTTATCAAGCGCCTATGTTTTAGAGGTGCTTGATAGGCGCACACTAATTTTGCATGCGCGCAAAAAAGGTTTTTGATGCGCGCGTTGTAACAACTCGGACCATTACTGCGAGTAGCCAGAACACGAAGCGCTAGTTTATACAGGCCGCTCCCATAGGACAACACTGTACAATCAGAGGGACAACCATTTTACAGCTCATCCCGCCGTCAAAGCGAAGCCGAGTTATCCCCGAGTCCGAGTTTAGCCTGACCCCGTTCGGGTAAGTACCGAGACTGAACCTTTTTGGTTAATATTTCGCATTTTCGTCGTTACCCATCGAATATCTTGTTATAACATCGTTATCCTGCACATTTCCTAAGCATACGTTCACATTTGGGAGCGAAATTTGACAACTTTTTAGGCGTACCAGAACTTTGTTTGGGCTTTAAATAACTTATGAAGGGCCACCCACCGAACTAAAACATAGTGGAATGCGTGTCCCTATTCCCAACATACACGAGACCGTGCAGCCAAATTTACCGTGTTGCGTCGCCATCTTGTTAGGTCAATTTTTCCTAGTATGGAGTGCACGCTTAGGCGCGGTCAGACTGGGCCACTGGTACGCGCGCAAGCAAGAGTACGCCGTCCAGTGGCTAGTGATTATGACGTAACAATGCAGGTTTGTACATGACAATGGCCTTGCGCTTCGGATACATAGCCCGCAAACAGATCGAGAAATTTGGCGGAAAGTTACGTGGAAAGTTTGCGGTCACACTGGCAAAACTTCGAGTTAAACTTCTCGATCTTTTGCCAGTCTGACAAAGTCGATAAAAAGGGTCCAGAGCTCGACGAAATCATGTGTGCACGGGCGCTGTGTGTAGGCTGTACGGCGGCTGTGCGGAGGGCTCACATTAGTTAGTTTTAACATGTTTGCGGCGTTTTTTTTTTCTTGCTGTTGAATTTCTAGATTACTTTATTAAACCTAGAATTACATATGCACCGTAAATAAATCAAGTTTCTTCATTGATAACCCACTTTTGGTATAAACATACTTCTATACGCAGATATACAACATTTACTCTCACATACACACTCTTACACAAACGAATTCCGCTCACTTCCAGGCTAGTATATTGTCATTATTTTTCATTTTTTGAACTGTTTAGTGTAAAAAAGTGAAGGAGACATTGTCGAAGCGAACCGCTAATTTTTCACCTGTTCTATGTTATTTTCTCACATTCAGGTTTCGTAGGAGCCTATATCTTTCTCACAAGGCCTGATCACGACATAATGTAGAAGTAAAAATACAAAACGCAAAAAACAAACTACAGCAAGATGTATCGGCAGACATCAGTAGGCTCTTGCAAAATATTTCATTACATTGTTCAAAGATTTAGGAGTGATCCCTGAGGTCACTCCAAAATGAGTGAAAATGAACATTTTCACTCAAAATTCACTCCAATTTCACTCTAAATTCACTCTTTTTTTGTATTCACTCCTTTAAGAGTGAATATTTTCACTCGATTTTTTTTTTTTAAGAGAGAGTATGTAGCACAGGAGTGTAGGAACATTAGTAGAGCATTTTGTGATACCCCTATACAAGTTGTATATATATATAACATTTTCGTGTAATTAATGATTTGTTTAACCCCTAATTTGGGGGGAAATGGGACATCAAGCGCTGAGAAATGAGACAACCTGGAGAGAAATTAGATAACCATCATGACCAAAGTAGGATTTACATGTGCTGCGGGGAGAAATGTAACACTATGCCCTATTAAATTTCTCCCAGTGATAACAAAAACAGTAAAAGATCCCTGCCAATTTTTCATACCTGCATGTCTGTTATCAAGCAATTTTATTTCCAGAAGTTTCCACTCTTATTTAAATACCTATTAACATAGTATAGGACCTACGAGATCTAAGTTTGATATTTTACTGACAAGATACCTGTAGGGCTGTATGGTAGTCAATATGTCCTTTTTCAGGTGTACCGAGGCTCATACTGATATAATTGGATTGTTGACTTGCCGACTATTTTTCAACTTATATACATGAGTTTCAAGGCACGAAAAGCGCGTATTGCTAGAAAGGTGTCAGAAACATGAAGGAAAATAAAATCTCTGTCACTTTTACCTCGTCATCTTGCATTTCTACGACTAAATTTGTATCAATGACATTTTCATCTCTGGCATTTTGACCACTGACATTTCGACCACTGACAACTTTACCTCTGACATTTGTACCACTGTCTTAATTATTTACCTCTGCCATTTTTACCTCTGACATTTTCACCTCTGCCATTTTTACCTCTGCCATTTTTACCACTGCCATTTTTATCTATGCCATTATTACACCGAATTGAGCATACCTCCTTGATCATACCATATACCTCCCGTGTTACCAGTGTGTGCGCGATTGATGAGGAAGTGGGGGTGGGGTGCGCGATATGACGCGTGCATGAACAATCGAAAATGAGAGAGTTGTTGGATCCACATAGCGTGCACTCCATATAAGGAAAAATTGACCTATCAAAATGGCGGTGGTAGCAAGTTTTGGTGGCTGCGTATTTCCTGGGTGAACACGCATTCCACTATGTTTTAGTTCGGTGGGGCCACCAGAAAGTTGTAGCGATTCCTCCTGGCGACAACTCGGCCTAACTGCGTCTGTAGCAGATCGCCTTCGAGCAAACCATCAATATCACGTTCGGTGAGGATGGATGTCCCCGGAACTAGTTGGCGGCGGAGATCCTCTGCATCCCCTCTAAGCTTCCGGAGCGTGTCGTCGATCTCCCCCTGGTTGCCTCGCATCTTAGCCTTCACCCTCTCGATATCTGACAGCGCCCTCTTTATCTGGTTGCTGTACCTCACATTGTTCCGGATCGGTGCCTTGCAGCGGGGACACCCCTTCAACTATACAACAAATTTGGAAAGGGGATAGAGATTATTTAATCCGAACGTCTGTAGACGCGATGAGTGAATACTACCCACATATACATACTATTGAAGGGCTGCTAACTTCTGCAGACGATAGAAAAAATGCTGACAGAAATCCTATTTCGGTTTTACAATGTGAAAATTGCACTTATTGAGCATGCGCGATTAAAAAAAACTAAACAAAACATATCATTCTTCTTCTCAAAAGCGGATAGAAAGCACATAATACGGCATTCGTAAATTACATGTTTAACAACTACAATGAAATGATGCAGATAGAATATAGGCAAGGATCGAAACATTCTTCTAGAGATATTTTGCACTTATCTTGAGGATTGGGGTTATGTGCGTTGATATCATTTTTTAAACGCTGACTTTGAAGAATGAACTGAATGCTTGTTTATTTTAAAATCAGATCACTCATCATGGGATATGACATTCAATCATGGCCTGACTGAATTTGCCTGCCGAGTCTGAACTTATTATCATATCAACATCAAATTTCCTTTTCTTTATCAGATTCGTTGTTTATCAGGAATTCGTTCATGTCAAAGATGCACACTGTTTCAGTTACGTAACTATGATGCTCGGGCGACGAGAAATATTGTAAACATGAGAACAGGTGGCTATCTCGGTAGGTTTATGTTTTCTCGTTCTCCTGCTCTTTTTGCTCTCTTTTCCTTTACGTCCCACTCCTTTCTGTCTTACTGTCGATGTTAGGTTGTTTGTTTAGCAAGACTTTAACATTTTCATCTAGGGACCAATACAAGCTTTGCTTTTAAGTAGGTCCCCCAAATTTCATGTTTCTAAAATTTTCTTGTCTTCTCTTACGTTCTAACTATTGTATCATGATGTTTGTGTTGGAGATGTGGCACAGTAAAATCAATATCAAAATCAAATCAAACTGCCATAGGTAGAGGGAATTGAAGAAAAAACAAACAAAACAAAATTAAAACAAAAACTTGGGGTAGATGTAACGGTTACTGTTATACAAATGACAGCATGCCAGTATCCGTACCAAAGAAAATTTGCAAAATCTATTTAAATATTGTGGGGGTTTCGGAAGGGGTCAACAACCGGCCGTCATATAGAGTTAGCCATTTCTCCACTCTTACTGCCGCATAGCAGTAAACTTCCATAAGTATGACGTTTATCACATCGACATTTCACTTTTTTGGTAACAGAGAATAAGGTTTCATAAATAAAACAAGGTAAACTAAGAAGAGTATACAATTATTGTGGAATCTTATAGTAATTATACGTTGTTATGAAAACTGAAGTGATTACAATGAAATAACAATACGCAAACTTCGAAATATGGAGGAATCTACTAAAAAGACAAAGCTTGTAGAATATGGGCCCATCAGGTGCAGAACGGCAATAGAAAAAAATGAGGTAAAGATGTATATCGAAAAAATAATGTGACGCGTGAAAAGGACAAGGAAATATAGAGAAAAAGATGCAGAAATAGCATATATAGAGTCGAATTGCAGAGACTCCGTTCAGACAAATGAAGAGGCTGTCTTGGAAATATGACTGTTCATCCCTTTATCACATTTTCACATAGAACTTTGTCGAAGTTTGATCAGTCCCGATGAAAACAGACCCTCTGACACTTTGTTATGGAAAGATTAAGGTTTTGGTAACTTCACGGCCCCACGAGAGGACTTGGTGTTGACCACCCCCAAATTCATGGAGCTAATTTCACTGCCCCCGGTAGGATGACATGACCTTCTATACAAGGCAGTTACAGATAAGCCTTGTCGGAAATAACAGAAAAGTTGTAGTTGTATTAGAGTTGTAGAAGAGCTGTCCAAGCTATTGCTTGAGTGAGATGAAAACATCGAATAAACTTGAAGAAAGCATAAGTACTCTTAAGTAATTGATAGTTGGTGACTGTGTCCCTTATTTCCGCTCTGTAATCTACGTATGGACGTGTGAATGTGACGAGCTATTCCAATCCCTCTTGCCTAAATCCACGCAACGGCTGAGCGTTACAATATCTTTATTGGATAGCATTGTTGTGTTGCATTCTTTGTTACTGGTGAGATAGAAAGGAACCTCTTTTTTAAGGGATGTATATTTGTTTGTTTGTTTGATAGATACTTTATTTTCTGCAATCAATATACATAAGTTACATAATCATGAAGATGCAGAAAATATACAAAGTAAATTCAACGCAGAGTCGTTTGACTTGCATAAACCACGATACATATAAGTACATAATCATGAACATGTAGGGAATATATAAAATAAATTTAACACAGTCTTTAGACTTGCATAAACAACGATATGAAAGAAATATAATATACAATATGCATGTCTATGCAGCAGTGATAAGAATAACATTTATAGTTAAGAAACGATTATGCAGAGGGCCGCCATTATAAGCATTGCTTGAAAAGATGGCCGGCCCGAGGAAAAGATAAGGACGTACTAGATTCGTAACAATATAAATTCTGCTGCGAAGGTAGCAGGGGAAAATAAACTCTAGTGTGTGATGGTGGTGGTGGTGAATGTGTGTGCAGGTGCTTGAAGGTGCACAATGGCAGATAGGCTGGAATTTAGAATAATAAAATTGGTTTACTGAAAGAGGGGACGATATGCGTTGTTGCTATAGGGAGACCAACATTAGTTGTATAATTTTGTTTGTTTTTAGTTCGTATTTGAAGTATACTGTAATAAAATGTACTTCTTTAAGTTTGCTTTAAATGAAAACAAGGAGGCACACTGTTTCAACTCCTCAGGAAGAGTGTTCCATGGATCCGGACCTTGATGTCTAATCGACTTTTGAGCAAGTAAAAGCTTCGGATTACTTAAATGAAAATCATGGGAACGACGGGTAGGGTATAAGTGAATATGGTCATTGGTTACTAGGGTATTATGAAAAAATGGTAATAAATTTCGAGTGTGTTTATACATAAATATGGCAGTTAGGTATAGATGTATATCATGGGCCTTCAAAGTTTTTAGGCGATAAAATATGGGATCAGTGTGAGCCAAAAAATTTGAATGTGTGCATATACGAAGAGCCTTTTTCTGGAGAAGAAAAATTGTGTTCAATTTTGTTTTGCTACTGTTGCCCCATACAATATTACAGTACATTACATATGGTAAAAATAAAGTGTTATATAACATAATTAAAGTTTGATCATTAATTAAATATTTTATTCTTCTTAAAACACCAGTTGCTTTAGATATTGCTGTTGTAATATTCTGTATATATAATATATATTGTATACACGCATATATAATACATATAATGTCTTGAATTATGATTTCTTTACGTGATTATTATATAAGGAAACACTGAATTATGCTTACAAGGACTTGTTGCTATGTATGATACTTTAGGCTGCAGATATAATTTACATGCACACCAATATCGACATGTCGTCTTCTCTGATTTTTCTGAAACGGTTATCTACGGTATTGGAAAAGAAAGACTAAAGAAAAGTGCTCGTACCACTGATATATATCCTTTACCATCGGGGTAGAGATCAGTAACTCTTCTTCCATAATTATTATGTCCTGTCTGTACGGTGTGCCATCTCGACAGAGAGACAAACATTTTCTGCGGTTGGACTTTTTTTCTTTTAAGCGTTTAAACTGAAAGCTGTGCGATTGTTAATGTACGAACCTGAACAGACACAGACTCCTCCGTGCGCATCCAATAATCCAGGTCGTTGACCTCAAACAGGTGTCCACAGTCTTCCAGCTGAACAAACCTATGAGTGCGAGTGTGCATGGATGCGCATGTGGGTGAAGTATTTCCTCCCATTCAATAAATCAATAGGATTTGTTTTGAGTGTAATCATTCATAAAAATGGAATGCCGCACGTTTTACTTGTGTGCAAAATCCTTCTCGCAATTTCCCTGCGAGGAATAAGATAACATTTCTCGTTGGATAGCAAACGTTTATCATTCACCTCATCGGAACATTTAAGTGTAACTGCAAGAAATAACTTAAGGTCATTATACATGCCGGTGAAATTCGTTAAGCCTGACGTGACCTTACATTAATTCAAGAATAAACAGAAATGTTTTGCTAGTATACAGTGTAGTTAGAGAGCTCATTCACGAGTAGCGCCGAACATTCATGAATATGAAAATGTAATCCTAACTGAAATGATATCTTATGAGTCAAAGCAGGGTTTGGGAAGATCCTTAAGTAATACGGGCAAGAAGAGATTACTAAGGAAAACTCAGGAGAGTGAATTCTCGTGAAAATAAATGATCATGGATGACGAGGGAGAGTCAGGAGATCAAAATACAAGGCACGAATAGCGATTAACTATTAGAGAAGAGAAAGGGAGGGAGAAAGGGGAAATGACGCAAAGATGTAGTGACTGCGGAGCACTGGACTCACCTTGCATCGTCATCATCCTCGCTGTCATAGGAAGATTTCAGTCACCTCTTCCTTGTCACAGACACGACATTTGCTGGGGCACTTCTCACCACACAGGCCAATGCAGGGATGTCCACAGGGCAGAATCTTCTTGCACGACTCGTTGCATGGTTTACGATCACAAGGCTGCCCACACAACTTAGGACATGAAATGTGAGCGCAGCGCCACAGGCAGGTTTCTCAGCAAGGCACACACCCGGCGCCACAAGGGTACATGCAGTTGCTATGCTGGCATTTGTTTTCCCAGGGCTTCGAACATGGCGGACACTCCGGCGAGCACCTCTCTCCGCAGGCATGCCCATAAACAAGAATTCGACCACAGGTTTGATCGCACGGAACATGGAGCCTGCCGCGACGGCATCGGCCACAGGTTCCGGAGCATTTGTGACCACAAGCCAACAGTGCCCCACACGGCCAAGGGCATACGCTGGGTCCATCACAGCACCTCACTTCTACAGTGTGGTGGCACGGCCAGTTAGATTTCGTTGTTTTCTCCAGACAAACATCACTGCAGGGCTGGCCACATATGCCGAAACACCGGTGACCACAAGCAAGCAGCCGTTCACACGGATTCTGACAAACAACATTTCCTACTGGCAAATGACACTTTACAAGTTGTAAGTGGCCGCATAGGAGTTCTTTCTCTACTAGCTCTTGACAAGTTGTCTGGCACCTATCGCCACATCTCTCTTTGCACTTGTGACCATTAGTGCATATCACCTTCTCACATGGTTGCCTGCAGATGTTCCGTGCATCATTACGATGATCATGGCATGGTTCCCTGCACGTGTGTCCACATGTCAGACGCGATTTACAAGGGAGCGTGCAGCCTGTCTTTTGATACTGAGTGAAATCTTTTTGATTTGACGCAATCATGGACGTTGCTTTGGGATGCCGAGGGCATACGATTCTAAGACCACTGTGAACAAGGTCAAGTTGACGTGCTTCCGAGATGACACGAGCCCATATTTTACTTGCTTTACTCAAGTGATCAAAGTCACCGATGACGAACAGTGCTCTGCGAGCTGCTGTCAAAACTGTCATGAGGCGTTCATCGCTGCTTAAACGACCTTGCATGCTCTTTCTCTCGCAAGCATTCGAAAGGAAGAGGATGATGTCGTTCTCTCCTCGAAAGTTGTCGACTGTTTCCAACTGACTGTCTAACTCCTTATGGAAGAGGTTGGACTGAGCAGGAAATGTTCTGAGAATCGAGATTTGCTGCTTCTGGAAACCACTTCCCAACAGATAATTGAATAGACCCCAGAGAAAAGACGCTTCGTGCTTGGCAGGACTTGTACCGTTGTTATGCAAGATGAAGTTCACGCACTCAGTAACGCCAGGAACTGGCACATACTTCGTAACTGAGGCAGCGTGTTTGAGATCATCACACGCTTTCAGTTTCCTGCTGAGCCTGGAAACTGACGGACTCATGCGGTGTTGCATCGATAGTGTTTGTACCGGTTATCCGCTGTCCACGAGATGTTGAAGGAGTGATGTTTTGACACCGCTTCCCTCTGCAAGTTTCCTAGCATGCGTGTACTGGTGGATTCTCGGGTCCTTATCACCGATCAAGACGAGTTGTTGGGATTGAGGAGGAATGATGGTTGCTGCCACAGCCTGTAGCATCTCTCCAGCCTCCTCTATGATCACGATCCTTGGAGAGAGTCGCATGAGATTGCGCTGTATTTTGATTGCCTCGCAGCAAGTCGTAGCTACCACAGACGCAGTTTCCAATATGTTGAAATCTATGTCATCATGTGCTCTCTGTGACATTCGTCGAATGCTCTCCATCTGCCCATAGACGTGTCCAATTCTTTCTCTGATTTTTGCCTGTGCTATATCAACCCAAGTATGGTAGACAACCCAGCGATCACTTATCCCAAGGTTCCACAGAGACCTTTGTCTTTCTGGTCTTTTGGAAGAAAGTTTGCCATCTCGGTGGAGCTTTGCAATGTGTTTGGCAAGAGGTGACGGAGGGTTTTCCCTGTCTGGCTTGAAATCAAGTGACATGATCTGTTCTATCCACAAATCTCCGGGAAGTCGTCCTTGGAGAGGAGGTGCCCTACTCTGCAGCCGGCGAAGATCCTGGTCTGAAATTTGGTCAAGAAGGAGCCACTTTAGTATTTCCCCACGCTCAGCATTCGGGAAACACCCGCGCTGTTCTTCTGTCATGACAGCTTGCAGAGTGTTTAGAGATAGTATAGCTGTGTCAAGTAAGTAGGAATTTTCATGCAATGCATCTAAGCGTTTACCTAGTTCACCGAGCTCAGCCTTGTATTGGCTGTCACACGCTGAAATTTCTGACTTACGATTCTGCCGCTGTTTTTCCAGACTAAACTTTGCTAAGTCGGCATCGGTAGTGTGCTCCCCACAACGGACGATGCCTGTCGTTTGAAAGCGTAAAATCCCTCGTATGAATTCATCAAGAGTCGCTCGGGAATAACATATGAAGAGTTTCAGGTCATGTTGGCGAGTGTCAGAGTCAGGTGCGTAGTGTGACAGGCGGTCTTGAAGGATCATCAGGTGAACGATCTTATTGCAAACGTACGTTTTGCCTGTGCCGGGATGCCCATTGATGACGGTGACCTCATTGGTAAGCGCTGATTGAATAGCTTTCATTTGGTACTCGTCAGGTTCACACTGCTCCAACTTCGGCCAGTCCTCCAGTTTCATGACACGTCGCGTCGACTATAAACCCTGCGGACACGAATCGGTCTTGAGTAGGGGACCGGGATCGAACCTTGCTTCCGGGTTGTCTTGCAGGACCTTTGGAGGCTTCTTTTGAATTCTCGCAGCGGAGGCAGAGATCATATAGTCTTCGAACGCCATGCAAGATTTGCTTTCACGGATTTGCTCCAGTGCCTCATAGATGGCGTGATACTCTGCAACATAGATTTTGGCATCCAGCATGGTTAAATATCTCGTCGTCAAAATCTTGACAGCGTCACCTTCGCGAAGAAGTCGTAGCTCGAAGGAGCCTTTTTGGACCCATGTTTCGTCTCGTTTTGCCACAGAAGCAAAAATCATGTCATGAAAATCATTGGAAGTGAGACACAAAAGAGTTCCAAAGGTAAGAAATCTTGAAAGATCGTCAGGCCTTGTTCCAAAGTTGACCCGGATTGTAACACCCCGTGCCGTATGAGTAGTGATGATTTTAAAAACGTTCACATGGGAGAACATGAAACACTCCCTCATAGCGCGATTAAAGCCGATATTCCTCTTCAATTGGTGGTACTCAGATATTTTATGGCGCAGTGGCTCAACGATTTCCTGTCTGATGAGCTGCTGCTGAATCTGTATGAAATCTTGCGCCTGATAGTTTCTTGCGCTGCAACAGAAATTGATGCCAACGGTTCGCAGTCGACAACTTCTCCAGTCGTTGGGAAGCATTTGACGCTACACCTGTTACTGAATGCTGATTTGGTGGGCTGATCGGTCTTATCGCTCTCTAGTGATTCCAGCTGAAGTTGGAGTTCATGGATCTTGGGGCTGCGCTCGGGAATATCCTGTAACACCTTCGCAACTGAAAACACAGTGAGCCTTGTGCTTGGATCGTACCTAAGAAAAGACTTCAAGAGAATAACGATCCCGCTGACGGTATGACCCTCTGTCAAAATGTCCCGGCTTCTCACACTCATTATATACTGAAGGACATGGACTTCTAGAAATTTGCATTTCGCCAGGAACATGAAGACATTCTCAGTGTCTTCCCTGTCCAAGGTACATGCCATCACCAGAACTTGTATGAGACTCCTAAATATATCTCTCGGAATGTCATCTTTGTCAAGAAGTTGTTTCAGCGGAATTTTCCTGGCACGCAGTTCGGCGGGAAGCTTTCCTGATAACCCGAGGAGCTTACGCAATTCCTGTACAGTCAGAGGATTGTGTTTTACCTTCTCTTTAGAAAATGGTGTCGTCTTCTTCGATGACGCAGCTCTGGCATCAGGATTTCTGAAGTGCTTAGGAGGGTGCCTTGACGAAGCCATCTTTGGTCTAATTGTGCTTATTTTTTTCTTCGACAACCTGTAATTGCGGCAGGTAAACTTTCAGCCCGTCATTTTAAGGATTAAGGGAGTTCTTCAATCGTCGAACTGCATCCGCTACTAAGGAATCACCAAATCGTCTTTTAAGACACTTCGAGCCAAATCTCTGCGGATATAAACATACAGGACATGAGTTGAGGAGGCACACAGTCAGCGTGAATGGTTAAAAAATATCAATAACATGATGATACAGTAATTGTATGCAATGTCCATAATGTATCTAGATTACATTATTAATCTGGTTGAGAAAAGTTATTAATCTGGTTGAGAAAAGTTTAGGTACTGGTTGAGAAAGTTGTAAGAGCTATAGACACAAAGTCGCATACAGTCGGTCTGTTTCTGGACTACTCCAAGGCCTTTGACACAATAGATCACAAAATTCTTTTGTATAAACTAAATCATTACGGTATTCGTGGAAAGGCCTTGGAGTGGTTCAGAAGTTATCTTACCGTAAATAATCATGACTCTGATATAAACTCGATTTGTTGTGGTGTTCCACAGGGCTCCCTCTTAGGTCCTCTTTTATTCATTTTATACATCAATGACTTCCGGAACTCATCCTCTCTGCTGTCTTTTCTTCTGTTCGCAGATGATACAAGTCTCTTTTATTCTCAATCAGATCCTTATGTTTTGCTCGATTCTTTGAATAATGAACTTAAGTTGGTGTTTGAGTGGATTCAGGCAAATAAATTGTCGCTTAACATAAATAAGACCAATTATATGGTTTTCAGTAACACAATAAAATCTCTTCCAGGTTTAGTTTTAATGAACGGTTTACAGTTAAATCAAATAGATTCAACAAAATTTTTAGGTATTTGTATTGACGGTAACCTTTCATGGAAGGTACATGTTGATTATTTATGTAAATTGTTGTGCAAGAATGTTGGAATTATTCACAAACTGAAATATCTCTTCCCAAAGCCAATATTGCATTCTCTTTATACAACCTTATTATTACCTTACTTGAATTACGGAATATTAGGCTGGGGGAATTGCTGAAAGACTAAAATTGATTCGATATTTTTGGTTCAGAAAAAGGCCTTACGGATTATAAATCGAGCACAATTTTTTGATCACACTGATGAATTGTTTGTTTCAAGTAAATTGTTAACAATTTCTGATTTGTATTTGTATCATGTTGGAATTTTCATGTATAAGTTGAATACTGGTGACCTTCCTAGTATATTTTCCTCAATGTTTGTGAAAAACAGTGATATTCATACTTACCCTACAAGACACAGTGAATCCTATCATTTTTCCCCTGTCCGTACAGCTTTAGCCCTTAAGACAATTACATCGACCGGCCCTTCTTTCTGGAATGAGTTAGATTCGGTTCGGTTGCACTCAAGTTCTTTAAGCTCCTTCAAGAAAAATCTCAAAGCCAATTTTTTAAAATCCTATGTTTAATTATTTTGCCGTAATCACTTGAAATTTTTTTTTGCATACTCAAATGATGCCTCGCTCGGATGACTTCATTAGTTTGATCAACTTGCTACTTTTCTTAGCATTTATACCATAAGTTAATCATAAACATTATATACTATACTTTGTACATCCCGTAAACTTTGTAATATTCTCGATATTTTGTATTTTGCATGTTCCGTCACTTCTGACATTGCTATACTGTACTAAAACCCTATGTTTTATTTTTGGAGCCCACATCCTACAAGCTTTGCTTTTTAGTGGGTTCCTCATATTACACGTCAATTATAAATGTCTTTATACATTTGTGCATTATTGGTTCAAACTGACCATTGAGTGAAAAACATTTCTGCTTCAAATCAAATGGAATATAAAACTTGTATGAAATGTGGAATATGGAACATGAATAAAAAAAATCAAGTTAAATGTGATTGCAAATATTCATTACATTTTCTTTCATTAAGAGTTTGAAAAGGTTTACTCTTGTAAGGAGTAGGCCTATACACAATCAACGTATGGCTTTATGACTGTAGAGGGCGTGGTCAGAGCAGAGTGCTTCCAGGACCGGGCCCTGTTTACAGGTCCTGGTGAGTTGATGAAAAGAAGAACTTCGCAAAGTACACGGAAATTGAAGTGCTTTGATGCTGTCATACTGCATTATTACTTTTGGTAAACATTTCAAAGACAAGTTTTAAGGATCGAAGTGACATATCATATAAAGTGAAATAGTTTTGCCACAACCGATATTAAGCTGTTTTATTTGTCTCTGGTTGATGGTTGTTTTGTTCAGTGGCACTGTGAATACAAAAAGCGGGGTGCTTAACCCGGTGAAGTGGTCCCACAAGCTATTACATCCAACTGGACCCCATGGAAGATCAGCTATTGCAGCTGAATATGGGCTATCCAGACATCTTCCTAGATGGAAAATGAAACAAACAAACAAACATTAGGCACTGTAGAGGCCTACAGACGAGCAAAGTACCTGGGGGGGGGGGGGGCAATTTTGACTACATTGAAACTGATAACATGAACATTGTATACGTGTTGCTTGTTGTTTATTGTTATCTTATTGGTTTACTTTTGCGGGACTATGTGAGATCATTGTGTGCCAGTTTGTCTTTAAATTGATGCAGTGGCATATGTGGTTAGTGTTGGGGCGTTGACAGCATACAGTATCATCAAGAAATATGATTAGATTGTCGTTGTGTTGTTTGGATGCACTGCTGATTGCATCTTACAATTCAAAATTTATTGAGATGAAAAGTAAAGAACAGCTGAACAGAGAACAATGTAGAACATTTAAACAATCATAATTACACTACATGTATATGTAAGCCTTCACTGGTTGTGTATGCCCTATCTCCTTTCTATTAAAAAAAAAAAATCTACTCCTTTTTCCTCGTTGAATTGATTGTACGAAGTAGGAACTTGATTGCCTGAAAATGAAATTGAACGCTCCAAACAAGCTCATCGGGACTATCACATGACTATGGCATGAATTTGAATGCATGAGTTGGAAATGCAATACTCGCATTTGGAAATCGAACGCACATGCGTGAATTTGATTTGACGAAAACGAAATAGAGCACCTATAAATCACTCGGATTCTGAAGTTGAATGCCCGAATATTTTCGCCTGCGTGCGCTGTGTGAATTTGGATGCACAGTAATAAATAGGAATTACAAAAGTATGAAATTGACCGGGAAAACCCATATTTTGACATCATCAAATCCCGATTGAAAAATGCAAAACCACTGCGTGTAGTCTCGTGCATGAAAGATACCATAGTTACGTCTGAGGTATCATTTAATTATCATAATTATAGTTTTACATTGCAGTTTAAATCCTAAGTGGGAGGATATGAAAGGTAATGAAACAAGATGTATTATGTTACAAGAATATACTATCATTTTGACATTTGTATCACCTATGTATATTGTCTGGAAATGAAAATAAAACATGAATGAATGAATGAATGAATGAATGAATTAAAATGACAGACTGAAGACTCGGCATTAATGTTGGGAGGTATTTTTATATTATGCCTGCTTAATGGTACTGCATAATATGATAAGTTTGATCAGGTTGTGTGGAATGTTGACATCAAAAGCTCCTAAGTTGTGTTAGTTTTTGGGCATTCGGCAAAGAAGATGAAAGTTCAAACGTTTCTGTATTAATCTCGGTATGTCCTGTATATGTGTCATTGTTCACCCATGCCATAAATGTCAGTCATGACTTGTTAAGCTGGTCACAGATTTTGTGTTTCTATTCAATGACTTGTTGTTTCTCTATAGCTAAGATGCCCCTGCGTTAATACCAAGGTTTTATGAGGATGTGTGACTGTAGACTACATCAAGATGCGATGTGACATTCAGTTGACACGCTTTAATAAACGGCCTCTAAGCTTTCTGTTAACAGAGACATCATTCCTGAGAACGGATGGTGTGGGAACTGGTTTGTCTAGACGTGCTGGTTTGTCGTGATGTGTGTGTGTCCTAGTCTTGTGCAGGAACTGCAAGGTTTGGCAACATTCATAAATGGACTCGGCACCCAAATTACCCCATTGTACACATTTTCTGTGTTCCAAGCATGCAGACTCACTATGAAAGAACAATAATGGGCCTACCATATTTTGCATAAATTAATCAAATTTGCATAACCAGCGACTGATACCTCGTTAGCATGCAGGTTAACGGTCTGGCAACATTAAACTCAGCATCCCAAATAACCCCACAATACAAATTTTTGGTATTCGTAATAAAATAGATTATGCAGACTCCCTATATGAAACCCCCCCCCCCCCATATTTTGCATAAACTAATCAAATTTGCATAATCAAGCAATGATACCTCCTCAACATGCAGGTTAACGGTTTGGCAACATTCATAAATGATCTTAGCACCCCAATAACCCCACTGGGCAAATTTTCTGTGGTGCATTTGCAGAGACTATTCAGAGAGACCAATAAAAGGAGTTTTGAGTAAAATAAATGAAATTTGCATAATCAGGAATGAAATATTATAAACACATGCAGTTTTCCATTAGCTAGCATTCATATTATGGAATCAGCACCCCCAAATTATCCGACTGTGCAAATTGTCAGTGATCCAAATGCAAACCCACCAAGATATAAAGCAAAATATGATATTTTGCATAAATTCATCAAATTTCACTATCAAGCACTAATATCAGAAAAAAAAATAGAAGTTACTGATTTGGCAACATTCGTATTCGGATTCAGCACCCAAAATTACTCAAGTGTGCAAATTTGCAGGTGGTGCTTAAACATAGACCACTAAACTAAAAAATAGGCTGATTTTTCCATGTCATCCCATGGTCTACCACACATTCCACTACCCCAACACACCCTCCAAAGGCGGCCACCTCCATTACACTCTCATGCATTGAATTCTTAATAGAAGCAGTGTAATAACTCATACGAAAAGTTACCTTCGCTTTATCATTCACATGTATATTTTTTATATATTACTTTAAGCACAAACCAATACGAAGTGGAAGCAATGACATAATAGTCTTTCCTACGCATACGGAATCTTATTAAGATCGATATAACTATTTGGAATAACTGTTCTCTTGTGTTAATATGAGTAGCAAAGGAAATGTTAGTATTTTTTTTTTCTACACATGCATTTTACAAACCATTTAGCGTCAGGAGAATAAGGGCTAAACAAAATGAAGGCGGAATCATTTTTCGCTATGATAGCAATGTTGACATATCAGATTTTCAACTGACTAAATTATTACACTAGGTCTACCAGAAAGGGCTATGTTATGACACAGAGATAAATAATTTATTACCCATAGTTGAGTTTACGTTTTAATCCACTGGCAACCTCCAAGAGAACATCAATCTTTAATTTAGAAGGTCTGTAGTCTTATGTGACATTTCTGTATTCGAGTACAATTGGTTATACCGTCCTATTTCACTCAGCAGTATTTACGTGCGTCAGAACGTTAAGACGAAAATTGCATATAGGGTTTTCTTGTTTCTTGTCCTTATTTATTCTTCCAACAATGATATGGTTAAAACAGCCCTATTAACTCTACGATAGGACATTCTCCCACACGAGCACAGATATAGATCTGATACACACTTGGAAATATCATGCACACACACATACACACACACATACACACACACACACACATACCTTTTGCTTTCCTTTTTTTTTTGCTGTTTTCAGATTTCAGACTGTCTTTTATCAAGCAGGGTGAGCATGAGAATCACATTTCAACATCGAAGAAAGAATAAACTATTTACTTTTATAGATGTTGATAATTATTCCAGATTTTGGTCGTTTCTAGCTTTATGCTTCACACGGTATATAGTTGTTGACTGTGAAATTCATAAAATAATCATTGCAATGTGTCAAGTTGTATAAGTCTGTGTAGAATATGCAGTTATTGTATAAAAAAAAACGGAGAAAGGAACTGGAATCACGTTGAAACGATTGCCATGGTAACCAAACCAAGATGATGTAAAATAATTTTTAAACGTGGCAGGTCGGATTCACTGAACTCAAATTTCTTTGAAAACAGTCGAGTCAGAACGAACCATTTCAGACCAGCTTCACCAACATCAGTTGTGTGTGACATTTTTTTTTTGATATCGTTATATCTCGACAGCTTGGTAGGATGATTTTCAAACAATATTATTGTATGCTTTAGTCACCAGAGTTTGATCTTCCATTTGAACATTACATCGCTCAGTTACAGCAACCCTCGACAAGTTGTATAAACTGAGCAACACATATATACAGCAGTTTCAATGCTAATTGTTTTCCGATTAATAAAGGAAAGAAGAGCTGATAACATCGACTCAAAAAGGTGTATTCCCTGTGCACGTCATGCTCAACAAATTAGCTTAATGTAGAAGAATGTGTTTGATTTCATATTCGCATAGTTTGTATATATGCCTTTTTATTTTAAAATGTCGTTATCTCATGGGGTATTGAAAGTTTGGTGGGTTTGGCTTGATAAATAGTTTAACAGTGTTTAACAAAACCGATATACACACAACAGAAAAGTAACTCCCCTAAAATAATGTCACTTTTTAACACAAAATAAGTTTGAAACAAAATTATTTTGCAGGGGTATTGCTACACTTATTAACTAACCTCTATGTGAAAAATGACAGTGATCTTGATAGTCATGTATGAGTGACAATGGTCACTTTTCAGAAGTCACAAAAGTTTTCGTGGGGTATGAGAAACATTCTGCTTCCGGTGAATGTTTCAGTGGTGTTATTTTAGGATTCATTGTGCCAGCCCTCTCCTATTCAATATCAACAGTACAGTTTTGCGGTTTTTGCTCCATCTTTAAAGTGTATATGCTTACTCAATGAAGACACAACTACTCTTTCTTATGCTCACTTGACATGGGTTGCTAGATCTTGGCTGCATTATCTGACAACAATCTTAAACTAAATGGATTTTGCAGTTTAATGAGAGTAGACACAGCTATTTTCCTCTAAAAACCAAACCACAAAAAACAAAACATGAAAATTGTTACAATAGATGTGAAGGGGTCAAATGATGGATGATGAAACAACAACAGCGATTGAGAATTATATACAATACACAGGAAACAATACTTTACCCCCAAAAAAAAACAAAAAACAAAAACAAAAACAAAAACAAAAACAAACAAACAAACAAACAAACAACCCAACAACAACAATTACTGTAGTATAGTTCTAAAAAGTATACAATCAAATTTGCCTTTGATGTGTGCTCACTCATGCACGATTCAGGAAATCATTCTCATTTTTATACTGACCTTGGTCAATACGTGCAGACATACCACAGTAATTTTAGTTTTGCTATTTTTTTCTTTAAAAAATTACCCCAAATTGATTACGGGGAACCCCGTTTTTGTGCGTCTGTGTTATGGTAAAACAATGTATAGTAATAATAATGATATGTATAAAAATATCTAATACTCGCGGAATACAAAATATGTACGATCTTGGAGCAAGATAAGGGCAAATATAAAAAAGAAGAATAAATATATATATATAAGTAGGAGGGAAGTGAAAAAGTCGATCCCGATCAACACGATTAAGAAGTACGATTAGATGAGATTTGCTGCGTTTTGATACGATCCAAGACAACCTGATGCGATGATCACGATCAACAATTAATCGTGTTAATCGTAGAAAATTTTTGAACCGTCCAAAATTTTTCTACGATTAATGCGATTGCCGCGACTGACGTCAAGATCTGATAAGATTTGATAAGATCACCACGATTCCTTCACGATTAAGACCACGATTTCAATCGTGGCGCCAATCGTGAAAGTGGGAACCCCGCTTAAAGAAATTAAGAGATTATTAAATCGACAGGCTCACTCTTTCCTCCAAGCTTCCCCCCCCCCCCGAAAACCAAATACACAAGATCAGATCATTACCCCCTCTTCCCCCGAAAAAAACCCCAAGACAAATGTTTACGCCTTCCTCTGAAATACATGAAGAAAATATGATGAAATTGAAGCTAGAAAAGAGGATTGGATCTTTTTGAATGCTAACATAATGTATCATATACGCCCGATATAACAACGTTGGCCGAATTTATGATATCGCTTGTGTGTTTATTTGTTTTCGCACAGTGTATGTACCATATACCTTCATGTTTGCTCAATTTTTGCTTTCGTTAAAAAAAAGTTACCCCATTTTGATTACGGGGAATTACTCCTGTTTTGGGTGTCTGTACAATGGTAATAATAAGATTTCAATGATGACATTATTAACATAATGTATGAAAATATCTAACAATCTATGATGCAACTTCATTTCATTATATTATAAACAAATTAATCATATGTACCTTGCAAACAATGCTAATGAAATGCCCACACCGTCATACAATTTACCGTTTAGAAATAATAGTCTATAGATGCAGGCTACCACCTCGCGGAATACAAAATATATAAAAATCTTCGGCTAAAATAAGGGCAAATGTGCTAAAAAAATAAGCGGAAGGGAAGTGAAAAAGTCGATCCCGATCAACACGATTAAGAATCACGATTAGATGTGATTTGCTGCGTTTTGATACGATCCAAGACAACCTGATGCGATGATCACGATCAAAAGTCAATCGTGTTAATCGTAGAAAATTGTTGAACCGTGCAAAACATGTCAACGATTAACGCGATTGCCACGATTGACCTCCAGATCTGATACAATCCGATACGATCTGATAAGATCATCACGATTGCTTCACGATTAAGACCACGATTTCAATCCTGGCGCCAATCGTGATAGTGGGAACCCCGTTATAGGAACCTATGAGAACGTAGATGATTTTACCAGATCCGGATCCAGATCGTAATGATCGTATTAGATCGGTACCAATCGTGGACTCAATCGTAGCAATCCTATCGGATCGTATTTGAACGGGAAACCAGATCGTGACAGATCGTATTACTTGAAATAAACCAATCGTGACCACATTGCATCCAAACGTATACCAACACATATCCAGTCGACTCGCATCTATCCAGACGTGAAGTTTAAAGATGAGTTGAACAAAACTTCCACGATCAGTTACAAATGGCCAATCGTGGCTTTTGTAACGGATCATACACGAAAAGTCGCCACTTTTATAAATTCTTTTGCGTACAGTCAAGTGTGGCACAATTTATTGAATGTGCCTGGTTGACACAGTTTGCTGACTTTTCAAAGTCACCTGGGGCGAACCATGAGGGATCGGCATCAATCACCCGTTTTCATGTGTGGGTGGGTGTAATAGGGGGCTTGGTAGGGGACCACTTCACAGGGTTAGCACCCTGTTGTTGTTGTTTTTTCGATGAATTAATGAAGTGGGAGCTTTTACGTGCATGTGTCTTGCCTAACTCACACACGGGACCTCCATTAAAGTCACAAAGCTATTTTTGTTGGGTATGTGAAACATACTTCTTCTGGTGAATGATTTCGATATTTGCATTTCTTGTTCCATCTTCAGAATGTGCATGCCCACTCAACCAAGACATAATTACTTCCTTTTATGCCCACTCGACATGCGCTGTTAGATGTTGATTACACTATCGGACGTCAATCCTTTCGATAAACTAAATGGATTTTGCAGTTTAATGAGGGTTGACCATGGCCATTTTCCTCTGATTTTGTGCTCAACCAACCATGAAAACATGAAAAAAGGGCACAATAGATGTGAAGTGGTCAAACAGTAGGGATGATATGAAACTACAACAAGATACACAAGAAACAGAATACTTCACAGCCTTGCCCACAAAAAAATAAAAAAATAAAAAAATGCTTTAGCTACTTTTAAAATGTAACCATTTGCCTTTGATATGTGCTCACTCATGTACGATTCGGAACATCATTCTCATTTTCATACTGACGTTAGTCAATACGTGCAGACATATCCATCGCCATTTTTAGCTCGTTTCTTTTGTTGTCGTTGTTTTCATTAAAAACTTAACCCATTTCGATTAATGAAAACTCTTTTTATGCGTCGGTATAATGGGAATATGATTGTAAATATCTAACAATTATGATACAATTTTGCTCCCACGAAATTATACACAATTTGATTATGATATCCGTATACTTATACTCCGTATATAATTTTAGATATGATTGTTGTGTAATATCTTTCCGTCCAGATTTTACCCTTTCACATAAACTACGAACCATTGAAAACATGGCATTGCGGATGGTTCTAAATTTTTTTATAGAGTAGAAGCGTGCAAGAGATATGAAAATATGAATATTGGTTGCTTAAATGTAAATGTGATAAGTGATTTGTTGATATTGTGCTTTTTATATCAATTTATATCTGCCTGTGAAGATTATATTGCGTTTGAATTCTTAGATAAAACACAAAATCAAAAAGAAAATTAAAAAAAAAGTTTGTAACTAACGTGAATGCCTGTAAATAAATAAACCAAATATCAAGTGTCAAGCACACTCAAGTGCACTCAGTAGTGGGAAATCCCAAACTTGGGGAATCCCAACTGAACCACTAATCCAGCTTCTGGACTCTTTTTAGGATAAAACTGAACCTGTTCGGATCATGTCGAGTGAATGAGTGAATGGACGGATTGTATTCTTTATACAGCGTCTCATGGAAGCATGGAAGAAATACCGCATGTAATCATCATAAATTGCAATATTTTGTAACACATGAGAATATTTACAATGAAATCCCATCTGTGAGAACCATAAGTGACAAAAAAGGATTTGAAGGAACTTCCAGGCGATTATCAGATTTTATTTATTTACTTGTTTATCTATTTATTTATTTATTTATTTATTTATTTATTTGTGCGTTTGTTTGTTTCATTTCGTAAATTTTTATTGATTCTTCGTTAAAAGCAGGTAAGTCCCATCAAAGATCCTACTAGGAACTTTGGTCCCATTCAGAGCCGCAAATGCCCGCTTTAAGCCCCGGTCACAGCACTCCACGTCTAAATCACGTACAAAAAGTTATGAAAATCTGGTGGACGTGGTCGTATGTGGTAATTTTTTGGTCAATTTTGGTTTGGCCAAGGAGGTTCGAGAGATGGAGTTACAACTGACTATAATTATTCAATCAGCTGTCAGTTTTCTATGGATGGACAAAAGAATTCCACAGGTGGATTTGTGCCTTTGATGTTCGATGCTTGAAGCCGCTATTTTTCTGAGCAATCTGAAGATTCATTTTTAACGCTAACATAATATCGGGTATATGCTGCTCGTTTATATATCAAATGCAATGAAGTTTCACCTAATGATAAAGCATATAAAACAAAAATCAATTCCGTTCGAAAATATGTGCAAAAGTGTAAATCTGAGCTGTATTTTGTGAAAGTGTTTGAAATTTTACCCTCATGGAGAGCCGGTTTTATCACTTTTCTGATTATTTCCGCAAAATGAAACTAATATGGCATCATCTTCAAATATTGGTTCTTTGCAAATTGATATGTCAGATTAGCGTACAGACACGTACAGTCGAGTAATTTTGATATCTATTTCAGCAATATTTGAGCAATTTCTATTCGCGCACCCCCGTGCCTTTTAGTCCATGGGCCAAGACCCGAAAAATGTGTTATTGGTACCACCTGAGGTGGCAAAACCATTTTGGTGTCATTTTGTTTGTCGGGCATAGATATGCTTATCAAGCTATGATAGCATTTCCAAATGAGTAGCTTAGTCATAATAAATGAATTTTAAACCAATTTGGCCTCGTTTTTATATCCCTGTTACTTCTAAATCGAAACTAACCGCTATACAAAGAAGATCACTGTCTTCTGTATATGCACAGGTGTTCTGTTGTAAACGCGGTGCTCTTGGTCTTTATTCAAGGCAGCGAAGGGAATATCCAAAGGGTTATAATGTCCACAGCTGTCACGCGGTGCGCTTAGTCTTTATCTAGACCAATGTACTGTTATTATATCTAAAGTTCCTAATAAAAGGGATTATCTATACTGTTTTATACTACCCTCTCAGCAAATACATCAGTTTTAAACAAAAATCACTCTGTTCATTTACAACATTATTTATCATAATGTATTGCAGTGTACCGGTACAATGTTTTTGCATAATCTCTCATTGTTGGATGGAAATAAAACGACATTGGCGTGGTTTTAGTGTTTGCACCTTTAGCGTTTTCACCGGAAAATGATGAATAAAAATACGGTAAAATTCACGAGGAATTTTTAAGGTTGTTTTTAGATAAAGGGATGTACACTGTATCATAAGCTTTGGATATTCAATTCGCCGTCTTGAATAAAGACTAAGCGCTGTGGACATCGTAACCTGTGGATGTTCCCTTCGCTGCCTTGAAGAAAGACTAAGCGCACCGCGTTTACAACAGAACACCTGTGAACATACAGAAGGCAGTCCTCTTATTTGTATAGCGCTTAGTTTCGATTCAGAAGTATAGGTATAGGGATATAACAACGAGACCAAATTGGTTAAAAATTCATTTATTATGACTAAGCTACTCATTTGGAAATGCTATCACAGCTTGATAAGCATATCTATGCCCGACAAACAAAATGACACCAAAAAGGTTTTGCCACCTCTGGTGGTACCAATATCTGGCCTGGCCCATGGACTATTTACCATTGTCTACCGCCCATCGTTTGTAAGTAGGGATAGCGAAAAGTGATTACCATCATAAAGACATGATATCTTATCTTCCTTAGACAGTGACTGGTCATTATGCAATGAGACGTGAATTCATTTTCTTCCTATGGGGGGGGGGGGGGGGTGTACAGATCCAGTTTGACACATATTTCAAATATTTTTGAGTGGCGGCTTCGAGCATGGGATCAAAGCGAATAAGACTGTTGTGACTCCATTTCTCGAACTTCTTGGTTTGGCCGTGCTTTGTACGGGGTATGGCCATTGGCGGCTGTTCCACTGCTGAAGCACTGCCTAAGCAAGGCTAAAAACGTCCAGCCACTTGTATCTACGCGAAAAAATCCATTTGTCAGTGATAAGCCGCTAAACACACGCTATTTCCCGTGATACCAACGCGTAACACGCGTCAGATCACCGTGACAGACAGCTAAACTTTAGCGTCTTACCGCGTCTCCGCAAGTTTTAATCACTGCCGGAACACGGATTTTCACGTGTGTTTCACGTGTGTTGCACGTCTTTACCACGTGTGCCGCCCGTAGTTGTCTTTTTACCGCGTCCGACGCCGTTCCAATTTTTCCCCGCGTCCTGCCACGTCTATAAATCGACCGTAGCTCGTCTTAAACTCGACATCAATGCGAACAACATCGTCTGCTTCACAGGAGACCACTTTTTGACGTGTTTTGGCCGTGATTAAGCCGTAAAGCGCTGTGTGACCGGGGTTTAGCGAAGGAGCCCTGCGTCAGTACACTGTGTCAATACCTCCAAGACGCTTATCACCTTCCACGTACTCGCACAATTTTTGCGAAGAAAACAATTGTGTATGCAGGGCCGAAATGTTGGAACGATCTCCTCGCAGAACTCACAGGCTGTTTATCATTATCATCCTTTAAATGCACATTAAGACAATATTTACTGAACAACTACATCATGTTAGCTCATTGAAATTATTATCTTTTTTGTTCAAGACTATCCCGCTGTACTGCACTTTATGGTTGTTGTCAGACTTGAGCTCAGCTGTCTGCGCTCTCAATATTTGCTATAGTATTCTTAATTCTTCCTTCTCTAGAAACATTGGGGCGCAGTAGCAGCTAGCATTCTTTATGCTCACTGGACTGCAACAGGCTGATAATTTTTTTTTCTCGATTTGCTGGTGTACATGCTATCTTCTCAATACTTCCCACCTCTTCTGAGGTCACACAATGTGTAATTTTCTAATTTTCTAAACTGTATCATTGTCATAATACATTGTATCATATTGTTAATAATGCCATAATAACTCTTCATCCGATTGCAGCTTGCATTAGAGAAGAATTTGCTATATCCCTGTGTATTTTTCCCTTTTTTTTCTCTCTCTCTCTGTTGGGCATTTGTTGTACCCGTGCTCCTCATCTGAATCTTTACGCTCGATTTTAACTGGGACCTACACCCGACAAGCTTGGTTCTACCTGTCTACTACAGGTTCCATCATATTTCTTTAGCATTTATTCTCAGATTCCAACTTTCATAGCTCGACCACAGTGGCTATGTTTCGATATTCTTTTATGCCTCCTAGCTGGATATCATGTATTATTTCATTTTGTTATATTTGATGTATTTTTTTCACCAAGAAATATGAAAATATATTGAAACTAAAATTGAAATAATTTGGTCCTAAACCACAAGAATATCATAATACATAATATTCAGATTATCATTGACTTGATTACTGAAATTGCCCTAGTCTTGCTATCACTCTCCACCAGTGGATATATCCAGCATATTTATTTATTTATGAGCGCATAGGGACATTATCACTTTGTGTTATAAGCACTGTCAGTTATTGTTATTATTATTATTATCATTGCTATTATCATTGTCATTATCAATTATCATTTTCCTTTTTCACTTGACACTATGGTAAACGAAGGTAAACAAACAAACAAACAAAAAAGATACAAAAGACAATAAGGTCTATGCAATGGATCGTAATTATCTAGAAAGTATATGTCAGCATACGATACATACATAAAAGGGAACATCCAACGAGACCGACCACTCACAAGTCATACAGTACAGCCCATAAGTTCGACACTAAAAAAAAAAGGTCCATGAGTCACACAACCCATGAGTCTTACAGCCCAAGAGTCAGACACTACGCAAACAAGGCCCATGAGTTCAACCCAAGGTAAAATCAGCTCACGTGTTTGACAGATATAACAAGGGGCTCGTGTGCATGGGCCTTGTTTTCTTAGTGTCGAACTGATGGGCTGAAGGGTGACTCGTGTATGGGCTGTATAACTCCTAGGCTGAATGACTCAAGGGCTTATGATTCGTGGGTGTCGATCTCTTGACGTGCACCCACATAAAAGGCTCTGAACTAACCGGAAAATTAGAGCTTGTAAATGTGTTGGGGTTTTTTTAGGGAACAAATAAAATGTGAATGCGTCTCGCAGTGGAGATGATACACAAAGTACCAATTTTCTAAGGACATAAAATAAAAGCTAAAATAGAAGGGTATACAAAGAGCAAAAGAAGTTAAAAAAAGAAATATAATAGTGGAGGATAAAGGCTAATACAAGTATACAATCATATCTACCGTCAAGTTCGTAACGAATTCAAGTTATGAGAATGGATGTAAAGATAGATATGGAAGCAAATCGTTAAAACCAAAGGCGAGGTAAGCGTACACTTCAAGTTGATCTGTCACGAGAGGATAATATACATAGAACAGGTTAAAACAACTTATCGAGCAGGCAACTTAATCATTGAGTATATGCCATTAATTTGATTAATTTTTATTTAATCATACATACCCACTTAACACCTTTTTTTTTTTGCATTTATCCCATTCTCTTTTGTTAAGCGTTGCAATGAAAGACACCATCCTATTATAAAAAGGCAGAAGAAAATTGTTTTTAGGAATCAGAAATATGGAAGAAAAGGCCAAGATAACGACGACGACAGGAAGACACATTGTACAGTATACAAATCAAAGCTAAAGCGGAAGTGACAAGGTGAGAAATTGTTAAAACGCACAAAGGCGGGGCAGCTTGTCACGTCGCACCATGATGGAGCAAACAGTACGCTCCATGGTCGCACCCACTATTATGCGGTATGTCCTGCATAACACTCTAGTGTAGTGCTTCTTAATCTTTTTCATCCCGATGCCCACTTTGGCTCCTACAATGTTATCTGAAACCTAGACGTGTATTGTTGTTCTTGTTGTTGTTGTTGTTCTTCTTCTTCTTCTTCTTCTTCCTAGGTATGGTGGCCCACTGGTTCGGAATATCGCAAGGACAAGTGAAGAACAATTCGTAACCCACATCCATACGACACTCCATAACTCTATTATTTTTCGTGGTAATCAATAAAGAAAGTAACTTTATACAGTTGGCTATAAAGGAGGATGGTTCAGATATTGCATTATTCTCCTATAGCCATCGCCTATAATCACTGTAGGCTAACCTGTTGTCAAGAGATTTAAGCTGTGATTGCCAAAAATGTATACGAGTCAAAGCCAGAAAGGGGAGAGAGAGAGAGAAAAAAAAAAGAAGGTTTACTAAGGGTTTGAAGGTTTGTGTGTGTGTGTGTGTGTGTGTGTGCGTTTTGCTTTGATTTTTTTCTTGTTTTGCGCGTTAAGCATTCCGGATTGGCTCTTAGGAAGTTAGAGATAATAATTACTGCCCAATATGGAATGACATCAATTATTGTGTGATGTTCTTAACGCCGAAAAATACGACAAATACTGTAGAGTTTACACGAACAGCACCTTTATATAATATCATATCCAGACTATGCAACCACAATTGAGATCCTTACAGAACATTGTTGTTGTTTTTTGTTGTTTTTTATAGTTTTTTTTTTGAGGGGACTGCAGACTACAAGCTCTGCTTTTTAGCAGAGTCCCCTCTATTTCCAACCATTTTTTTTGGTACTTGTCCTGAAATTATCATAGAATCGTATTATGTATTATGGTTCATTGCTTGTTTTTCATTGCATTGTTGTATCATTAATATAATATAATGTCTATTCAAATGTTGTAACCATATGTGTTGGAAATGAAATAAACAAAATGAAACGAAACGAAACACAGGAGCGTAAACATACCTTATAGAGACAGCGGACTTTTCATACATCTCATCAATAGGTGTCGCCTGTGAATGCAAGTTGTTGCCAGATGCCACTCCACTGATCAAAATACGAATGATTCTTGAAATCATCGCAACAGACAGAGACTAATACCTGGGACTAATGACGCTTCAGAACAGCTGTAATCTTGAGATTTTGCACTGTTCGGACAACGTCAAAGGACGTAGGCTGAGATTCCGATAGGTGAAAAGCGTTGCATAGTTTACACACTGAACTAGTCTAGTTAAGTGAGTTTACATCAATAATCCCTTTACACAAATCGCAACAGACTATGCAACAACGATAGATTATGTAAAAAGTGCATATACAAAATCGTAAACATACCACATTACTTGGATCCGTAGGTGCGAATTGTGTATAGACGCCATTCCACATCTGACATGCAATCAAGAACTGAGTAGGCGATCAAAATCCGAGTTATTGTGAAATCTTTCCAACCAACACAGACTACTGCACGCTTTAGAAGTTCTATGATCTCGAGATGTTGCTGAGTTCGAGCAAAGGTCTTAGGCTGGGATTCCCAAATACAGATAATGTACGATATACAACAGCCTCTACTATATTAGATAGACTTGACTTGTATTGGCTCTGGGCAACATTAATTATTAAGTTAACAACAAGGCGGAAGTAATGTTATCTTGACATTGCGCCAAGTTCAGACAAAGGATCGCAGACTGGAATTCACAAACACTCGCGGTGGGGGGGGGGGGGGGGTTGCTGCAGCCCATTCCTTTTTTTTTTTGCCCTTCAAGGAAAATATTGATACATACAAATATCGAAGAAGCAATTAAAAAAACTGTGCATCCTGTGGCAAAAAAAAATATTGCGTCCCGGAGAAGTTTTTCCCAGTCGAAGGGGGGGGGGGGGGGGGGGGGGGAGTGTTATCCTCCAAACTATTCAATAAAACTAATGAATAAACACAATTTTTAAAGGCACCTCGTACCGCGCGCTGGGCTCTTTCACTGTCTTGCACCAGCACTCACGTCACTCACCTCCATTCTCTTTACATATAGTGTCTATGCAAATGAGATGCCAGAATGGCTCTGGGTTTTTTTTTCTTTTATTGTCGACAAGTATACATGATGTATGTTTTGCCCATTTTCTTTTTTTTTTCCGTCTTTGATATCTTCAAGCTTTATGCTTATTTGACGACAGTCTTCTGCATTCACACTCCCAATACATATGCCATAATCCAGTCAGATCATTTGATTCATTATATCCCAAGTGGTTCCCAATTGACGTGTTCTCTTATTCTCTTCTTCGGTCTGTACACGTGTATCTCAATTATGTTGGGATGTACTCACTATATATATATATATATATATATATATATATATATATATGTATATATATATATATATATAGTATATATATATGTATATATATATATATAATATAATATGAATTATATACAGTTAACAACAAAATTATTTACACCCCTGAGAAAATTTTAGTTGCGAGCAGATTTCTTTTTAGTAAAGGATAGAGTGATGGTGATTGGGTGTTATCTCAACATTTCTATTGTTATGCAAATGAGGTGAAACTGGAATTAATGTCAATTTATAGAGGACAAATAAGAGTAAAAAGTTAACACCCAATCACCATCATTCCATCCTTCACCTGTAAGAAATCTGCTCATACTAATAATTTCTCAGGGGTATGATTAATTTTGTTGTTAACTGTATATATATATATATATATATATATATATATATATATATTTGTGTGTGTGTGTGTGTGTGTGCATGTATACTGACATCAAAGGACTTAACCACAACATGCTGGGGCGGTGCAAGGACAGTTAATCTATTGACAGCAAATCTTGCACATATAGACGTGGCTAGTGTTGGTAGCACCCCTTTAATCATCAAGCTTTCGGGCGAAATGCCCTTCTTCAGGATGTACACAGTCAATGACAACAACGTATCGACAAAATCAACCTAAAATCATACTAAACTTAACTAACCTTCAATATTATACATTCCAAAATGTACTCAACATATCAATAAATACAAAACATACCTAAATACAACACATTTTGTGACAAAAAAACAGACGAACATACTATTACTAAATACAATCTCAGAGCAAAACTTACTGTATTGGAGCTGAGTGTGGTCTTGTGATGTTGTCTGTGTGAAAGTTTTGGTCGGGTGTATCTTAAATGTGTTTCTGTATATGGGGGGGGGGGTTCTGTACTGAGGCTCGTTCTCATTTAATCAATCATAAACTGCCAATACTCATTTTTTCAACCACCCAACAATATAAAAACTTCCAAATTACAGTTACAATTTCTACATATTAATGCACTTCTTATAATACATACAAACATACACATCCGCGTACATAAATAATTCATACACATAAATCTATTTATCCAAATACCTACTTACATACACCCACAGTACTTTAACAACAATTCAACCTTCCCAATAATACATATACCATTATTACATTACATATTATAAGTCTACATACATTTACTTAAATCACTACTTAAAATTCTATCTAACTAAATAATATTCTAACCATCTCAAACAATAAATTATTTATTATATGCTAACATTCAAATAATCTCTTCTCATCTGTATCTATGATACACATTCATACAACATCTACTCAATACTTTCCGATAATTCAAATAATCAGCTTCAACACATAATATATTTACATACATACTTACATTTATTTCTACAATTACTCATACATATCATTTCTGACAATCTTTATTAATTGTGGTGAATGAGGTGATGTGAAGAGGTGGTAATATGATTCCATATTAATTCCGTTTGGGTGGAGGGTCTTTAACTTGTTAATCCAAAAGGATTCTCGGCGTAGTGTTGTGTTGTGTGTTTTGCTTTCGATTGCTTCGATATATATATATATATACTCCGGATGTACACACACTAATATATGTACACACTGCGATCTTTTGTCTGAACTCGGCGCAATGACAAGATAATATTACTTCAGCCCTTGTTGTTGACTTCAAGATTAATGTTGCCCAGAGCCAAAACAAGTCTGTCTAATCAAGTAGAAGATGTACATTGCATCTTCTACGAAGTCTAAGTTGTGAGGGAAGTCTACAGAAAAATAATGCTTTGAATTGAAGCCTTGGTGTCGACGGACAATAACAAATTCCCCGGCAGTGATGGATTGAGTGCTGAATTTTATAAGACATTTTGGGTTTATATCAAAGATTTATTGTTACAAAGCTTGAATAAAGGGTATAGAAATGGTACACTGTCTGATAGCCAAAGACATTCTAAATTAACATTGCTGTTTAAAAAAAGGATAATAGACAAAATCTTGAGAATTGGCGCCCAATATCTTTGTTAAATATTGATTATAAAATAGCTTCACGGGCATTAGCAAAACGTTAACAAAATGTAATTCCAAAATTAATTTCTTTTGATCAAATGGGTTTTATAAAGAAAAGATCAGCATTAGAAAATATAAGATTTGTACAGGATTTATTAGACTTTTGCTCACAGACAAATTTACCGAGTATCTTTATATTTCTTGATTTTAAGAAAGCTTTTCATGTCAATCATGATTTTTTGTTTGAAGTTTTGAAACGGTATAATTTCGGAAAATCTTTTATTCAGTGGATCAGAATTATTTACAAAAATGCAGATTGTAAAGTTTTGAACAATGGTTGGTTGTCCAGGACGTTTCCAATCACTAAAGGGTTTCGACAGGGCTGTCCTCTTTCTGCATTGCTGTTCCTTTTAGTTGTTGAAGTGTTTTGTGAAAACACATGCTATATGTTTAAATGAAAACTGTAATGAGTGCATCGATAGTTTGCAATGGTCTGAGGAACCGGTCTAGTATCTTGGAGTGTTTTTGAATATTCATGGGGAAAATTTTGGTTATTTGAATTGGTCCAGGAAGACTGAAAAAAAATGAAACGCATAATCAATATGTGGAAAATGAGAAATTTAACATAACGCTATGGTAAGATAACAATCATTAAGTCATTATTAATTTCGCAAATGATTTATGTAGCAACAGTTTTTACGATACCTCCAAGCTGTATAATTGATTTTGATAAGATTTTGTTCGCATTTCTTTGGAATTCCAAAAGAGAGAAAGTGAAGAGAAGCGTAATAATTAATAACCCAAAAGCTGGGGATTTCGGTATGGTAGACATTGAGTCAAAAATAAAAGCACTCAAAATATCATGGTTGTCCGAACTTGTTGATAATCATCCTCGCCCCTGGAAAAACATTGCTATCTCCTGGCTTCAAAAAGTTGCAACATCTCCCACATGTTTTGTGATAAATTGTTCCTCAAAAGATATGTTTTGTTAATGTAAGAGATATAAAATTCCATCAGTTTATAGATATCTATTGATTTATTGGGCAGAAATACGATATGTGGTTCTGTTGCGAGTTAGAGATATTGGCGAAGAATTTTTATGATTTAACAGTAATATCAAATTTGGAAAAGAAATGCTTTATTTTCAAAATTGAAGTAATAATGGTATAAATGTAGTGTCTGATGTAATAGTAAATGGATCTTGGGTTGATCAAACCCAAGTTAATAATAGTTTGCAGACTGATAATTTGCTTGTTCTTTTCAGTATCAAAAATTGAAACACGCCTTCCCTCATTTTTCGTTGCATAAATTACGTAATCCAAAAAATGAAAAGGAAATGAATAGTCAACAGGTGTTTGAAGTGTCAAGGAGTAATGTTTTTGATATCCTCGGCAAAAAGCCAAAACGTATTATACTTTTTTTTTAAAGAAACGAAGGTTTCAGATCCAAACATGATCATCATTTGGCAACGTAAACTCGACCTGCCGTATACATTTGATTGGTTGTCAGTATTTGATTTTAAACTGTTGAAACTGAAATTCAACAAGATAAAACAGTTTAATTTTAAAGTGATAAATAATATTGTACCTTTCAAAGACAATTTACTGAAATGGAAAATAACAACAAATGCACAGTGCAAATTCTGTAATGAAAATGAATCTTTAATGCATAATTTGTTGTATTGTCGGAGAATAAGAAATATCTGGGCATGGATCAGTGACCTTATCTTTGAATGTTCACGAAAAAAAATATATCATAGATGAGAAGATCACAGTAATCGGATATGAAATTTGGAAGAAGGATTATTTCCTTTTCAACACAATAGTTAATTTCATAGAATACGCAATTTACAAGGTATATCTCATGGAAGAATACAGAGATCAGCGTTTTTGTATCATTTATTGTAAATGCATGATTCTGAACAATTGATTCAAATAACGTCCCTCAGTTTGAGGACAAAAAAAAAACAAACCTAGCAATGTTCATTTCGTCAACGAAATGTTGTAATTTCGTTACAAAATGATCATTTCGTCGACGAAATGACTGATTTCGTAACGAAAAAGGCCATACGACACTTGGCGCTCCATACAAATTGTCCATGGTTTCAACCATGGTTTCAACGAAATGTTGTAATGTCGTTACAAAATGATCATTTCGTCGACGAAATGACTCATTTCGTAACGAAAAAGGCCATACGACACTTGGCGCTCCATACAAATTGTCCATGGCTTAAACCATGGTTTCAATTATTGTACCACCTTCGTGAATTCGGGCCTTATAGTCCCTTGAGTCCATTTCCGGACTCTAATATACATTATTCTATATTTTATGTTACCTATTTTACCTATGAATGATATCTAAACCACTGCAGGTCTATTTTAGCACATAGCATGAAAACAAACATAAAATTCATTGTATCTACACAATTTTGTTGGGGGGGGGGCTAGTGTCATTGGGTCAGAGTCTAAAGGTTAACGGTTAACAGAATAGAAAGGGAGCAAGTTATGTTTCAATACATGCATGTATGGTGTAAAGATTTGGTGAAAGTTCAAGACTCAACTATTTAATGTTGGAAAATTATTATTACTGTTGTTGCATAATAATGTTCAGACTTGCTTAGTGTTTTTATTTTGGTATATATTTTGACAATCAAAGAACTGGTACGAAGATTGAATAATTTGAAGTGTTGATATGCAGACGTTTATATAGAAATATGTCTATTTGTTAGTACTTGTCCTTCAACTGAAGTGCAATGATGTGTTTACATCTGTATGTTCATTATGTTTGAGTTGTCTGTCTTTATATTTATCCAGACGCATACAGCTTCTTTCCCTTTCTTTCCTTTTCCCCTCTACTCACCCCTCTTCTTCTCCTTTATCCTCACATTTCTCCTGCTCTCCCTTTGTGCCTCCTTTTCTTTTCCCCCAGCCTTTGTTTCTTTTTTCTCCTCTCTCCCCCTCACTCTGTTCCTGTCTCAGCCTCACATTTCATATCGCATTTTCTATCTCTCAACATTTCTCATTCCACGCCTCCTCTCTTACTCTTCTATACCCTTTTTATTAGCTTAAAGGGTTGTGATATACGTCATTAATTGAGGATATAAGATACATATATATATATAAATCGGATTTGATATTTTTAACTCAACTTCGTTTTTGTTGCAATATAATTTATATACTGAATGTATTTCTAGTACTGATGTACTGATGATTTGTTTTGTAGTTGTCGTAATGATTGTATTTTGTTTGTGTTTTGTATATTTCAGTTATTTTGTCTCACTGTATTTTTATCGATGTAAATCAGACGCAATTCAGCCATTCGGCTGCGAAGTTTGATGATCAATAAACCATTCTATGCATTCCATGCAGACAGCACGATAAAAAGTATATGGCGTGCATAGTTTTATGACATACAGAATTACGAGTGTCACTTGGCCACAGGCCACCGCAATGTTTTAGGGTTTAAAATCTTTATTTTTTATACTCGGGAAATATCTTTAGAAAAGAGGCTTTTCCATTCTTATAATAATGAGCAATGTCTTCGTTGCCTTTTTCTTTTAGTTTGTCTTTTTTTAACACAAAATACTTGATTCAATATGAATTTTAAGAAAATCATTTTTCATTTTTTTGATATCGAGTTGAAGAAATTTCTAATCTCAGAGCAAAAAGGTACTATGGGCTATATAAGAACGGTAATAATAATTTGCGTATACTCTTACCTCTCTTCGCTATCGTGAAAGAAAGTAATTAAGTCGACACGTAGAACTACATTGGGATAATACACTGTCACAGGAAATATACCACTTTGTAGAATCATTTTGATACAGAGATTGAAACACTAACAATTGAACGACATGCCACAATCCTCTAGACTACTTCATCTTACTGCTATTTTGATTTTAAAGCATACATTCCTCACCATCGAACAATAAGTACGTGTAAGTGATTATAATATTCGTATACCATGGAGCTACAACTCCATGCTCGTACCATAGTGTCAATATCATGCTATCATATCTAAACAAGCGCACAAATAGATCAAAGGAGAGCTGGAATGGCAACCCCCCCCCCCCACTTTTTCTTCTTCTTACAGACAAGTGGGAATTCACTATTCAGAGATTCATTTCATGACAGTTTTACATTTCTTATACATGACAGACTTTTCGCTCATAAGACACACTTATGAGAAACTTCATGAAAATAATGGTTTTTACTTCTATTTGACAGTCTCTCATAGCTACATACTTACGAGAGACTTTGGCCAATCTGACATTTAAGTAAAGACTTTTATGTGATGGCTTCACAAAACAGACCCCAGGCGAATGAGCATTGTAACCTGATGGGACTGCACAAATTTATCACACTATCCCGTGTCTAGCCATAGATGGCGCCCTTCTTATGTACTCGAGTATAAAATAATATATCTAGCTCTCTACTCTAATTTGTAAATTGTAACTACATAATATAGAGCAGTGGTACAATAATGGTTAAACAGAGATCTGTGGTATAGCTCTAGTTCTATCTTGATGACTGCGTAGCTTCTGTCATGTTCCACCTGGTCCGAGCATAATAACGCATTACTGATGAAATTATATATTTCTCTCTTTTTTTTAGATGCGCGCGATATAAGATTCGCTGAGGACCCATTTAAGCACAAAGCATGAAATGAAACACTGCATTCACTGCATTTACACAAAAAGTACGATAAAGATGAAGAGTTCCATACATAATGGCATTTATAATTCTATCACATATACAGAATGAAAGATATCACGTGATCACAGTAACTGCAATGAATAACTAATTCTATTCATTTATCTTTTTTTTTTAACGACGGAAATTTCTTTAAAGCAGTTACTTTCACGTTCACCAAGCAATGTGGATGCCTAGGTTTTTGTTTTTGTTTTGTTATTCTTTTTCTTTTTCTTCTTTTTTTAATACATAAGATTTCATTCAATATGAACTTTATGAAAGTACACATTTTCATTTTCTTAAAATGAGTTGAAGAAATCTTAAATCTCAGAGCAAACGATACACACATACTGTTATCTCTCTTCGCGATCGCCGAAGAGAGCAACAAAATAAGTTGACACGTAGAGCTACATAAGGATAATACACCGTCAAAGCCGAAATATGCCGCTTGGAGAATCATTTTGATAAAGAGATTGAAGCATTAACAATTAAATGACATGTAACTATCTTATAAGCAGTAGGGCCGACTACTAACATACTTTCCTCCAAAAAACAAACAAAAACAAACAAACAAACAAACAAACAAAAAATCATACCGGAATTTTGATTTTTGAAGCATACATTACTCCATCAACACTACGTGACTCATCATCACATGCAATAATACAATGTCGTACATAAATGTCATATAAACAATTTACTCAATATACTATACTTGATAATACAATGTATCTATAATGATACTATCATGATATCAAAATAAGAGCCCAAACAGATCACAGGAGTTCTGGAATGGCCAAGTGATCCATACGTCTTCTTCTTTTTCTCCTTATACAACAGATAAGTTGGAATTCACCATTACGGTGTTGTATCGTCATTGTAACCTCTTCGGAATGTACCAATTTCTCACACTATAACGTGTCTTGCCATAGTTGGCGCCCTTCTGTGTGCCGCTGTACTGTGCAGTTCCTGTGTGGCCATAATATGTGAAAAGATGACTGTTAAGAGGTGCTGCCATGTTACACGAAGTATCACACCGCAGTGCTGATGAAATGATTTTCTAGTTTATGTCTGAATTGCACAGTGCCTAAAGTACATAGCGTGCAAATCAAACATCAACATTTCTGCATTTATAAACACAAAGCACAATAAAGATAAAGAGATGCATACATATTGACATTCATAATTCTATGGCATACAGAATTACAGATATCACTTGGTCATAACCTTTTTTGTTTTTCTTTTTTGTTGTTGTTTCACATTGGACATCTCTTTACATGAGAGATTTTCACGTTCACTAAGCAGTATGGATGCCTAGATTTCTGTTTTTGTTGTTCATATTTTTGTTTTTGTTTTCATATTTTTGTTTTTGTTTTCTTTGTTTTCTTTTTTTTATAAGGCAAAAGATTTCATTCAACATGAACTAATGATTTCATGAAATCTTAAATCTCAGAGCAAAAGATATATATACGTATACTCTTATCTCTCATCGCAATCACAAAAGGAAGTAACAAAGATGAGTTCGTATTATTATACGTAGAACCACCTCCGCCTGATTAACTTAACATGTACTGCAACAGAAAAGATACAGATGTTGAGTACAGAAAATGATATACCAAAACGAACATATAAATACAAATTGACATGTTTTCTACTAAAGTGAAATCTCAGTACACTTTGCACAGGGTACATCAGATTGATATAGTCCGCGGGTTAAAGGTTAGGCCTATTACAGAAATACTCGAAAAATTACAGAAAAAGAGATCGAGAAATTAAGTGACACATAATAGCTCGAAGAATAAACATTTTGATCTCAAGTTTCAAATATAATCATATATATATATATATATATATATATATATATATATATATACGTCCTTGGTTGTTATTTCTTTTTGTCGTTGTTTCTCATTACATCCACCTGCCAGAAGAAATGCACTATAACTCTTCCTATGATACATAAGCAGAATATAATATAACATAATATATAATACACAAACCAGTAGCCTTCTAAGCGTTCTAACCTTAGCGGCTTTCAAGTAATCACGTCAAACCACCTCTCTTCGTGTGGCTTTGTTTGACTGGAAACTGAATTGAAAAAAAAAATGAACTGAACTGAAAGACCTGAAAAAAAACAACAACACCCAAAAACATCGCGATACACAGTGCGCTCCCGTTACAACGAACACGGTTATAACAAAATTCTCGTTACAACGAAGTAACAATTGAGGTCCCAAAGTTATAACCGACATCTTTATATACTTAACTGTTCGGCTATACACGTATGGAATTTCAATATAACTTCGTTATGTTAAACGGGAATCACCAGTCCTGTATTAACATCTTTAAGTCTCCGCAATGCATACTTCATCCATGCGGTCTACGCGTCTTAACATGACTGATTTGCCACTGATGATAACAGCAACTTCTACATTACTGAATTCGTTTTCAAAATATTGGTGTAAATTTGTAGCACCTCTGACCCTATATTATGCGTTCTGGAAAGGCACGCAGTCATACTTCAATGTAGCACTTCTCCCCAGATGGCAAGTCCTGCACGACATTCTTACATTGCAACAAACAAAACATAACAATATCAGTCATAATCTTGATTTACTCTTCTTGGCATTTCATATGACTTTGCCATAAACACTCCAACATGTCTAAGAACGGATTATACTCCATCCGAAATCTACATTATACAGACTCACTCTACTTCATGCTTATCTATTGTATCAAATTCGGCGAAGTTATGCCAAACACATTGACATTGTTTGATCAAACTCAACCTTTGACTCTGCATGGCCATTATAACATTCATCGATAACGGGCTCTTATATACACGGAATGAACTGTCGTGTCGTATCTCACGCATCCGTCAAAATGTAAAATTTATAGGAATACGTTCGTCAATCGTGACAACTCCTCCTAATTTGCAGGTACACGAGCCAAGAAACACAAGGTGTTTTTTTCAACATGACTGATCTCTGGATAATCTCTAATAAATCTCTGATTTGATGATGATAATTGCAAAGAGTAACATCTCTATAAAAGCACACGACCTCTTGCTGGAGAATTGTTGGCCCAACAAAACGTCAAGCCTTATAATATCATTATACATCTACAAACATCAGGCATTAAATCTACAAAAGACGTAAAGACACATAAACGACTTTTAATCTTTCATGTATACATAACCAGTCGCATTTTGAGAAATACTGGTACATTTCTCTCGAGGTACTCAATAAGGATTTAATGATTTCTTGTTGAGAAGCAAGATACCACGCTGAGGTATAGAAACGAACAACACGCCTGAAGTTTTCTTCCAAAGAAGCCAGGGTTGATATCCCTTCAGAGTGCATGCTATACTACCGTGTGAAGCTCTTTGCCCTCCTCACCCTCTCTCATGGTCTTTTCAAAGATACATTACTGTAAAACCAGAAAAACTCGCGGTATGAAACTTTCGCGAATTGCCAATCTGGCATTCAAAGTATGCTGTCGACAAAAACTTCCGCGAATATTGCCTCCTCGCGAAATTTTCATGCACGCGAAAATTTCTCGCACGCCCAAAATTTCTCTTTTAACAGCATATACTTAAAATGCATGTAAACACACACTACCCCTTACCCCCTATATACTATAACTAGACAGCATTGGCTAAACAGTGAGACTGGATTTCATTGTTTTACTTACAACTCACTTACATCATTCTTTCCGACATTGGGAATGCCCAGGTTCCCTGTGTATAGAAGAATGAATACCACGTAGAGCTATAGTAACTGTCGAATTTTTCTTCTTATCTAGGCGAAAGCAAATTTGACCGAATTAAACGTTCAGCTTTCACTGTACAAGCACAAAATAATTTTAAAAGTGTTGCTTAAAACGGTTCCGTGAAATATTCGTAAAAATGAGGTATTATTCGTCTGGAGTTTAATGATTGTTGTTTTTGTTTTTGGCGCCAACGATCTACGCATTATCGCGAAGAAGGAATTAAACACACAACAAGACCACCTTATCTTGCAAAATTACATAGTCAGTCCTTGACTAATTTAAGGCTATGTATGCGCACTAATAAAATGCATAGAGCATGAAATGCCCATACACAACGCCTTCAACATTTTTGTTTTGAGAATTGCAAGTATATAGAATGCAAAGTGTCCAGAATCATACAGTTCGCTGGACCTGATAAAAATCCTCACTCACAATAAACATGGTGTTAGTAGGAAGGGCTCCAAATAACGTGTGTGTGGAGCGAAAGGTTGATACTTATCTTGTACAATTCTTGCTACAACAGTAATGCCACAAATTGAAACGAGATGGTTATCATGTAGTACACCATTTCACATAATCCTATCATCGCCTATGCAAGTGAGTGAGACATTTCAACAGGAGCGACGTTTCATTATTACATTCAGGACCGATCACATTGAATGAGAGTCTCGATATGCGTCGAATGCATGACAACCTGAACTTGAAACAGACTGGCAGAAAGAGTTTCGTCCTCTGCAAGCTTAGTTTCGAAGTAAATGCATTTGTATTTCTAGCGCGCGCTGCTGCTGCACGTCGGCAGCGTCCATTTGGAGATAATCGAATTCAGGGCCGGGATCTTCGAAATCGTGAGCGTGAGTCGGCCAGGCGGCGTGGCGAGCCTCGTCCATCTCGGTGGCCACCTGGTTGCCTTCGTCCAAGCGATGCCGGTCTCCGCCGATGTTTGCTCCACATTCGGGACACCTGGTCCGATGTGTGGCACCGCCACACTCTCCGATGGCGTAGACATGACCCTTGGGACACTTGTACCAGTGACCTTTGCTGAGCCCGACGGCCTTGATGATCTCCACCCTCTCGCTGTTGCTGATGCCAAGAACGGCACTCCCAGTTGATTTCTTGATGCGCTCGAGAAAATCTTCGGCAATCTCTGCATCTTCCTCCGTGAACGGTGTCGCCTTGGCAACGATTGCCTGAAACATTCCTACGATTCTTCTTGGCTCGAGATTGCGTTCCAGCCAGGGGACGTTGGAGCCCAGAGTCTGGCAAGCTTCAATTTGCAGCTCCATACGAGTCATCTCCTGTTGTATATCATGCATCTGCTGTTCAGTGAATCGGTCCAAGTCGCCGCCACAGACGACTCCCTTCAGAATGAACAATTCCTGAACTACGCAGGTGCGCTCTCTCTTCAGAAACTCATGACTACAGCGCAGCTGAGACGCCAACGTATACAGCTTATGAAGGGCCAAAAGGAAGTTGCATCGATTCCTCCTGGCGACGGCTCGGCCCAACTGTGTCTGTAGCAGATCGCCTTTGAGCAAACCATCGATATCACATTCGGTGAGGATGGATTTTCCCATGACTAATTGGCGGCGGAGATCCAGTGCTTTCTCTCTCAGCTTCCGTAGCGCGCCGTCAATCTCCCTCTGGTTGCCTCGCATCTTAGCCTTCACCCTTTCGATATCTGTCAGCGCTCTCTTTATCTGGTTGCTGTACCTCACGTTGTTCCGGATCGGTGCCTTGCAGCGGGGACACTCCTTCAACTATAAATTTCAGGAGAGGATGAAGATATAAAATCCAAACGTCTGTTCATGTTGTGAGTAAATGCTGCTTACGCATAGGCCTATCCATATTACGGTTCTGCAAAACTCTGCAGATACCAGGGGGAAATACTAATGGACAACACAGAAGATATAATTTGAGTGCAAAAGTCTCGGTTTCGGTTTAAAGGGTGTGTACAGTTCTGGTCGAGGCGAGGATTTAGCTTTTAACGTTATGCGAGATATTCAGAAACCACTCTATGAGACGTCAAAGAACATTCAATTCTAAGGGGTATCAAAAGTTTATTTGATGAAAATCCGTTTTGAAATGGCTGAGATATCCAAAAACAAGGTGAAACAAAGAGATACTAATAAAGTTGTGGCATGTCGCCTTTTATTATTATCACTTTTTTTGATATCTCAGCCATTTGAAAACCAATTTTCATCAAATAAACGTTGAATCCTTCTTAAAATTACATGCTCTTTCATATTTCATATGAGGTTTCTCATTATCTCACTTAGGAATGTTCAAAACATGAATCCCTCACCTCAACCAGCACTGCACAGTCCCTTTAAACATTTGAAAAATGCACTCTCAAGCATGCTTGATATAGTTCAGAATTTCAATCTCAATCTCAATAGCGTATATCAAAATAAAACACACAGTTGCTCAGTTGAGTAGATCAAAATATATCTTACGCACAACGCAATATCGTTTTCAAGCAAGCATTGTTATGGTGTCGGTGGCAACTATTCGTGCAAATTGGTTAAAGTGATATCTTCGCATGACAAGTTCATTGTTGTTGTACGTAAGAATATTACGGAAACGTTGTCGTTTGTTTGTTTGTTTTTGTGGATCTAATCACCTACTGAGAGATTTTCAAGTCTCTCTCATAATAGAATGTAAAAATTTTCAAATTCATAGCATGTTACTTGTACTTACATATATTCATATTTGCTGGAAATAAGTGTCACTGAACTTGAGCCTGAACCTGAACCTGAATGCCATTTCTTCTAAACTATCAAACTTTATAGAACAATGGTTTCATTTGCAACTGAAACAAAGCAAACTAAAGCGTTGGAAACGAGTTATCTACTGAGAAGCGAAGCTTGTAAAATGTATAGATCACTCAAAAGAACAATAATACACCACTGACATATATATCTATCTATCTATATATATATATATATATATATATATATATATATGATTATGTGTACCGTTAAAGCATTTGAAATTTATTGATGTATAAGAAACTAATGATAATAAAAAAAAATATCGCAGGTTTAGAATGACCTGAAAATGTTACGGCATGGACACTCTTCATTAAGCTGTGTGTACCAAGAAAATATAGTGGCAAATCAACAATACTTGTATACACTCACAGGTTGTCCCGCAAAACGAAATAGAAAAGAAAATGCACGCATGAAAAAAAGACGAAATCACATTGTAACAAGTTCATCAACAGAATAACATCACAGCACAAGGATCTAGGAGAAAGAAGGAGGAGGAGGAGCAGAGAAGAAAGGAAGTGAGGTTGGTGAGCACGCCACTCCATCGCCAGGGCAGGTGAAAGTACAAAGGTTATTACACAAACAATTTAAGTATGTAATATAATAAACATGGAAACAGTGAGTTTTTTCCCCATTTCAATCTAAATGTAATAAACTTAGGGTATTTTTAAGCTATGATCTTAGATAATGTAAAGTCCGGGTCTCATATTTTTATGTTTGTATGTACAGTTCTCATTAAGTGGAGATGGAATTCACTGGATCATCTTGTGGGAACGCTGTGCAATGTGACTATTTCGATGAAATAAATCATGAAATATTTAGGTAAATGATTACAGTTATAATAAAACATGAATTGACCAAGTTTAATTGAATACAAGTCTTTTATTTTCAAAATTCTGTATTTAGAAAACAAAACATCACATGTGCTCGGGTATGGAGGTTAAAAATAATTCTGAATGCTATAATAGATAATATCTTTAAAAAGAGAATAAGTTTTTCTACCAATGTCTGATAATTATGTATTACCCCAAGCAATGCTAATAACGACAATATACCAATAACTAACGCCGTATTCTCTATTCTGCTCCGTATATCTATGTTATTTGAAACAAAATAGGATATAGGTCCAAAGAACAACCTTACTCGTACGACTCATCCCACTATCTACCATTGGGGTAGAGATCAGTGCTCGTACTCCACATGTTCTGTCTGTAACGTGCGTCACTTAGAGAGGGAGCGTTTCAGCGTTTGAACTTTTTTGTTTGTTTGTTTGCTTGTTTTCTGTCAGTGTTTCATCTGTATTAAGCTGGGATTGTGATTGTGTTACGGTATATGTACTAACCTGAACTGACGCAGACTCAGAACGAGCCGTTTGCATCCACGTATCCAGGGCGTTGACCTCAAACAGGTGTCCACAGTCTTCTAGCTGGACAAACCTATGAGTGTGAGTTTGCACGAATGTGAATGTGCGTGAAGGAATGCATTTTCTCCCGTTCAATAAATCAATAAGATTGGCTTTGAGTGTAATCATGATTCATAAAACTGGTGAACTGAATACCGTAAGTGTTTGTAGCATGCAAAATTCCTACTGCAATTTGTTGCAATAAGACATTGCTCTTTGGACAATGACCGTTTAACGTTCACTAATTTGAATCAGTCATTTGTCGCTGCAAAGGGAGAAAAGGTCATTATACATGCCAGGAAAATTCACGTGATTAAAAGCAATAATCAAAATGTTTTTAAAAGAGTAAAGGATATATAAAGGAGAATAAAAAAGTAAATTATGTACAGACTGCAGAGCATTGGACTCACCTTGCATCGTCATCATCCTCACTGCCGAAGAAGATTTCAGTCACCTCTTCCTCGTCACAGACACGACACTTGCTGGGGCACTTCTCACCACACAGGCCAATGCATGGATGTCCACAGGGCAGAAGCTTCCTGCACGGCTCGTCACACGGTTTACGATCACAGGGCTGCCCGCACAACTTAGGACACGAAATGTGAGCGCAGCGCCACAGACAGGTTTCTCGGCAAGGCACACACCTGGCGCCACAAGGGTACATGCAGTGGCTATGCTGGCATTTGTTTTCGCAGGGCTTCGAACATGGCGGGCACTCCGGCGAGCACCTCTCTCCGCAGGCATGCCCGCAAACAAGAATTCGACCACAGGTTTGCTCGCACGGAATATGGAGCCTGCCGCGACGACATCGGCCACAGGTTCCGGAGCATTTGTGACCACAAGTCAACACTGCTCCACACGGCCAAGGGCATGCGCTGGGTCCATCACAGCACCTAACTTCTACAGTGTGATTGCACGGCCAGTTAGATTTCGTTGTTTTCGCCAAACACACATCAGTGCAGGGCTGGCCACATATGCCGGAACACCGGTGACCACAAGCAAGCAGCCGTTCACACCGATCCTGACAAATAACATTTCCTACTGGCAAATGACACTTAACAAGTTGTAAATGTCCGCATAGGAGCTCTTTTTCTACTAGCTCTTGACAAGTTGTTTGGCACCTATCGCCACATCTCTCTTTGCACCTGTGACCATTAATGCATATTACCTTGTCACATTGTTGCTTGCAGACATTCCGGGCATCATTACGGTGATCATGACATGGTTCTCTGCACGTGTGTCCACACGTCAAGCGTGATTTACAAGGGAGCGTGCAGCCTGTCTTTTGATACTGAGTGAAGTCTTCGAGATTTGATGCAATCACGGATGTTGCTTTGGGATGCCGAGGGCATACGATTCTAAGGCCACTGTGAACAAGGTCAAGTCGGCGTGCCTCCGAGATGACGCGATCCCACACTTTACTTTCTTTACTCAAGTGATCCAAGTTACCGATGACGAACAGTGCTCTGCGAGCTGCTGTCAAAACTGTCATGAGGCGTTCATCGCTGTTTAAACGACCTTGCATGCTCTTTCTCTCGCAAGCATTCGAAAGGAAGAAGATGATGTCGTTCTCTCCACGAAAGTTGTCAACTGTTTCCAACTGGCTACCCAACTTTCCTCTGAACAGGCTGAACTGCGCAGGAAACGTTGTGAGAATCGAGATTTGCCGCTCCTGGAATCCACTTCCCAACAGATAATTGAATAGACCCCAGAGGAAAGACGCTTCGTGGTTGGCAGGATTTGAACCGTTGTTATGCGAGATGAAGTTCACGCACTCCGTAACGCCAGGAACCGGCAGGTACTTCGTAACTGAGGTAGTGTGTTTGAGATCATCACACGCTTTCAATTTCCTGCTGAGCTTAGAAACTGACGGACTCATGCGGTGTTGCATCGCTAGCGTGTTTACTGGGTATCCACCGTCGATGAGATGCTGAAGGAGTGATGTTTCGCAACCATTTCCCTCTGCAAGCTTCTTCGCGTGCGTGTATTGGTTGATCCTCGGGTACTTATCACCGATTAAGACAAGTTGCTGGGATTGAGGAGGGATGATGGCTGCTGTGACAGCCTGTAGCATCTCTCCAGCCTCCTCTATGATCACGATCCTTGGAGAGAGTCGCATAAGAACGCGCTGTATTTTGACTGCCGCGGAGCAAGTCGTAGCTACCACAGACGCCGTTTGCAATACTCTCAGATCTACGTCATCATGTGCTTTCTGTGACTTACGTCGAATGCTCTCCATCTGCCCATAGATGTGTCCAATTCTTTCTCTGATTTTTGCCTGTGCTGTAGCAACCCACGTGTGGTAGAGGGCCCAGCGATCACTTACCACAAGGTTCCACAACGATCTGTGTCCTCCTGGTGTTTTGGCGGAAAGTTTGCCCTCTCGGTGGTGTTTTGCAATGTGTTTGGCAAGAGGTGACGAAGGGTTTTCCCTGTCTGGGTTGAAATCAAGCGACATCATCTGTTCTATCCAAAAATCTCCGGGAAGTCGTCCTTGGGGAGGAGGTGCCCTACTCTGCAGCCAGCGAAGATCCTGGTCTGGAATTTGGTAAAAAAGGAGCCACTTAAGTATTTCCCCACGCTCAGCATGCGGGAAACACCGGCGTTGTTCTTCTGTCATGACAGCTTGCAGAGTGTTTAGAGACAGTATAGCTGTGTCAAGTAAGCGGGAATTCCCGCGCAGAGCATCTAGGCGCTTACCTAGTTCACCGAGCTCGACCTTGTATTGGCTGTCACAGGCTGAAATTTCGGACTTATGATTCTCCCGCTGTTTTTCCAGACCAAGCTTTGCTAGGTCGGCATCGGTAGTGTGCTCCCCACAACGGACGATGCCTGTCGTTTGAAAGCGTAAAATTCCTTGTATGAATTCATCAAGAGTCGCTCGGGAATAACATATGAAGAGTTTCAGGTCACGCTGGCGAGTGTCAGAGTCAGGTGCGTAGTGTGACTGGCGCTCTTTAAGAACCATCATATGGACGATTTTATTGCAAACGTACGTTTTGCCTGTGCCGGGATGCCCAGTGATCACGGTGACCTCCTTGGTAAGCGCTGATTGAATAGCTCTCATTTGGTACTCGTCAGGTTCACACTGCTCCAACCTCGGCCAGTCCTCCAGTTTCACCACTCGTCTTGTTGACTTTACACCCTGTGCACACGAATCAGCCTTGAGAAGGGGTCCAGGATCGAACCTTGCTTCCAGGTTTCCCTGCAGGAACTTGTGATGCTTCTTTTGAATTGCGGCAGCGGAGACAGAAATCATGTAGTCTTGGAATGCCATGCAAGATTGCAGTCCACGAATTTGCTCCAATGCCTCATAGATGGCGTGATACTCTGCAGCATAGATTTTAGCATCCAGCATGGTTAAATCTCTCGTTGTCAAAATCTTGACAGCGTCACCTTCGCGAAAAAGTCGTAGTTCAAAGAAGCCTTTTTGGACCCATGATTCGTCTCGTTTTGCCACAGAAGCAAAAATCATGTCATGAAAATCATTGGAAGTGAGACACAAAAGAGTTCCAAAGGTAAGAAATCTTGAAAGATCGTCTGGCCTTGATCCAAACTTTACCCGGATTGTCACACCGCGTGCCGTATGGGTGGTGATGATTTTGTAGACGTTCACATGGGAAAATATGGAACATTCCCTCATAGCACGGCTAACACCAATGTTCCTCTTGAGTTGGTGGTACTCAGATATCTGATGGCGCAGTGGCTCAACGATTTCCTGTCTGATGAGCTGCTGCTGAATCTGTATGAAATCCAACACATGATGGTTTCCTTGGACTGCTACAGATACCAGTGGATCGCAGTCGACTACTTCTCCAGATCTTGGGAAACATTGGAGGCTGCACCTGTTACTGGATACTGATTTAGTGGGCTGAGGGGCCTGATGGCTCTCTAGAGAATCCAGTTGACGACGGAGGTCATTGATATTTGGGTTGCGCGCTGCAATATCCTGCAACACCTTCGCAATTGACAACACAGTGCGTCTTGTGCCTGGATCGTACCTAAGAAATGACCTCATGAGGAATGCGATCAAGATGACGGTATTACACTCTGTCAAAATGCCTCGGCTTCTCAGGCTCATTATGTGCTGAAGGACATGGACTTCAAGGAATTTGCATTTCGCCACGAACGTGAAGACATGCGCAGTGTCTTCCCCGTCCGAGGTACATGCCATCGCCAAAACTTTAATGAGACTCCCAAATGCATCTTTCGGAATGTCATCTTTGTCAAGAAGCTGTTTCAGCGGAATTTTCCTGGCGCGCAGCTCGACAGGAAGCTTTTCTCGTGCACCAAGAAGCTGACGCAATTCCTGTTCAGTGAGAGGATTGTGTGTGATGTTTTCTTCAGACGATGGTATCGTCTTCTTCGATGACGCATCTCTGGCATCAGGATTTTTCAAGTACTGAGAGTGTCTTGACGAAGCCATCTGTGGTCTTGTGCTTATTTTCTTGACAAACAAGCCGCTTTTTGAGGTCTCAGACCATAATCTTAACTTAGTTCATAAGGCATTAGGTGATTGAGTTCGATCGTGGTCAATTGAGTTCTTGAATCGTGCAACATCATGAGGTGTTGTGACGGACACATCAAATTATCACAGAAGAGACTTCAAGCCAGACCTCTGCGGATTTACAAAAACAAAGCAGAAGTTGGGTGCATGAGGGGACATGATATCTAACGTGATACTAAATCTAAAGTTTAAGAACAATTACATAATTATAACATGCATGTTAGATAGCATGTTTGGACCCCATAACAGTGATCGATTAATAAGTGAAATATAATAACAAATCTTCATTGATTTTTGACAGTAGTTCTCTGTATTGAATGTATTTAGTATTTCAAGAGTTGCAATGTTGAAACAATATTGTAACTTATGCTAGAAATTGTCATTGCTTTATTGTTAATAAAACTTCAAAGGGACTATGCAGTGCAAGTGCACGTGCACTTGTGATCATTCATAATGGTAATGGTAAAGGTAATAGGACTGATTCATTGAAAATTCATTTGCAGCCAGATTGCTGAATCGCAGAATTGTTTACATTTCCATTGGGTAATAACTAACGTAAACATATAGTCATACTTTCATTGAAATATAAAAATATACAATAATTTATATGTACATACATAACATATATAATGGAATGACACAATCGAACATAATTTCCAAACGACTTAATCTAACTTGTACATACACATTAAAACAACTGATATACAGACAAGTTATAAGCATATTTCACAATAATATTATACATGTAACATATTTATATATGGCATATAGAAATATATCAAATATACGCAAGTCATTATACTTTCCCAGTGAAACTTTCAAATTATGTCTAAGCTGATTACGAAAAAAAAGGGGGACTCAGGCAGTGACGACAAGGGAGATATAATGGAGACGAAGAGAGAGAGAGAGAGAGAGAGAGGACAGAGATAACAAGAGAGATAGAAAGAGATCGAAGAGAATGCTGGAAATGGCATGTGTATAAATAGATGTGTAAAAAAGAAATATAACGATTATTTCCTTTAATAATATCCCATTTCTTTCTACTTAATTCTAACACATCTTTTCATTCCATATTAGAATTTAACATTAGCATCTTAGTTTGCCATGATCAGGATGATATTCTGATTATCATCTATGTAGCCAAAAGAATATCTAAATAGTATGTGCTACAAATACATCTTTTAATATTTTTCGATTATTTTTTTCTTCAGATCACATAAATACGCCCACAAAAAGCTTCCAAACCAAGATTCTGCCAGAGACATCATCTGTCGATAATTGCTAGAGTACTAAAATGATGAAGAATACACCCTCTTATCACCTAGACCACGTGTTATGGGACTACTCAATACTAAGCATAACTTGCATTTTCCCCGCAGTGTCTTTAACGGTTAATCATGATTATATGAGTAACGCGGAAACATGCAATTTTGGTGCATTCCCATTTGATGTGTTTATCATTTTAGTACTTCAGCAATGATTGACAGATGATGGCACTGACTGTATGATGGAATGTTCCCTCTGAAGGCATTTATTTATTTTTTTTTGTGTGTGGGCGTGTCCAAATAATCTGAAGAAAAATAGAAGCAAAATATTGTAGAATACAGTGTGTATATAATATGGTACATAGCAGATGTTCTTTTGGCTACACACGTGGTAATCAGGGTTTTGTGGTCAAAAAAATAGATTCAAATTTATCATGAGGGACTATGCAAGTCAAAATGCATAAATGTGCATCAAATAGTCCCTCATAATCCCTCATTACAAATATCTTCTGCTTATACATTGTAAATGATTTCTCTGTTTATTTGATGGAACTGATTAATAAATTTGAATCTTGAATAGTATCTTGTTGGTTTGGGTTTGGTTTATTTCTGCATTTTCTTTCTCCAAATACAATAACAAGTGAAAGCAAAGTGATACAGAGCATGCAAAAAAAGGAGAGTATAACATTTTATAAATCAACATAAGAAATGTCAATTTTACAACAAAATCAGTCTGTATAACATATGAATCAAAGCAACATAGTAAGGCATATTGTATTTGTATATGAACAAAGGAGAAATCAATACAGGGGACCGTTATCATAAGCAGAGCTTGACGCGGATGAGGCCCTATACAACACCAATAGATCAACACAATACTCTTACTCTTAACGTTATATACCAAACACATTAATTGGCTAAAGAAAAAAAAAAACAGCGGAAAAGAAAAACAGTGAGTACACAGGATATGATTATACACAGGGGCGGATCCAGGAATTCTGTAAAGAGGGCGTAACTATTATTTTTGGTGCCACTTCCGGGTATCATTTCATTTTTTTTTTATTTCTTTTGTTTTTAAAGGGACTGTACATTACTGGTTGAGGTAAGGGATTCATGTTTTGAAAATTTCTAAGTGAGATAATGAGAAACCTCTTATGAAATATGAAAGAGCATGTAATTTTAAGAAGGATTCAACGTTTATTTGATGAAAATTGGTTTTGAAATGGCTGAGATATCCAAAAAAGTGATAATAATAAAAGGCGACATGCCACAACTTTATTAGGATCTCTTTGTTTCACCTTGTTTTTGGATATCTCGGCCATTTCAAAACGGATTTTCATCAAATGAACTTTTGATACCCTTTAGAATTGCATGCTCTTTGACATCTCATAGAGTGGTTTTTGAATATCTCGCAAAATGTTAAAAGCTAAATCCTCACCTCGACCAGAACTGTACACACCCTTTAGCGATAAATAAAGGGGGGAGGGGGCGTGCGCTTCTTGCGCCCCCCAGTGGATCCGCCACTGATACATGTACCTACCTGCATGTACAAAACAACGTGCGATTGGATCCCTCCAAGTAATGTGATCTGTGAGTGCGAATTATGACCAGATGCCACTCCACATTTCTGACATCAAGAACATGTACAGCAGAGGTGATCAAATACGAGTGATTCTTGAAATCATCGCAACAAACACAGACTTACGCTTCAGAAGAGCTGTGATTGTGCCCAGTATCGGACAAGGTCAAAGGTCGTAGTTTGGGATTCCCCAACACAGAGAGTGCGCGACAGAGTTATAATGCGATGAGCATGGAGCTTTGTTTATCCTACGGTATAGCTCCGTGCTGAAGTTGGATTGTACATGTATTATGCTTGCCTAATTTTGTAATGTGTTTATGTTTACAGCTGAAAGATGAAAAGGTTGCAGAGTTTACACACTGAACTAGTCTAGTGCAGTGAGTTTACATCAGTAACACCCTGAACCCTGAAGCAAATTAGATGATGCAACAACGAATTAGATCAGAGAGTATAAAGAGTGCAAATACAAAATCGTGAACATACATGTACCTGCACAGCGAGTTGCCATATCACATTGCTTGGATCCGGAAGTGCGAAATGTGTCTAGACGCCATGCCACATCTGACGTGCAAGCAAGAACGCAGTAAAGCTGATCAAAATGCGAGTCATTCGTTAAATCGTTCCAACCAACACACACTACTGCACGCTTCAGAAGTGCTATGATCTCGAGATGTTGCTGAGTTCGAGCAAGGGTCTTAGGCTGGGATTCCCAAATACATATACTGCACGATATAATACAGGTTCTACTATGGATAGACTTATACTGGTTCGGAGCGACATTCATTAATCATGAAGTCAACGACAAGTGATGTTATCTTGACATTGCGCCAAGTTCAGACAAAGGATCGCAGGCTGGAATTCCCCAACACAGAGAATGCGCAGTACATGGGGGGGGGGGGGGGGGGGGGGGTGCTGCAGCCCCTTCACACTTTTTAGCTCTTTAAGAAAAATATCAATACATTCACAAATAGACAAAGCAATTAAAAAGATGTACAGTCCCGGAGGGAGGGGGAGAGGTGTTATCCTTGCCCCTCCCCCCTCGCCCACACGCACACGTGTACACACAAATTCTAAAAACGCTTCCTATACGGATCTCAGCTGGGGAGTGACCATTTACTTATATGTATTAAAGGCATGTTTTAGCATTTGCAGATAAAAAAAAAACAGCATTATCGCTTGAAAATAGTTCTAAACTGTGAGTTAGGGATAGAAACAACCAAAGTAAAAATTTGAGTTAGTATAAGTAATGTTAAGTATTTGAACAATATTCATAATAAAAATATTTCCAGACTAAACCGTCTACAGTTATGGTTTATTGAGAAAAAATTCTGATATCTTCTTATATTTTAGGTGGTTTTTTTTGCAAAAGTTTTATATGGTAGGATGTTTTGTGATACAACAGACCTACACATAATATGCATCAAAATAAAAATGTGATATCTTGAACATTTTCAAAATCACTGCTCCCAAAGGTAAACAGTACCTTCAATCTTGGTTGAATCAGACCACCTTACATTCACATTCATTATACATGTATTTGGGTTGTGTTAAAGTGCCGCCACATCCTGCTTAAAAACGGAGTAAAATCAAGGTTACAATATTTTAGAGGTTTTATCAAATTCGGACCCAGATTATTTGAAAGTTTCACACGTTTTCATGAAACAAAGATACTTAGAAACAACCACGTACAAAATACGAATGATGAATTGATGTCTTTGCCTTACAATGTTCTCACATGACCTGTGTACATTCAAGATCATTACTAGATTCATCATGCCTTTTTTCTATTCTTGTTTGTTTCTCAGTAGTTAAAATATTTACTAAAAGTCATGGGCAATTATTAGCAAACGTTTGAGGTTCGATCTCATGAAATATTTACGGATCTGTGGGTATGTTTTTATTTTTATTCTATTACAACCAATTTGAACATGGTGTTGAATTGCACTTTGAAAGGTGAAGTGGTTCATAATGTTGTTTATGCCACAGATGATTGGCTATCATGCACCTTATTAGCAGACCGTCACAATCAAGGAGGTACCCTAATCGGTTATCTTAGTACTCAATCCACAAGCGATGCCAACTGTGACTGACGCCATCTTGCGATAAAGTCAAGAAAATGTTTGATCCTACCAGAGTCGAATATCAAAAACACTGACTGCAGACTATCCCCTCTTCCTCCTCCTGCTCCTGCTTCTTCTTCTTCTTCTTCTTCTTCTTCTTTTTCTTCTTCTTCTTCTCTGGTGATGGTAGTAGCCTGACAGTGGTAGTGGTGATGGTTGAAATGATGTAATATTTCTTAGTGTGCTTGTACATGACTTAGGTTGGCTATATCAATTGCGACTAATTTACCCGTCTTCGATGGCAGGGGTGTCAGATGAGTTCGATTTTTCATTCCATTTATCTTCAATTTCTGAACTCATACCATACGCAATATCTCAAGCTGAAATCTGTCAATAGTTGTGCCATAGTAAAGGGTAGATTTTTCGTTCCAACTCAAGTATGATAGATGAATTTAATTGTCCTGCTTGTCGCTTAGATTAAAATCGTGAAAAGAACATTGCAATCACTATGTAGACAAAATCCGTGCGTCTCCCACCGAATTTATACGCAGTATATTGGGAGGGTGACTACTTTTTTTTTCTTCTTCTTCTTCTTCTTCTTCTTCCTTTTCAAAGCAGGTATCACACATTCCCTTCAACGCTTGTCGGAATCGAGAAGTGCGATCGATCATCGGGATCGATCGTATATAAACAGTAATCCAACGCACATCGTCAATGTTGTATCAACTCGGACATTGATTCGTCCCCCCTTCACCTCCGCCAAAACTCCCAAAGGGGGTGTGACTTTGTGCTCTCGTCGCCCCGTCTTCTGTTTTCCATCAATATTTTGATTGTCCAGGAATCTTATCCCCCCTCAAGAGGGCATTAGACGCTCTTAGTTCGGAATATTTACAGTGTTGAGTACTCCAATGATTGTCAACACGAGAGAAGCCCCGATGAGCTGCCATCGTACGTGTGGGCGGGGTTGGAGTTTTGAAAGTTCTACAAAACAAAAATATAAACTGATGAATATCCACGGAGGAATTCCAGTCCAGATGTGATTTAATTTGATCAGAAAGAGTAAAATCTTACGAGTACAAATTTGAAAATAATTATGATGATAATGAATTGGATATAAACAAAAAAGGGAAGTTATGAAATTGTGCAGTTTTGGTAACTTCTGCAGAACAGTTCTCGTGCAGTTGATATTTTAATTATGCAAATAAGTGAGCTGATGATGTCATCACAATTTTCCAGTTGTCGTGTCCAGGAAAAATGCGAAAATTCCATGTTTCTGCTACTGAAGTGTAAAACAATATATTTCTGGTTGAATAACTTCAGAATGATGATCACTTAGATATATCACCTCAGGATTTGAGACTGTATTGGGGGTAATTGCGTTTGAATGAAAAACTGGCAATTTCAAAATTTTGTGTGTAAACTGTATGGCAAGTTGTGAGGGGATGACATCATTACTTTACTATTTGCATATTGACTGTTCAAGAACTGTTTCCTGAAAAATTAGGCAAACTTCAAAATGTCATTAGTCCTAATTTCCTTATTTTTCATTCGATTTCGATCAAATTTTCATTGTTGTGCCAAGAAAAATGTACTCTTTCTTTTCAAATAGCTTTTAGAGGCACTGGAATTTCACTGGGTGGCAGGTTGATAGGCAAATGAAATTACCTGCACAAACGCAAGTTGCATAATATTCTGTGAGGTTTATAGCATTTTGAAAGCGGAGTTTACCTGATCTTGAGTGGAAGATTTCCTGAAATTTTTAATTTCAGGCATTGTGCCGTTGCAGAAATATCATCATTCTACACATCATAATACAGCATGGCATGACATTACATAAACATACAATATGAATTGCTACCGCTCTAACAGGGGAAGAATTAAGGCGAGTTACCTAGAAGTAGGGAGGTGACCGTCTCATCTCCCTGCTACAAGTGATATTCGAGTCAGATAAAAACAGTGCAATAAAACTGAATAATTCTTGATTTTTATGAGGGAAATCATAATCATGATATCTTATTTGTATTGAAATGTGACTTATATAACTATAAAACGTCCAACAGTTATAACAGTAAAAGTTTTATCACACCTCCTAATGGTCCTTAGTGCATGTACGCGGATATTGCCGTCTGATACAAGTATAATTACATTTTGGTTTGTTTTTGTTTGTTTTATTTTCTTTCCGAAAGGAAAAAAAAAACTCCTTCTTTAATACCAGCCACTGTTCTGAAATGTAATGTAACGGCCAGTTCAAAATGGAAATCCCATCGGCCACGGTAAGGGAGACATTCTTTGTAAATAGTATTAAATTGACACATCAAGACTGCCATGATGTTCGACATCAAATTCTGTGATAGATTCTGTTACTGTAATGGATCACAGATTGTGATGTTTCTTTTTTGCAGCACTGGGAGAGCGTTTTCGTATTCTACGGAGCAACTGGACCGATCAATAAAGACCTGGTCCTACTTTGGTCCCCATCTCTTCTTGTCTAAGACTCCTATTATCAGGTCCCTTTGTGGTTTCTCGTGTAATCCGTAGTAAGAATGTGAGGCAGTTAACACAAGTACTGGTATCTTTCTTTTGTATGGGTAATGAGTACAACCCGAATATCGAATTTTTGTAGCTCTTCTAAGCTTCAAAGTGGCAACCTCTGCCCCATAATACTATATACGCCCGTATGTAGGACCCTATGCCTCTACTTTGAGTAAACGGTATAGGCCTATAGTCTAAATCACACATCATAACCTTACAACAATTTCCGATTCAAAATATTTAGTGATAGCTGGGTCATTTCCTTGAATTCTTATAATTTCATTTTCTATCAGCGCTAAAGTCGTCTTTCCTGAGTGGGGCTCCTCCCCCCCCCCCCCCCGATTTTATGTGTGACAGTTTTGGCGCACATGTACAGCGAACGAGAACGCTGCTCTTCTGATATGAGTGAATTACCATTTGACCTACGTCAAACTCCAAAATAATGAAAATAATACTAATGGTAATAAAGTAATTATGCAGTACTGACAGCATTGTGAATTATAATATTAATGATGTGTTTAAATTGGCAATAAAGAAAATGTTGATAATTATGATAGGAATCATTGGGAAGGAGATGGAGAACACAAACATGATTATTTTGTTCGCAACTTTTTCTTTCAAGCTATCATAAGAGTTTGGTCTCAAAAACACTGCAGTCTAGATGCGCCCTAAAATATGATTTCTAAAATCATTCCTCTTAATTCTGAAGGGATATAGGGTGATGTGAAATGGCTTTTCTATTGTTCACCAATTTCGCCTTGCATTGTCGACCTTATGGGATCAAAATGAAACGGCGAACGCAAGTTGTGTCGGTTATTTATAGCTAATGATGTATCGCTATGCTCAATCAAACGATTCAAAGAATATATTGCAGTTTGTCAGAGGTGCCTCAAAGGAACTTTGTGGTATCATAAAAGAAATGTCCCGTTTGAGGTTTACCTATCATTCTCCATATAGACACACGTGTTAGAAATAAAAATAAAATAATTGTATATATATGTATATATGAAGAGTTTGTTTGCAAAAACCGATAAGTCCATTTTTTAAGATTTTGAAGTACGATCTCTGTCATAAAGTACAAAATAATACCTTTTAAATGATACATTGGTCACTACATATAAAGGTACATTTTTGAAGTTATGATCAAAAGAAGTAAAAAAATTTTTATTATTCTCTTTATTTTTCTTGACCGTTAATCGCAAATATCTCCATTTGGCAAATATGGACTTATCGGTTTTTGCAAACAAACTCTTCATATATATATATATATATATATATATATATATGATATATGTATAAACGAAAGACTCAGTGTCTTTTGGGTTTCACATCTAAGTAGGCCAACTTCTTTTACTCTGACATGGTTTGCTCTAATTTACTCTATTTAATTTTACTCTCTATTTTCACTTTACCTGAAGTTTGCAAGAGGGCTTATCTGCTCAAACTCCGCCCTCAGATCCTTAATGTCGGCTTTATCACTCAACAATGTATTTTTCGTGTTTTCTTATTAATATAGTTCCCCTAACTCTAAAAGAACACAATGTCCAGTTCCAAATGAGGTGCATTTTGTAGCGGGCCCCACTTATCAATCAAATGCACCTTATAAATAGTGAGGTTTTTACAGACTTGTCTACGGCGTATTTTTCGAATTGTTGCTATTATTATTATTATTATTATTATTATTATTATTATCATTATCATCATCATTATTATCATTATTATTATAATCATCATCATCATTATTATTCGTACAAGTTTATCATTCTTTCTTACGAAAAAGTGATGAAGCTCGGGATGGTCCATTGTATTTTTATTTACAGGTGCTATACGATTATCTCGGAACTATCCATGCATGTACATACAGCAATACTTACACCTTTCTGGTATAACCACAGAACTCTACTGTGGGTGCAACTTATGACTAACTGAACAGCGTCCTCTATTGGTGAAAACCCTTATACATGCACATTATCAGTGTTTGGCACTCTGATCTCTGAGTCTGTGCATAGAGATGTTCTCAGTATTACAATATCTTTTCGTCTCTATGTAACTTTCATAGAGATCCTAGTGGTAGGGGTAAGCATGTTAGCCATGTACCATTGCATGGTCAGAGCAATGCGGTTTACTCACTGTAATATAAAAGAAATTATGTAGCGGACCCCTAAGCTCTTTCCGCCTTTTTCCCCTCTCCTTCAAAAAACAGTTGAGCAAATCTTGAGAGAGCAGGTGTAAAGTGCGCGCGTGGGTGAACACACAACGAACTCGGCAATCACGTTGGATCCACGGGGTAATTACGCGCGGGTGCCGAGTGGATTACTTAATAGGATTACAATAATCCATAATACCGTTATGGAGTCCGTCGGGCTGTAGGAGATTTAGCTCGCCGGAGATAATAATGGCTATCGTCTTAGAACTATGGTACATGTACGACCGGTACTGGTAATCGGCATTTGATTATGATTGTCCCTAAGGACGGTCGGTCTTAAAACTCAGAGCACGCAGGAAGGTATAGGGCTACGTCATGCAGAATGCAAGCATAGAAGAGGTCCGTCCCTCCCCAAGGCCCTGTACACTACCAAGTATTCCTTGAGCCGTTCATCTATATTCATTGAAAACACAACACTGCTAACGGGCTGAAAAGATTAAGAAGAGTGACTCTTTAGCTATTGGGTTTCTTGTTGTACTTTTATGTAAAATATCAAATGTTATTTGCTATGAGGCTTCGTAAATGTCCAAGGGCCAGCAACACCACTGGAAATGTACTATGACAAGCTCAATGCAAAAACACCCTGGCTATAGATTCAAAGTAGGCCTGTGCCCATGTTGTACGTCTACACAAGGACGAGTCCAAATGGATCAAAAGTTCCCAACCACATATCAGTCTGTCTATTACTAGTCCATCATTATAAAAGGCGCGGGTTATTATAAACTAGCGAGGATAAAAGCATTCAGTAATCACCCTTTTCCGGATATCCCGTTTACCAGCTCAGACGTTAAATTTCAGCTTTCACTCCGTATCATATTGTAATAACCTTTACCGTATCCGAGCACTATGAAATTACGCAAACATGCAATAATGCGTTCCTTAGGATTTTCCTTTGCTTCTTTTACTGCATGCGTGTTTGCAATTCATATCTTGTAGGACGGACACGGAGGATTTTGCTTGTGGGCTTTGTTTGCGGGAAAGGTAATGTTTATAGGAAAAATAAACACCGGATGAAAAAAGACTAGCTGCCCAACAACATTCTCATCCGCGTAAAAGGCTTTGATCGACATTGTGAGTGTTCACAAAGGGGTGATAATCACCGAATGTGGGAGTATCGATCGGTCTCACAAATTCTACCGTTCGCGAGCAATGGATTGACCGATAACATTTCGCTAGATGTGTGGACGCATTCACTTGTGAAAAGCAGTGTTACATGTCTCTTGTTGGCCTACGTTGCGGCATCGATGGTTACTTAAAAACAAGCGATATCATGTCATATGGATAAGTATTATGTTTGGAAAAAAAGTGATTATAAATTACAGTTTTATGCTTCACTGATAAGCTTGGCTGCCAAACCAAACTACGAGCTTATTCTATTCGATGCTCAGCAGTGGGAATATAGACGAAAATTCTAAGCAGTGTCAGAAATTCCACCTGTGAACTCTTATCGATATCACACTGTCAACCATAAAGGGTTGTTACTCTCTAAAAAAAATCGAGTGAAATTATTCACTCCTAAAAGAGTGAATACAAAAAAAAGAGTGAATTTAGAGTGAAATTGGAGTGAATTTTGAGTGAAAATGTTCATTTTCACTCGTTTTAGAGTGACCTCAGGGATCACTCCAAAATCTTCGAGTGATCCCTGAGGTCACTCCAAAATGAGTGAAAATGAACATTTTCACTCAAAATTCACTCCAATTTCACTCTAAATTCACTCTTTTTTGTATTCACTCTTTTGAGAGTGAATGTTTTCACTCGATTTTTTTTTTAGAGAGTAAGGTGACTTAGTATAGTTTTAAGTAATTCAGTGGAAAACAGATATCGAACATTGTTTTTTAGTGTTTTCGAAATCAGTTGGTGACTGCTCTGATATTTCTTTCAGTGAGTGGCTTGTTCCGACAATATGACAGACAACTTTCTTTTTGTTTTGTTTTTCCCATGTCCGCCTGTAGCAGCTAATATCCATTACTCTATACGTATTTTGTTCTCTCTATAAGGAATAGCGGAAACCAGCCTTGGGCAAGTGAATTGGACATGGTCGACGAATAAACACTAGCGATAAATCATGTAGGGCCTACGGATCAGAACGACGATAACTGTAGTGGAAATAAGGAAGTCTAACCTAATTGTTTCGGTAAAGTATCGATCGTTTATAACATATTTGCTGTCCGCAAAAAAAGAAAAGAAAAAAAAAAAGAAGACGAGACCAAACAAAACAGACCCCCCCCCCTTCTCCCGACATCTCTTACCCTCACGCAGTCATACATATTGTGTACCGTTTTTTGTAATAACGCCATGCTTGTTTGGCGATGGGTGTAAAACCGGGTTGGTGACATCATTCAATAAAAGGATGACAGGATCTTAGCAAGCTGGTGGAATGCTAATCAAGAAAGAGATGCATAGGCCTAATCTTCATTGGCGCTGAGGACAACAATACGAAGGATTTCTTGGTCTGCGAACGCGTGCACGCGAAAACAATTGCCCGATTTTGGTTCCGCAGATCAGGCGTGACTTCGTGACAGCAATAATTATTGCGTCGGCTGGTCCGTGTACAGCGTGGAAGATATATCGGAGAGATTGGTCGACATCAAAAGAAAGTACCGTGTAAAAGCAATGACATCAATAGGTATAGATGTCTTGATTAGAAAAAAACAAAACAAAAACAAAACATGCACATCAGCACGAAAGATAACGCGCAGAGCGCGAAAGCAGATCACGTGAAACAAACAGTCTTATAAAAAATTCTTGTATTATGCACAGACGACACAAAACTTATACCCCAATACTTCATTTGTAAAGTAATCAGTCATCAGTCATAATCATCCATGACTATTTTTCGAGATAGTAGCAGTCTAGCAGAACTGTTTCGTCTTAAATGATCATACCACGCACCAGTTCTCTCTTTTATCCCGAAAACGGGATAATGATCAGGACAATGTCGTCAAAATATATCATACTGCATACATTGTATAATGCGATTATTGCTGAGATGCAGTAATCAACATTCGTATACGGCCACCGTGACCTTCTTTCGAATCCATATAAGTTTGTCTTTTTTTACTCTGCAGTTTCTAGGTATCCGCAAAAAATGGATTATAACGTTTCGCGATTGACTATAAAAATACACCCAAACTATTGAACCCCCTTCCAGTGATGACTCACCCGCCACCTTCCATATTCAAAACACCATTTTAGGTCCCACCGATGTCATAGTCTTATAACCAATGTGCTCGCTGAAAATACCGATGACGTACCCATTTGCAACTGACTTAGCTATGGATACTGTTATTTTCTTCCATTTGTGTGAGAATTCCTCAAGATTTCAGTTTTGATATAGAAAAGTCTTACCTTCCCTCGGCTTCTTACTGACACGTGTTAAGGGCAATATCATTCCTTAATTTCTGAAAAATGCAAGTCAAGCGCTCTTTCACTTTGCTGGAAATATGAAAATCTATTGAATTCTGGTTTTATTTCCTTAATACCGTTTCCTGCAGTGACGTCACAGGCTGTTGTAGTCTTCTAATCCAGCGATGGCTGCATCAAAACTTTAAACATTCATAATTTTTGAACGGATTGTCCGATTCTTCTCAAACTTTCACTGATTTACTTTACTAATGTTGTTGCATTCACTCAATCCGCACATATTCGGATGAACTTCTCCTTTAAGCCCCTCGCCTCCTCTTCCATCAAAACTGCGTAATTGTGTGGCGGCGCCCTTCATGCGCTGTGGCGGTATGCGTTTTTTTTTAAGACGGCACAGATTGGGGCATGGCTCGTGTTAACCGATAGATTTTTAGTTTCCCCAATCTGTGCCGTCTAAAAAAAACACGCTGGCGGTATACTGTTGACATTCTCATCACCTGATCCCTGTATTGCCGATGGAGTGCCGGCACATCAAGCATATCAAACGAACCGCGACACAATGGTATAAACACCGAACAGGTGAACACAATTCGTCACCGCGCGATGTGTTGCTGTTTTGAGAAAGATCCATTAGAGTTATTGTGATGTCCGTGTTCTGCTCTCGGAGGCGGATCCCTTCCCACTCCTGCGGATGCAACCATTATTCGCGTGAGTCGGATGAAAATGATACAATTCAAATGTCAGACGAATCGAGAGAGAAACAAAAAACAGAAAGAAAGAAAGAAAGAAAGAAAGAAAAAAGAAAGATTGAACACAACAGTATGTTATTGCCTGGCTGTTGTTGGATGTAAGTTGAAAGTCTAGTGACGTAAATTATGTTGACCACAGGGTCCAATGTTCGTAGCACTGCCATCATAAACAATTATTTTGAAACCCACCTTGTTATATACTTCCTGCTGTAGATGTTCTTCTCAGGCACGTGTCATCATGTTCAGAACCACCCGTGCATGAAATCAAGAGACGATGACACAAGTGAGATTCTCTAGTTTCGTGACCACCTACTCAAAATTTGATATATCGACATTGCACGCAAACAGATCGAAAATATCTTAATGGAAGAGTAGAAATGTGCAAATCGATCACAGATGAATAGTCCGTCCAACGAGCTCCCTCTAAAGTTTATCCGAAGACTGGTCACCTGTTCCTATATGGATCGTTACATCAATGGAATCTTGAAAAGTCATAATCATACATGAAGGGGTATGGTAGGACAATGTTGTTGTTTTCTTCTGTGATCTCATCGAATACTTTAACCCTTTGCATGCCAGATTGAATTACTGTCCATACGCTTGTGTGGGAACTTTGTGCACATAACTCTTGGGCACGGGATTAAGGATTAAGGCGTTTTAAGGGTTAAGGCGAGATATCGATCTATAGCACCCCACATATACACTGCCATATAATCAGAGAGAAATCTAAGTGCGACTCGAATCTGCGTTAAATTGCTCTCTTTTGAAAATTCATCGGTTTGAAAAAAGAAAGAAAGAAATCCGTTCACTTCAACATGTAAATTGTACTCAAAATCGACACAGTAAAGTTATACTATAAGAAATACATCATCAGCATTCAGCACGAAACTGAATTGATCTATGGTATATCAATTAAAGATATCATAATTCTGTAAAGCTCCTAGGGGATGCAACCTTTGAAACATGATCAGGTCTTGCAGAAAAAAACGAACGAACGAACAAACAAACAAATAAACAAATACAGTGCACTCCCGTTATAACGAACACGGTTATAACGAAATTCCGGTTATAACGAAGTAAAAATTTGGGCTGCAATGTCATCCACTCTATGTATTTTTATTGTTAATTTGTTCGGTTATAACGAAATTCCGATATAACGAAAGAAAACTGCCGGTCCCGAGGACTTCGTTGTAACGGGAGTCCACTGTAATACATTTTAATATATCATCTTTGTAATGCTATTTGATCAATTAAATTGTAGTACAACATGTATTATTTGACGTAAATCACTCTCAGAGAAGCAAATCTGCTGTAACCTGAAAATCATCACGACTAATCTAATATCTTCAAACATTATACATCCTTAGCTTTAGCAACTGCAGTAACAACAAAAGCAAACATCGTCATCGACACAGAAGCTTTGACAAGGCTCGGTGACACGTGAGGAGAGTGTAGGATTTCTTTTCTTAGTAACATCAAAGATCCTACGTAGTGTGTAGGACCTTTGGTAACATGACAAAAAGAGTTTAAATCCTTAAACAACACATAAGAAGAGAGCATTAATTGATGGATGTCTTTCTACAACAGCATGGCAGAATAAAGACTTTATCGCCAATTAACCAATATGTAACCAATCTGTATACGTATATGTTTCTTTCCTGCTGACTAGTGTAACGGTTGTTTTTTCACAAGGTCACAAATTTCCTCAAAACATCAGGTAGTTCACAATGCGCACTCGAGCACTGCGCAGCTTGCTCCTCGCATCTATTTAGCATTTTGCTAAAACGTGTATGCTGGAGCAGCCGAAAGTTAGTCTGTGTACACAGACCAAATCCTAAGGAGGAATGCCAAAGGTCAATTCTATTGCACTAAATTTGATGATTACGAAGCTGTGTTAGGTACATATGTATTATGTCAGTATGAGGTTGATGTTCTGTTCCTTTGGAGTCTTTATCACCGCAAAAAGGGCATATGAAGGAAGCTGTGCGGACGATAGACTATGCATGAATCACACACAGTAAATCACACGTAAACGAATTGTACGTACGACATGCGTGTGTACCGAAATAACCCATCCATCCATTCATTCATTCTTCGATCGTTTTCATTCCTCCTACTGTACGAGATGCAGTTCGCTCTACCGGGAGCGGTGCGGAGAACGCCTGTCTGTATACAACCTTGGCAGAAGAAATCTGGCAGTTACATTAGCTAAGCGTGTAGCTCTCCTCAACCCTTCCTTTTGCCGATTTACTCTTGAGATATTAGTGGTCAAGCTGATAGCGATCCATAGTGGGCTGCCCATGAGTGACTCAGAAGTTCTGAGCTGAGAATTCGGGCTGTTTCTGAGCTGAATTCGTGCCCGAAATGGCCGAATACGAAGGGAACATAGTCACCGAGTGGCTGCGATCTCTGGATATGCTACGCTACGCGCAGGCCTTCTTGGATAACGGCTACGACGAGTTGGAAACATGTAAGCAGATCGGGCCAGACGATCTCGACGCCATCGGCGTCGTAGATTTAGAACAACGGAGCGATCTTCTAATGGCCGTAGATCGACTTCGAGAAGAAGGAGGTACGGCTGTCTATTTTACCCTTGTCGGACCCTCATCCGATGATGAAGAGGGAGGGAATAACCGCGAATCTGTATCAGCCGGGAGGGTGCCCAGCGTAGATTGGACCGGGAGCGATGCGGGGTCGGCCGACTCTCGTGCTCCGTTGATGGGACGGGTCGGTCGCACTGCCTCCATAGAATCCGCTGACGCCACCTTAGGAATAGGATACCCTTTAGTTTATCGAGATTCGCCCAGTTTTTCGAGGGGATTATATCGAGAAAGAAGAACCTCAGCTGATAGCCGGGTCTTGAGCAACACACCGGATATTCTTCGAAAGGTAAGAATAAGACATGAAGTAAATATTCACGCATCCTGCGCACGACATGAAAATTTACGGCATGCCCGACTTCTTTTGAATGCAACACTGCCCATGTTTCCCTCTCTCTTTTGTTATAAAGCAAAGATGATTTAACTCTTCTTGCGACGCGATATTCTTGACTACCTGTGCATGAAGCAGCTATCCAAGCTTCTCAAAATTCTAGGCTATGAGGATTTAGAGAGAGAGAAAAAAACTTTTGATTACTATAGTATAGATTTCGTTGTTGTTGTTGCCGCGAAAGCTACACTGTACCATTTGTATTGCTGTGAAACGGGAATCCAAACGACCGTATCGTGATTCATCGTCTGCTACTATCGTTCGTACCGACATGCGAGGGTTGGGGAGTGAGTGATACGTGTTAGGAGAGTGAGAGGGAGAGAACATGTGACTCACGGTAGAGCCCGGCAGGGTTGTCAATTCATGTTGGTGTAATTAAATGATTACCGTGCCAAGTTCAGAACTCACCTTCATGAATTTTGGTGCCCTGGCAAATTGTAATCAATCAGGATTTAGAGGGTAAATTGGAATTGAGAAGGGTTTAGCTGTCAAGATTCTGAATAATGTGCATGCAGCTCAATTGCTGTTTTGAGCCAGAATGTTTTCTGAGGATTTTTTCCCAGTTTTTGGGCTTTCTTCGTGTAATGATTTAAAGAACACATATCCATTTAATGCATTTGCTGAAGAGTATGAAAGTTGGAGTACAATGTAAGCTTTTTATACCCAGACTTTCTGACACAGCAGCTTCTTTGTGACTTCTATTTGATTTGAATGGGTATACAGTCTTGTTGGGTGGAGTTGTTTTTCTTTTTCCCTGAATAAGGATGAAGACATGAAAATATCAATTTAGTTAATACAGAAGGTGCTATAGCACTCAATATCCTTGTTTGTAGCTTGCTTATCAAGGTCTATAGTTTCAATCGGAAAATGTCATTGGACAATATGATATGCGGATTCTGCAAATGCAGAAATATAAGTAGTGAATACGGAAAATTATGACAGTCTGTTCAAAAGCTATGTGAATGATTTAAGCATTTGGATAATTTCATGTGTTGCCCTCCTGAGAATAAGACTGTACAATAATTTCAGATTTCACAATGGTTGAATGATATTAAGGAAAGTAAAAACTAAATTTCACATTTACAGGGATGCCAAGTTCAAAAAGTTTTTATGAGTGAGATTCATGACTCGGAATCTCGGCGCGCGAATGTGCGCGCGAGCGAGGGTGTGGGAGGGGTTCCCCCCTCCCCCCCCCCCACGGTAGGGAGCTTTTTCAATTTTTAGCTCTTAATGGTGCGATCAGGTGCATACTTAAGTGACTATTTTTCACTTATTTTGAAAGACAAAAGGGAAATATACCTTCAATTGCAACTATCACTTTAATCCTTTGAGCTATGCTCATTATTATAGGCCCAAGTTGCAGACTTCGCCCGATGCGTGAGAAAAAAGGGTGCCATGCGTGAGATCGTGAGACGGCCCCTAGATGCTTGAGTCTCACGCAGAATGTGTGAGACTTGGTAGCTCTGCATTTATTTTGCAAGAGAATTGAAAGAACACTTAGCTTCTCAAGAACACATTGAAACTGATAGAATATCATTATCCTGTAGTGTATCAGTGTAACAGGACAAAGGAATATTTACTTACCATGAAAAAGAAATAAGATTGAATGAACTTTCTTTTTATATTGTGTACATCATTCTATTAATGGAACACCAAAAAATGACGTACTAAAGGAGATAACATATTAAAAGGCTCTATATTAAAAGGCTCTAACCGAAGTCCAAAATATAACTAGTGAGCACATCATTTAATCCCCCCCAATGCCGAGTGGTTGTTTCATGTTATAGAATTTTTCTGCATTTGCTGAATCCACATTACCAGTATACATTTTTGGGGAAAATCCCCTTTAAGCTTGGGAGACAGCCCTGGTCTCAGCCTGTTAGTTCTCATATCATGAAAAACTTTATCCTGCACATATGGTGACACACTCAACAGTCCATAAAAAATATGGTTATATGTAGCAGGGAGGTTTGGTCTTTAAAACTTTTATATTGACAACTGTATGACTGATAGCAGTGTATACTGACATGTATTTTCTATGTGTCGCAATAGCAAGTAATATATCATCAAAATGTGCAGGTGAAACAGAAAATGGCTCTTTTTTATTTGATTGTGTAGGAGACGGTTGCATTACAATTACTGATTGTCATATTAATGTGCAAAGTGAAACTACAGTGTAACTATTTCTATGACGCAAGGTGACATCAGCACTTGTGGGATATTTCATCATAGAGACTGCATCAAATTGCAAGGAGTTTTGAAAGTAACTGGTTCTTTTAAATGACTGCTGCAAAAGTTTTTGTAAGCATTTCAACCTTTTTGTCTGGATGCACTGAGGATCAGATGTATACACAAAATCCTTTTGTTGTGATTAACATCTCCAGTTGTAATAGCACAGAAAGAACACATTCCACACACACACACACACACACACACAGAATATCAGTCTTTAACAAGTTGTATCACTGCTTGCATGATAATGTTTGAAATGGTGGTGATGATGAAATACAAACTGTATTCACTTCAATTTCTGATTTTGCAAATTGGAAATGGTAGTGAAGACAGTTTTCCTAGTGAGAATTCAGGATCGAGAATCAAAGTATAATATAATACTCTTTTTTTAGGAGAAATAAATTGTGATTTCCCACAATGGAGATGATGTACAGAATACTTCTGTTATTGAAGGCATTTTTTGTTACATATAATTGCAAGTTGTTAATTTTGTGAATTTTTGTAGACTCTCAAAATTAACGAAGCAATACAAATATGTATATTTTTTTACAGTAGATATAAATTCTGAAATTGATAAATCCACTTTGATGTGAAACAACTGACAAAATTCAGATAACAAGGTAAAAAAAAAGAGAAATGAATTAAACTCTCCTGCCTGATATTGTAGTTTGTAGTTAGCAAGCTCTGATTGGTTGAATTCTGTGAGTGTGTGTGGATGTTTTACACATAAGAGTTGTCCATCAGTAGGACCTACTCAGCACGGCATGGTATACATACCGGTACTTGTAGCTCTTGAATGTATGAATCTTCTCTTTTGTGTGCATCGTAACCTCATAGGTGTTCAGCAATGCATTGATTTATCTGTTTGTGTATGTAGTGATTTGGATATTGATTCCTTTCCTCGCCTCAAGGTAAAATATTGACGGTGTGATGATAATTTGTACAAACCACTTGCATACTTGTACAATATGTACATGGTATGGTACTGTTGCAGGTCCATACAAAAGTGTAACCATGTGATCATTTCTGATTGATTGATAATGATTACTATGTGCCATGCTCTCAGTCCCATACAGAGGGTTAGCTTGATGAACAGTGTTAGTACAATGACATGGAATATTTTGAAATTTAAGCAATGCAATATTCACCAGATGACTTGCTAAGAGTATTTTTTTTTTCTCTGTAGGCTTTGTATTATGGTACAACTGTGTCTGCTACGAGTCCCTGTAATAAGAGTATGATCTTCACCACACTTTGTCAACATGTGCTATTCCATCTTGCTCTAGACTTTTGTTTTGCTAATATTGTTAATGTTTAAATCAAATTGACAACCATATACAGATGCCTATAATTGTATCATGAGCTTTGTGGACATCAAAGTATTGCTCTTCCCTGCCAACTTCAGTGGCTTTTAGTACCGGTAATCCTTTTTTTTTTCTTTTTCTCCAGCCATCTTTGTTTCCAGAATGTTTGCTTCTCATTTTTTTCTGCAATCCTATTTAGCCTGTTATTAATGTTAAAGGTAGGGAATCCCATTTGCATGCCTTAAATGAAGAGTTGTATAAACACAGTGGTATGTTGAAGAGAGTATCATTTTAGAAACTCCCATAAAGTATTGAAAGTGGAAGGTAACATTTAGTACATTTTTATTGACCGTTAGATTTTGAATTGAATTCTTTTTGGGGCTCACCGTAAATTCCAGTACATTACTAGGCTACCTTTGCAGACCCATGCACTGCATGTGTGTCCATTATGTATATTTTGTGAATAAAGTTCATAAAAACTTACAAACATTTCTATATACATTCTTGCCACACACTCTATATGTTATTACATCAGCTCTTATACTTTAAGATTTGTGTTTATAGATAAAAAAAATACAGAAGACTGCAACAAAAAGGCTTAAGTGTGGCTGACACACAGAACTACTGAGTAGTTGAGTTTTGTGCATTATTCAAATTGTAGATAACTGTTGACTTCCAAATTTCTAAGCAGTGGCCTAAACAAGTCCCCTGAGGTTCGTATTTAATGTTTTGCTGCATTTTGGGAGTTCTGTAAAAGGTAACCCCTACCTTTAAGGACAAGTCCTGAGTATACTCGGGCAAGTGTCTATGGGAAATGCAAGTTGTAGCAAAATCAAACCATCCTCAATGGGTTAAGAGTGTTTTGCCTCTCAAAGGTTTTCTATTTTCATGATCTGTCTTGTCTTCAGTCTAAATTATTTTTCCACCATTTTTAAAATCTGTGAATTGATTGTTTAATTGTCAATCCGTCAGCTACATTGTAATTATATATCATCCACCAGTGATAACATTACATATTGATCTCTCCATACAGTCCTCCATTATTCACACACTTTTTTTTAATCCCTCTATCCACTGCTTTCATCATTTCTTGAAATTAATCTGTGTCAATAATATTTGTCTTAAAAAAATAATCATAGTCCTTTGACCTTCTCTCTCTCTCTCTCTCTCTCTCTAATATTAATATCAATTTGCTCAGCAAGTCTACCAAGTCTATCTTTTACTCTATCAGTCAGGAGAAATTAGTACCGGTGTCCACTGACAGCATCATGTATTTTTTCTTTCCTTCATGAATCATCTAATTCTTCCCATCTCTTCATCCTCCTCCTCCTCCTCCTCCTTGTCCACCCCCTAAGCCTCCCCACCTGTGCTATACGGGGATACCCAGTGTAGAGTAAATGAGGAAGCCGCATTTTATCATAATTACTGGCACCAATCTGAAAATGATGCATTTATCCTAAGAGCCACATGGCTGGGTGGGTGGCTGGATGGCTTGCTTGTCGCGGGCTCCCTGGTGACGTCGCCAGGGCATCTTGCCAGTCCTGGTATGTGACTGCATGCACGGCACTGCACTTGGCTGATTTGATGGGTATGCGATGAGATGGGATGGGATAGAATGGTAATTCATACTTGAATGATACCCAGTCGGCATCATGAAGTTTTTTTTCTATGTATTATAGTTGTTTAGTCTGAGCAGGGAGATGAGATGAAACACCTCCCTGGTCTGAGCCTGTGATGTGGGTGATGTACAATGTACATTGTGTGTACAGGGTAGTGGGCCCACCTCTCTGGTATAGGCCTATTACAGTAGCAGTAGACATGGGAATGTGTCTTTTGGATGTGCAATTTGTATGGGATCTGTCAAATGGTACCGATACTACCACTTGTAATGTGTGCTGTATATCTTTGAGGCTGAGGTAATGCATTGCAATGTACCAGGATTTTTGTTCTTAGGCTTTGTTCAAAAATTAACACCAAATTCTGTCGAGCTAAACACCAAGTGTACTTACATTGTAGATTTCGAGACATTCATATGAATCCTATTGTATTGCCGAATAGGGTTCCCTCTTGTTGGCCTCCCTCTCTCTTTCCGTCTGTCTGTGTACAATGTGTAAGTCTGTCTTTCTCTCACATACCAAACAGGCAAGTTTACTACAGAATGATATCATATGCTTGTGATAATCAGAATGGTTGTAATGTAGTGGCCTCCAGCCACATAGAAGTAAGTTTCTTTCGCTTGATTTCTTTTTAAGAGTCAAACCATGTTTTCAAAATTGCTTGTCTGGGGAAATGAGGATCAGGAATTTGCTATGCCGAGGAGACAGGAAAGAGAGAGAGAGAGAGAGAGAGAGTGAAAGAGAAAAAAAAAAGACTTCAAAGAGGAGAGAAGAGATCAAGGAAGAGAAAGACAAGGGATGGCAAGGGAGAGAGAGAGAAACGAGAGATGTGAGGATTTGCTAATTGTCGTCTCTCGAATGATCACTGCTGCATCGGCAAGCGTTTTGTGTCTTCAATTCCCCCATCTTCCCTGCAGTTGCATATGCCCGACCGTCTCAGTGTTGTATAAATAACATCCCATAGAATTGATAAAACCTAGCCCTGCAGCCAGTCCCTATTTCCCCTTCTATTTCTTCTTTGAAACCATAGTCTCCTTGTCTGCCACTAGAGACATTGAGAGGGGGAAAAAAATCTCATTTTCTGAAAGTTAGGGATTGTTTATGTTTACTTTTGGGGTCAACTTGATGTCATGTGACTCATGTTCAGAATCTCATTTCCACAGCCTCTGCAAGTCTGAATGCAAGTGAAACATGCTAGTACTGTAAGTATGGGTGCAAGAATGATTGATAATGCGAGAATGGTGGGGTTTTATCAGAATTCCCTGATTGTACTATCTGTTCCAAAGAGGTTGCTGTTGCTACTGCAGTAATGTGTATAATTACTTAAAGTTGTATGTTAGTTTGCTTCCCTGACCATAATATCAAATCTCCTTTTAAAAGTTGAGTGTGTTTCAAAAGCAAAAAAAAGCTGCCAAAGTGGTATCTTGATATGAAAGTAATTTAAACAATCAGTAATCAGTAAAAAATTTGTAATTACCCGTGGTACACAAATGACATTTTATATGGAAGGAATGTGCTTATTGCAGGAGCATTTTTCTAACATTTCACTTTTGATTTGCTGCAGCTTTTCTTAGCAGCTCTGAAGCTGCTTTACGCACTCAAGGGATAGTAAAAGAATTATACATAGTGATATTAAAAATGAAAAGAATGAACTTTGCAAGAACACTTTAATTTGTCTCACTGCCACTTTAATATACAGACTTGTTCTCTAATGTTGCATTGATGTCCCTATAAAGTTTAACCCAGGCTATTTGTTCCACCTGCAATCTGTTGACATAGCAAACTTGTACGATCATATGACAAAAACAGCAACCACTAGAACAAAACAGAACGTTGAAAAAAAAGCACCCATTTACATTGATGAAGCAGGCTGCCAAGAAATCACTTCCTGATTACCGGACAAAAGTTTCTGCCAGAGGAGGAGGAGGAGGAGGAGGGAAAGGATTTAAGGAGAGTTTGGAAACCTGAAGCGGAGGGAAGATGGAAGTGTAGGTGGCTGTTTGCTGCTCTGGCTGAGTTAGGTTGCCTCTATGTGCAGCTGCTCCACCTTTCAGGCAGGGAGATGGGCGGTGGCAATCACATGATGGAGTCCTTGCATTTTGTCGCTGAACCTGAGAGTGACCCTCTTCACACACTACAACTAAAGGGAAACGGGGCCCAAGATTCAAGAGGGCGCTTCTGCATGGACCCACACTTAATATGCATCTGCGATGTTCTGAATGTTCAAACAAAACTGATTCATTTGGTGATGGTGTTGTAATTGGTCAGAAAAATGTCAATCACCGTTTGTCTCTTGATTCAACCAGTACATTCCTGGCTGGTGCTGCCTAAATTTTCATCTACAATATACAGATTGTACGGTAGCCGTGGGAACTTGTGTTATGTAACTGGTATGTGATAGTCGACAGATTGTTGTGTAAGTGTAAGACTAAATCTCGGTCTACATACAGGATTGATATGGTTGGTCCAGGCCAACATGCACATACCATACTTACAGCTGTGTACAGTAAATCGTGAACAACTCTTGGACCAGTACACAAAACAATAAGTGCCCACGATATACTTTGATTGACAGTTAACTAGCTTTACATTGTTGGTCTTTGTAATGAAGATTGCGGCGATCATCATGCCATCCAATAGCACCGTCTTGAATCCTGGGTCTGTGTCCTTGCACAGAGCTGTAATGTACAAAGTTTTTTTTTTTAGCAGCATGCTTCTTATGCTCTCCTAATTTTAGTGTGTCTTGGTGCCACAAGAGTTTAGCTAGGTAGGTCCCAGCCAGATTTTGTGAAAGTTATCCATCATTTGTACAGTTAGTATGTTTTGAACAAAGATGGACCACTAGAAAGTGGAACACCATTCTTGTAATAAAAATGCAAATACCTTGCTGTATACACAGGACATTTTCCATTGCAACTGGTATGATTGACAACTTAACGATTAAGCTATTGCTCTTTTTGTTGAACCTGTATGGGCGCATTAAAAATATATCAGGAAGGTACTTTTAAGTATCAAATGATCGTTGAGAATGTATTTTTTTGCATTTATCTTCGAGAATGACAGACATAATGACAACATTATGTGCTAATTTCATAGGTTAAGTAGGAACACAGTGAACTATTTTGCAATAATAATGAGAATCCACCTGTACTGGTTATTGCATTTTTCCCCCTCATTTTTCTTTTTAATAGCAAAGGTCATCTAAAGTTGATGGTTGCTATCCTAAAGGTATTTTTTGGTATCAAGATTTCAGGACATTATACAAGATAGCAGTGGCTTCTTTCACAGGTAGTGTTTTTTTTTTTCTTTTTTTAAGTCAAAGTTTCCAGTGGTGTCACTGTTACCTACATTATTTGTATGAGGGATACACAGGTGCACAAATGTAGCAATGCAAAAAGATTTTCATGAAACATCTTCTACATTCAGCAGTGGATCGTGTTCATGAAAGAGAAAACACCGTATTACTGCTAGTACTACGCGGAGAGGCTACTGCCTATGTACAAGGCCAGGCCTGAGGAAGACTGTCTTGATGAGTTCCGAATATACTCGGGCAAGTGTCTATGGGAAATGTGTGTTATAGCAAAATCAGCCCATCCTCAACAGGTTAAAAACCCCATAGTGTAGAGATTCATGTAGTGGGAAAGGTGGGCCTGGTTCAGACATATTCAAGAATCTCCGTAGCGAATCGTGTACAGCTTAATCACTGATCTCTGTGTAAGTACACACAGCCAAGGACTGAAAAGACAGAGACTCCAACCCCAAGCACCTTCTGATCTGGAGATTCTCCCGCCCGAAACCCCTAGCAAACTGGAGACTCCAACTTGATGTGCGCGAGGCACACATCACGAGCGTGAAGCGCAAAGTCCCTGAGTCCGGGGTCCAGGGCCCTGGAAACTCTAGGGTTCTAGATGCTCTCTCGTGCTATTCAGGTTTATTTTTCATCATACATTAGTACTAAAAATCATATATTTTGGCTTGATAAAACGTAATTTCATAAAAAAAAGTTTTTGGGCGGGAGAAATATCGTTTCAAGAGGGAGAAAATACATCCTAGGGCAGAGACACAGAGCCAGGGCAGGAGAAATCAAATCTCAGGCGGGAGAATGGGAGATTTTTTTGAAAATTGGCATGGAAGATCTCCTGTAGAAAGCGAGAGAGTTGGAGTCTCTACAAAGAATCTCAACTAGAGTCAACCGTTAAAATGAGTGAGTGCACATACAGGCTGTATTCGCTGACACATGGCTGATAGGCGCTACTGAAGGTTTTCGAATGCCCACGGTGGGCAGCGAATTCAATCGAGCGACCCATGTTTCAACCACACTACCTGGACTTTAATTTGCTGGTGTGAACGGAGCCAGAGAGTGGGCGACTGAAGACTCGTGTGTCATTGCAGTGGCAGATTGGTATCACTGCCAACTGGGGTATTGGATGCGAGAACCGGAGCCAGTGTGGGCAGATGGAAGCTGGTCCCAAAGTGTGTTGAATTTCATGTCTTCCAGCCAAGAATGTTTTCTGTAATCATGACACACATAAATTCTGAGAAATGAAAAAAAAAAGAAGAAGAAAGTTTAGACTTCAAAGCAGTTTGTCAGCTTGTCTTAAATGTTTTGTGTTTTGTTTGATCACAATACAATACTGTAGGAAAGTTTCTTTATTTTTGCTGTACTTTTTCAAGTTTAAAAGTATTTCAGGCAGTCTGTAATCATCTGTCAGTGCTTAAAGGCCCTGTTTACCTTTGGGAGCAGTGATTTAAAAAAGATCAAGTTATCACATTTGATACATGTGTGTAGGTCTGTTGTACCACAAATCATCATACTATATCACATTTTTCACAATAGGGCTTAAAATATAAGGAGATATCAGTATTTTTGTAAACTGTAACTGTAGATGGTTTAGTCTGGAAACATTTTTATTATATATCTATTGTTCATATTTTGTGTATTTGACAATGCTTTACATCAATTATACGGATTCAAATTTTTACAGTGGTTGTTTCTATCCGTAACTCACATTTTAGAACTATTTTTAAAGTACTAATGCTGGGGTTTTGTTTCATCTGCTAATGGTAAATTATGCCTTTGAATTTGTACTATGTATAAATTCTGAGCTGAATATCTTTGCCATACTTGCACTAGTTACAAATGTTCAGTCGGTGATCCTTAACTTCGAGGATAAGCTAGCTTCAAGGAAAAGCTCCTATCCTTCCAGTTAGCTTAACATGAAGCTAAGGATCACTGTCTGAGGTTAACTACTGTAACTAGTGGAATAGTTATATACAGATGCATCCTACATGTATTAGTGCAAGCATTTAATGTAGCTTTCCAAACACTGTCAAAGGTTTATGAGGTGAGTCTGACATACATCCCTGCATCATGAAGATGACACACATGAAAATGACAGTAGAAGTTGACAAGATGTTCCTTTTGAAAGAAAAATAAATGAGAATAAAAAATTCATAGAATTATATGTGAGTGTGTGTAATGAATATATATCTTTAACATGCATTTGTGTCTGTGTGTGTGTGTGTGTGTGGGGGGGGGGTAGGTGGTTGATTGACTACCCTCATGTTCTGTGAGTGTGTGTAATGAATATATATCTTTAACATGCATTTGTGTGTGTGTGTGTGGGGGGGGGGGTAGGTGGTTGATTGACTACCCTCATATTCTGTGAGAGATTGCCGTGAACTTTATCTTTTTTTCTTTCCAGCATCAATCCATCAGTGGAGTATATGAGCTGAATATGTCATCAAAGTTTTAAATTCATATTTGTGGTGGAAATTCAATGCAGATTGAATTCCATGACCCTTCACATTAAGGAACTATCATGTCATGAATTATCATTATTGTATTTTAATTTCCTAACACCAACAGCACTTTGCGAAAAGAAGATCCTGCAGAACTCCCATCAGTAGAAATGAATTACACGGCTGTTGTTAGGGAGGGAAAATTCCTGCCAGAAATTTCTGTAACCATGTGCAATGTGGAATCGCCGTGGGGCGGAGAGATTGACGGAGTGCACTTCCAATAAAGAATGCTAATGTTTTCAGATTAAATTTGTGCAAAGGTCAGGACGTGGCTATACATTCTGGAAGGTAGAAATGTCGGGAGGAGAGAAGGAGAAGGGAAAAAAAAAGAAAAGCACCGACAAAAAAAAGTTCGCCAGCAGATTAAAGCAAACTGTTCGGTGTATTGCATGCACATGAATGAATGGAGCCTTGTTTGAATAGCGTCTTTGTTAAAGTGAGCTAGAGGAGACGACCAGACGGGTGTGATAGGTTTCAGCTTGAAGACAATCAGAAGGAAGAATTTGCTGTGCTTACTGAGTAATGATGTCACTTGACAAGCAGTGGGCTGTTGATGTTATCCACTTTCTTGCACACTCTTAAACTTCCAAGGCGAGAAGTCCTTGTATGAATAATCGTAGTCCAGTGACTTGCCCAAAAGTCATGTGCCTCTACTAACCAATAGTTGTCGTGATGATGATGATGATGATGATGATAATAATAATGATGATAATAGTGATTATGATAATAATAATTTCATTATTATTATTGTTGTTGTTATTGTTATTGGTATTGTTATTATCATTATCATTATCATTATTGTTATTATCGTCGTCATCATCATCATCATTATTATTACTATTATTATCATTGTTATTATGTAAAGCCTTTGCTGGCTTTGACATTCCCTGTGCTGTAGAGTTGTAAACTTTCAATGAACTCCTCTTTGTCTTTTTGTGTTCCACATCGCTGGTTCTGCTATGGCATTACACAACGGTAAAGGAGTTTGTGATTTCTCTTCCTAGACAGCCTGGTCTGTAGGCAGCACACATGGTATCATCCCCCTATGATTAGCTGCGTGTGATTCTCTGACATCATCTATGACATTTATGCACTTTTAATAGGCCTGTTGACTAATATACTCACAGTTTTGTATATTTTCTTTTTTCTTTTTTTTTGTGAGAACTCCATAACAAGCGGCTTCACTTCACATGATCTTAACTCTATTGGACTACGTAAGTCTCTGTGTGTGCCATGGTGTAAACCCCCTGTGTGCCATGTTCTTCTGAGACCGCAATGCACGAACACTTTTGGGAAACATTCTGTTTTTTCAAGACCATGTAACTATTTACCGAATTTTTTATTTTAAGACATGCAGTCAGCATAACTGCAGAAAAAAAAGATCCAAGCTTTGCTGTGATTTATATATGTAATTTTTTTTTTTTGAAGAAGCTGTGATTATTTTTCTTGCAAATGGCCAGTAGCTACGTTATTGTCTTGGCCTTGGAGGCATGACTTTTTCAGACACAACGGCCACAGAAAATTAGAATATGGAAAAAAAACAATCTACAGAACATCACAATTCAATGCAAGGTACATGTTTGAGGAATGGAATCCCAAGTGAAGCTTTCATTGTACTGTAACATTTGACAAATTATCAATTGGTTTGTGGGTTTGAGCAAAATATGCGAACTTGGCACGCTATCGACTGGGTCCGGTGTGAGAGCGTGGCACACGAAGAGTTAATTCTGAGAGTTTTTCAGTGCTTTGACCGAATCTTGTAAGAGTGTATTAGTAGTTGCTATGTCGGTCAAGTCTCCTCAGGGAAAGCTAAGTGGTTTTCAGGGATGAGGTTAGTTGTTTAAGTGTGCATTAATTTGAGAATGCCAGTAAACCAAGATGATGGGGACGAAGGAGATGAAAGTGGAGATGGAGGAAATTTAAAAACAAAGGATAGGAAAAAAAAAGAAAAGAAAATTTGAAAGAGAACAGGGGAAGAAGGTTGAAAAAAAGAGATGAAGAAAGATGCATGGAAAGAAAATCAAAGGAATAAGGAGTAAGAAAAAAAGAAGAAGAAGGAAAAGTGTAAGCTGCAGGAGAAAGAAGAAGTAGATGAATATTCAGTTGAAAGTAAATAAAATAACGATAATAGAAGATGAAATATATGAGTATTCAAGTGCAAGGAAAATAAATTAATAAAAATAGTAATAATATTAGTGCATACTTCTGGTGTTCAACAATTCATCAAAAAGATGACACTTTTAGGCTTTAAGGTTAAGACCAGGAAGATGGAGGAGAAAGAGAAGAAGAAGAAAAAGAAGAAGAAAAAAAGTATATGACATATTCCCCTTTTTCTTTTGTACGACATATTAAACAGATATGTTTTTAGAGAGGTCTTAAAGTGATTCCACTGAGGATGACTGATGGACAGTGACAGGGATATCATTCCAAACTTTTGGTCGAATGTGGGCAAAGCTCCATCATTGCACCTAGAGTGTAAGACTAATTAATTTATGTAACCAGACCTACATTTTAAGTGTGCTACGTACAGTGTACTCCCGTTATAACGAACATGGTTATAATGAAATTCCGGTTACAACGAAGTAAAAATTCAGGGCGCAACATTATCCACTGTATGTTATTTCATTGTTTATTTGTTTGGTTATAACGAAATTTCGATATAACGAAAGGAACTGCTGGTCCCGAGGACTTCGTTGTAGCGGGAGTCCACTGTATTACATTTGTATGCTGTGAGGTCATGCTTATACCTCTCTACTCCTCCCTTTCGTCCAAGAAATGGAACAGATAACCAATGTCTACCAATATGTTGATTCATAGCTGTGAAACAATGATATAATGCAGTAGGTTGGAATACCGGGTGCACCCCTACCAGACCAAGTCTACCTTAGGAATGGGCTCGGGCCTACTGCCTGATAATGAGATTTAAAGTTTGTACCCTGACTAATTCTAGAACCAATATTGGTCTTTGTATTACAATGCCAGAAGTTGGGTTTCCATCAAACACTGTGGGCACATGGTGTTGGTAGGTGACCACCAAGAGATTTTCACAGGGGGCAAGGTACACGCCTTGTCTGTTTCTATGCCTCCAGACTGGTTTTGTTCCCTAAATGAGGTTCAAGTGATAAAGAGGATGTTTACATTTTGGATCTTGGGTTGTGAGGGAACTGTGTGTATGTGGGAGAAAAGAAAGAAGTAAGCAATATGTGTGAAAGGCGGTGTCTTCAGTGAAGAGAATGGTATGCCACCATTTCAGCCAAGCCATCTGGCTGGGTGCATTTGGGAAATAAGCAGTCCACGTACATGTACATGTATTGGAAAAAAAAGCATAAAAAAGAATGTTTAAACAATTTAGAAAGCTTAATCAAAGCCAGAGCATTGACTACATTTGTTCAAAGGAATTGTTGAACAATTTTGAATCAAGTAACTTTTTACTGAGGCGATGAAAATTTACAATAATATTCAGTGTACAACTCACCACATTTCTGTCTGTGATCTTCTACAACTTCATATTTATTCTATTCAATGATTGTCTACCTGTATTCCTTTAAATCCTGTTGTACAGTATTCAATGGATCTGAAATACATGAAGTATTTTGATATAGCCTGTTAGTGACTTCTCTGAAAGAGGGAACTTTATTTTCATGTTTGGTTGATTTCAGTGAACTTCCTATATAGCAAAATGCTATTCACCAATTTTTGGAAGAGAGGATTTCTGTACAGATTGTGCTACCCCCCCCCCCCCCCCCAAAAAAAAAAAAATAAATAAAAAAAATATGTGTTGTTATCCTTGCACTAGTTCAGTCGAGTGTATTATATTCAGAAATTTCCATAACATGTAACATGGAATATTGCTGCAGGTGAAAGAAGTCTTTGTTTATTAGAAAACATTTTTACTTTCTTCAGTTTCTCATTACTTCAAAGCATTTGAGTTCTAGCATCATCATGCTTCCCGTACCTTTGAGGAGTCACAGTACAGTGTAGGGGTCCAATATATTCTTGAATTTTGTTGCTACCAGTCATTGTTATATTTGGGATGGAGGGGATTCTGAAGGCAGAATACATAATATCAACATGGACTACAACATTCTCTGTTTTTATATCCATGTCTTAACTCTGTCTGTGCGTCTGAGCTCCACGGAATAGAGATAAAACGAAAAGAATGCAATGCGTAGGCACTATTATGCTGCTAGATATTGATCTTTAAGTCTAGCCTGTGATTTGGCGGGCAATTGACAGTAGAAATTGTTGACCGTAAAAAGAAGATTCTCTTGTTATACAGTGGCAGGAGAAAGAGAGAAAAAAAAAAGAGAAAAGAGGAGACCGACAGACGAATGTAATGCAGGCACTTGATGAAGGTCATCTTCCTGCCATATTTTGAAGAGCTCCCGCAGGGCACACTGGCTATCACATTATGGAATGTCGCGAAATGCGTATCTATTTCCTTGTCCATTGCCTGACTTGAGTCCCCATATTGCATACCCTGCAGATGAAGCCTTCTTGGGCATTTATGATGCGATTTTTACCTAGGTGACTTCAATGTTTTTGTTGAGTTTTTCAATATATGTATATTCTCACATTATTAGGCTGGTGAATGATATAGAAATTCAATTTATGTTATATTTGTATCAGGCCATGTCAGAATTGTATCTACCAGTAATTTCATGAAAATCCATTATGGATCAAGTCCATTAAGATCTAAACTGATTTGTTCTATTTGGGCTGATTTTATTCTCAAAATGGCATCATCTAATATGGCTATTTAGAGAAAAGACTGATATGTGCTTTTTATTTCTCTTTTTTTTTTTGACTTCCTTTACGTTTGTATCAATCTTTTTTTGAAGCAAAGTATAATTGGAGCAGTCTTTAGACATTTATTGTGCAGCTGTGTTCTAATTTTGATTGCAGACCATTACAGAATAGGCCTATAAAATCATTGTAATGGACCAATTTTGTATGGAAAGATATATAGGCCTAATCTGCTAATGTACATGATATTCAAAATTGTCATGCTTTTAAACTTGTAATAAAACTGAAATTCATTTCAGATGAATCATTGCATTGTTAGTCTGTATTCAAGCACTGCATATAGGCACCTTAAAAAAATATTCTTGTTTTTATGACAAAGAAAAAATCTCAAGAAACATACTTATTGGCTCTTGTTGAAAGAATGAAGTCTGAGCCTGCCCCGTACATTTAGACATTATCCTTAGGGTGTGATTCTCACCTTGATTAAATCACTGGCTACCATTCACAGTAAGGCAACATCAGTGAAATATCTATGACTACTGAGCAGTTTTGGGAAGACTGTAAAACGTGTTTAGAACATGATATGTAACAGAAATTTGACCCAAGGTTACTACCCATAATGTTGTAAATGCCATATAAATTTTTGCGAATTGGGACTTCTGCGCAATTTTGCATGTGGTTAGCTTTGCGATTTTTTAGTACAATGGCTGGAGAAATTGGGAAAGTGCGTATTCATTCATACAGTATTTAGGCACGCCGAGGCCTACTAAACTATTATCGCACACCTTGTTCATGTACTTCATACCAGTAATGTTGTCACACGCGAGCACACAGGGTGTTATCTAATTGTCATGGCTTACTGTCAAAAAAACCCAAACCAACAACAACACATATAGAACCCCCATCCCACAAGAACTGCACAAAACTTCAGTATACCATGTACACTGTATTTTGATGGGGGAAGGGGAGGGGGAGGAACAGAATCGGAATAAGTCACCTGCTTTTGGTACGAGCCCCATTTGTCACAAACCATTTTCTCCAGCATCACTAATCAATCTCCAGGCATTCATCATGCTTGGGCAATGCTAGGTTAAAAATAGAACATCAGCAGCAACAACAACAACAAGAAACACACACACACACACACAAACAACAACTAACAAGCTGAGAAAAAAAAAAAACCACACCAAAAGAACTAAATTGACAATAAATCAAAGGCAGAGGCGTGTTTTGTCATTCTGACTAAGGCTGATACCATTCATTCACTACCATTCACTTGATGTGTCTGTCAAAGTAAAGCACGCTTTCTTGAACAAAGGGACTGGGAGATACGAAACGAAATGGAATCATTTCAGCAGAGTATGACCGTGACAATGCACGGTAGTGAAAACAGCCTCGCATTTGTTGTTCCGCAATTTTAAGAGCGTATGCTTTTTCACTGTTGCAAATTTCATAGCAGTGAAGCATAAGCAGTGCATGAGTGGCAATATACTCTCAAATAGGGAGAAATCAGCTTTGTTATAACTTGCAATCCATTGAAAGTCCATCCTTCCATGCTCATATACAAATACATGTATATTTTATAGTTTAGATATTACCTGGTACACCTTTTTGTTTCAAGTGCCATGAACACTGAAAGGTGGTCCTGTGCGCTATACAAATAGCCATTATTACTAGTATCACCACACCTGATATGATTGTGGTTTGACAGATGTGATTTGCATATTGATGCTATGTACAAGTTTTGGAGACATGCATAAAAACAAGCAGTGTTAGTAAGGATATTATACCAGCACTCTTTAGATGCCACAAGTATTTTCACCATGGAACTCATCAATACCACAAAGATGGTGTGTGTAGATGATTGCATCATTGTGTAGCTGCATGTACAACATACACTTTCGAATCATTTGTTTCTTCCCTATGTACCATACACAGTATCTACCTGATACTATCAACAGAAACTGTAGTACCTCAGGCAATCACTGCAGAGTGCTCAAGAAAACATGACCCCTCGGTTGACCTCTTGTGACCTCTCTTGACCCCTAGGTTTCAAGTGGCATAGCTGGAGACCGTCTCTGACCATTGTTTACATGGGGGCACCACCGTGGTAACAGATTAGTCACTCATTACACTGTCAAGTCAAATTCTTGGCCCAAATTGAGGTTGAACACTCATAGGACTACGTTGGGGATAGGAAATAGTATCTACTCTCATATCTAGGAGGCCATGATGCAGACTTATCTGCTGTCTAGACTGTTGCCATCTTGAAAAATGTTTTATCAATTTGGAGCTCTCCCCCTCTTTCTCTGTCTCTCCTCCCCCCCCCAGTTTTCATTGCATTCTTATTAAAGTTGGTATAAAACGAAAAGAAGATAACCTCACCTGCATGCATGACATGTACAAAATATGATTTTTCGTCAGATATTAAGAAAAAATGGTGTTCTCAGTATCACCATAATTTATTGTTTGCTTTGGTAATGTTCATGAGTTTATTTATTTTTCTTGTCATTTTGCAGATCATTCATGATTTTTGTTAAGTACTTATGGTTTTGTAATTTTAATTTTATTCCTTAAATATATGATAAAAAAAAACAAAATGTTTTTCAGTATCATTTGGCTTCAGGTATAGCTCCAAAGATCATACTTGGGTTTTGTGGTAGGAGCGTTTTATCACACAGATAGAACGTAATGTGATCATTTCATCATTATTGACTTATGTACATGTTCTGGGAGACAAAGCAATGTAGATTATTTATTGCAGATAAAATCATAGGAAGGGAATGCTAAGAATAGTTTCACTTCTCGTTAAAGGATTATAAAGTTGTCATTTGTGCACTTTTATGTGCAAAATCTCAGACTTTTGATGATTGTATGGAACTGAAAAAGAATAGTCATAATATGCCAATTTTGTTATGATTTAGGGTGGTAGCTCTTCACAGTATTTTGGGGTATATTCATGTTCATCAGATTGACATATATGTAGGTCCTACATACAATTTTGTAGATCTCATGATATTTGGTATCGTGAGAATATTCAAGCACATGTAGGCAGTGTCAGGAAAAGTGCATGGCTGGCTTTTTGGGGAAAAAAATCATACTGGAGAATAAATATTTTATGGATTTCTGTTGCGTCAGCTGAACCGTGGGGTATGAATATGCCATAGAGTGGCCTTAGTCCCTGCAATAACAGAGCGGGATCTCTGATCTGCCATCTGATGTTGTTTCAAGGGAGTTCTCACTGCCATTGCTGTGGCATGGACAGATGTAAATAACAAGGCCTTCAGCAGGAGCAACAAAGGCGTGGATATTTTTCTGGCAACCCTGCAATACAAAGGGGGCGTGTCAAGTTTATTGCAGGGATTACAACATTTGCCCTCACCCTTCCTACTGAATGTGATTACCCCCCCCCCCCCCCCATTTAGCATTATAACAACATCCTATTTAGCTTACCAGGGTTATCTTTGTCCTTATACTAATTAGCATGACAGCGTTTCATAGAAAATTACTGTCTGACGAGGTCCCACGGCCGGTGCACTGAGAATTTGTCAGCCGAGAAAGAACATTTGCTTGAAAGCCTTGGAAGGAGACTAACGTCAACAGCTGGGGATGTCCGATAGTGACCTTGGAGCTCTGTTGAACTCTTTTGTGGGCTGGGATGGGGATTGTTTGCCCACTTCTCCCAGATGATAATGAAATGACTGAAACATGAGGACCACCATGTGTAAGCTGGCAGGGTAGCCCTAGGAATTCTCACCTTTTCCCTTCTATCGAACCTAACCTTCCCCCCAAAAAGGCATGATAGTCCTCTAAAGTTTGTGCAATGTTCAGCTATTGCATATGTGTGTGTTTATGCAGTGTTCATATTATAAAGTGAGTGCATATAGTGCTACATGATGTCAGGGCTAGCTCTATTAACCCTTTCTGTGCCAGGGAATTTGAACAGTGTGTACAACGCTATAAGGTTTTATGTGCCAAGCAGCACTCAAAGAACACCAAGGGTAACTCAATCATCAAGCTGTAACTGTATCAAATTAACAAATCGAGTGTGGGGTAGTACAGTATAATGCTGTATTGAGGGTAACTATCAAATCAGTGGTTTTAATGGTAATGTTTTAACTGTAAGATAAACACATTACAGATTATCTTTCATTGTTGATATCTGTGCCACATTGCCCTGTTCATCCTTTGATTTTCATGCCTCCAACCCATAGGGATTTCAGAGGCATTATGATTTGGTTGGAAAATAAACTGTAGAGAAAAAAATATATAAGGTGTAAGGCAAAGTTACGTACCATTGCACAATGGAATGATTGAGTATGTGTCTGCAGATTAATATGAAAATGATATAATTTGTTTCTTACGTGTATATCATTCACATGTGGAGATGGTGCTGCTGATTATTTCATGAACTGAAATTATAGCATAAATGTGAAGTGTTTTATATCATACCTGTAGATGCTTCTGAATTTTAGCAGTGTGATATACAATGTCAAATTTGTACAAACACTGGCAAAGTGCCTGGATCTGGCAAATCATGAAATATAGTGTGGTAGTTTTGTGCTTTCTTTTCATATTTCAGAGACAATAAATGTAAATACATTAAATGGTAAAAATCCTGGAGTGCACCAGCCGTAGTTTCATTCGTTTTTTCTAGAGTGATTTTGAACTCCCATGATTTTTAACAATTACATTTCCACTTAAAGCGATCACACATTCCACTCTGGCCGTCAAATTAGATCTGTCACTTCTGATTCGTCGGCTCTGGCCTGTCTGTCCTCTGGACAAGCAATGCGGCCGACTGGTGCCCGTGTCGTCACGCTCGTTCCATGGGTGGCCGACTGATGTGTAGTGACATGAGCAAAATTGGATTTTGCAAAGTTTGGTCGCGGCTAATTTGCGACGTGTGTCATTGTCGACATAACTCTATCTGGTAAAGCCATACAGCCATGTCTGTGGTTATTTGCGGGTGATACACCATGTAATTGTTGGGGATGGAATCGAACCTCGTATCCAGGGAATTGGCGTTTGCTTTTTGGCTAGTGTGACACGCCTCCCCCTTTCTCTCCTTTACAACTGAACATGGTTTCAGACAATGTTGGGCAGGAATGCACCATCCAAGTTTTCGGAAGAGACTGTCATCAACTGGGTTATTTGGAAATGAGACGACAGCCGAGCTGGATAATGCAGATAGGATTTTGCGAGCTTTTGACATTTGGCAGACAAGCACAGTGAGATTTTTATTGGACACGTGGACCGGGGAGACCTTGTTGTCTGTGGGATGAACAGGGACGTGAGATTGTGCAAGTGCATTTCAGAATTTACCAAGGGGAGATGGGTAGATGATGAAGGCGGGGAATATCTATATAAAATATATTACTTCTCAGTGCTATCAATGCATGCTGGCACCAGCATCTACTGGGGTAATTAATGAAGCTGCCGCAACTGGTTGCCATAGCGATGGTTGCCATGGACAGCTCCTGGATGCCACCACCAATGTTTCAATCACTCGGGACTCTGTCAATATCTATCTGGCCATCTGGAGTGACCATTTTTATGTCCAGGCATCCTCCCTTCCAGGATGGACGCACATCATTTGTAGTCTAGCTCATCCCTTCAGTCATTTTTAATAAACCATGAATAATGATACTAAGCTGTCACCCACACACCAGCCAAAAATACTTGATGAAGATGTTTGCTGTCCTTGTCAGGATCAGAGCTAATTCAATGAATTCTTAAAAGCTGCTAAATCAACTTTGTTAGCATTGTGCTGTACATGGTGACATGACTTCTGCTCCTGCGACAATTGCTCTGGTCTTATAATTTTCTCCAAGGACTCAAGGGCTTTTTACACTTGTAAATTTTTGCTTAGCCCCGGACCAACGGTGGGGCTAAGGGGGGGCCTTAGCCCCACCGTTGGTACGGGACTATCCTTAGCCCACTTTCTGTTTACACTCGTTTTTGCCAAAGTGGGCTAGCCCCACCGATAGTACGGTACTATCTGGCCCTGCAAAATAGCAGGGGTTATGTGTTAAAGATTCGCCTTGTTCAGAGCTTTTCTTGAGAAAGGATCATCACCGGCTTCATTATTCTTCATTTTTGTCATTTGAGTGTAGAATTTGATGGATTTTGATGGATTATTTGTTGATAATTAAGTCATCTGTTGCAATGTTCAGTTAATAATTTGGCATCACATCCTACAGATAACTTGGTACAGAAAATGTTACAACCATAATATTGAGTAGATCATATTCTGCCCTTTTGCTCAACCCTGGAAATTATGCTGAGCATCTCTGTGGCTCCAGGGTAATATGAGACAATATAAGAATAAAAAAAGACAAACAAACAAAAGAACACAAGAAGAAAACAGCACATGACTTCATAGAATGTGATTCCCCCTCCCCCTCCCCCCCCCCCCCCCCCCCACCGTACGCTGTACAGTACTGGCATCGCAAATTACGAGGAGAAATTGTAGCTTTATTTGTTTGATGTGGAACGACCATTAGGCAGCAATCTGGAGGCATCAGTGGTGTAAGTACCCCAGACAGACTTTTGCTAGGTCAAGGTTTGCCGTACTGGGCTGCCGTAGCTTCATTAGCCGCACAGACAGAATGTCGAGGGTTCTCGTCAGTGTGTGTGTAATGAGGAGTGATGCTAATCTTTATCACATGAGTGTTTATGCGTGCATGTCTCCCAGCTTTCGGAGCGCTCACAAGTCAAAATGCAGTTATCCCGAGTGCATATCTTGATGTGCTCGTGACAGTATGCAGAGATCCGGTGTGTAAAATTTCACAGGGTACGGGAGGAATGTGCACAGATGAGTTTATTTCAAACATGTTCAATGTTTGGGGCCTTTGTTCTGTTGGAAGAATTCTTGACTCTGAAATTATGTCCACTCAACTCCTTGCCATTTATTATATATGAGACTGTGTTTGTGATAAATTGATGAATATGATTTTTTTTTTTTAAGTGGTGATCTTTTTAATGAATGCATGAATTACATCATAGAATTTATTTGCTTAGATCAGAGTGAGTTGTATCATTAAATATTCCTGATATAGGCAAAACTTTGGGGAAGGCAAACACAGTGATGGTGCACAAGTATGCTAGTGTAATCAACCATCTTGCATTGTAAAGATGATTGATATTCCCCAGTAAAACCAACAGATGAAGTATCATTTTTCTAACTTTTTTTTTTTTTTTTTTGGGGGGGGGGGGGGGATACAGGTAGTGTATGGTTCAGATCATGCTGCAAATAATTCTGGTTTTACCGTATCAGAGGGTTATCAGAGGGCAACCAAAGCATTGGACAAGATAAATGTTGACTCTTATGGAGAGCATTTCCTGGTGAGTCAGATGAATGCAATGTCAAGTTATTTTCTTCTGAAGTACAGCTCAGTGAATAGTGTGAAAAGGTAAAATGTAGTTTTAAACACTCGTGCTCAAAGGCTAAAAGGAGATTTGTCTGTGATGTTGTCTGTACAAACTCTTACTGAATGTAAGGCCTCATTTTGTTTGGAAATACTGCCACATTAAAATATCTGACGTTTGACATGGCTTTCTTTGAGCACTGTAGTAGGACTGCAGTATCCAGACAGATTCATGTTTGCACAAGGAGGTAGTACCTCCTTGGTTTGCACAGACTGTGAACAGCTAGCTGTAAGGAAACTGCAAGTGATACTGATTTAGCAACAGTGATTGATGATAATCTTCCAAGCATTACAAACTGTTCTCTTGATGATTACAGACAATTTTCTGTTGTTCAAACTGTCCAAGAAAATGTGGTTTCTGTTAGTTGAGCACTTGGGCAGTTTACATTACCTCTTGACCGCGCTGCAAAATTCATATGCGCAAATGACCCTTTATCAATATTTACTGTGGTTTTTGATTACTTAATGCTGTGTAGGAGCCAGACAGGGTTGTCTGAATTACAACCATTTTGTCTCCAAAGTTTGTGAATAATTGAAACTCTATCAGCTGCTCTTGCATGTTAGAAGATGGGATAGTGCTAGCATATGAATTTGTCATTTTTTAAAATTCATTTTGGACAACTTTTGTCCAAAAAAACAAAACAAACAACAACAACAAAATAACACGGTTTTGCAGTGGTGACTTTCTTACTCAAGCAGTTCCAAGGCTTTTCGTTCACGAAAGTTGATTGTCTTTGTAACCCATCATCATAAAAGCCTTATGAAGTTGAAATTTCTGATATTTGTGTGGGTTTTTTTTTCCAATTTGCGAAAGTCCACTCTGTGCTTGGTTTTTCTCTTTTTCTGAAAACCCACCACCAAAATGGACAGAGAGCTCTTGCCACCTTATAAATGCAGTTTTGATAAAATCAATTTTGAAGTTTAAATGCAGTCAACCTTTCAAGGCATTTACAAGGCATTTCTGTAAAAGTGTACCCAAATACACAATGAAACGCATTGCAAAATATATCAGAAGGCCTAATTACTTTGTAATATCGGATGATAATTCAAACTTTGTTCAAAATATGCACACAAAATACCACTGATCGTACAGTGGTGTATAGTTGAACTGACACACTTAGTATCTTGTCCTGTTGGTGATATGTGTATGAGCAATGCTTGCAAGAAATACCATGGCATTTTTTTTTTTTTTTTTTGTAAATGAGAACGGTATTAAGTGAACTACCACAGAATCTATTACCATGGTATCAATACCAGTGAGACAAAGGCAACACATTACTGTGTTATCTAATACCATGTCATTCCAATATGAATACACCTTGAGTAGTGAGCTGGTGTGCTATGATATTGTTTTTATAACATGTGTGATTGCATGTAGACTGTGGAGCTAGTATGGCACATGTGCATCAAGGTAGCAAAAACGGGCAAAATTGCAGTGACATCAGGATTGAAGTTTGATTCAGTTTCATTTTTTTTTTTTAATAGTCAAACATGGTGTATCATGTTGACATGATACTTGTAGGCCTCAGGATGGGTTGTATAGGCCTATACTGCATGAACGTATAGCAAGTTGATATGCTATGTATTATCAAGGAGGTTGAAGAGATGGAGTAACAACAGAGTTATTCCCTTTGATCTATATTTGAAGCCGCCGCTCAAAAATATTTGAAGCATGTGCCAAACAGGATCTGCCGTGCCGATAGGAAGACAATTGACTCATGTCTCATTGCATAATCAGCAGCCACTTTCAAAGGAAGATACACGTTGTATGTCTTTGTGATGGTAATTAGTTTTCGCTATCCCTTCTTATAAAAGGTAGTACAGACATGAGGATGTGCGAACAGAAATTGAAGAAAAAATGCTGAAATGAAGATGAAAATTACTCGACTGGGCTTACGCGGGCACTAATCTGATATATCTATCAATAAAGAATTATACTTGAAGATTATTACATGTCAGTTTCATTTGGGGAAATGAAGTCGAAAAGTGATAAAACAAGCTTTCCAGGATAGGACAGTTTCAAACATTTTCACATAATACAGCTCTGTTTACACTTTTGCACAAATTTCTGAGCTGAATTGACTTTTGTTTTACATGCTTTATTATTAAGTAAAATTTCATTTCATTTAATAAATAAATAAGCAAAATATGGCCAACATTATGATAACGTTCAAAATGAATCTTCAGATTGCTCAGCAAGACGGCAGCTTGGAACATCGATCACCAAAGGCACAAGTGCACCTGTGGAATTCTTTTGTACATCAATAGAAATCTGACAACTGTTTGAATAATTACCGCCAGTTTGAACTCCATGTATAAAACCTCTTTGGTATTATGTACATCACATGGTCAATAATCATAACCAATTAATCCCATGGATGACATAACTTTCTAGTGACCCCCCCCCCCAATGGGTACACCTTAGATAAAAAAAAGAGATGATTGGTAAAATGTACAGTGTAACTACCCTTAGTAACCCATCAATCATAGTTTGTGTTTTTATGAATACTGTGTGTACCCTACGAGTGCTGATTTTATCTAGTGACCGTCAGTAGGTCATTCAAAAAAGAAGCACTTGATTGGTTCTTCAGCCAATCACTCAGATTCCCTGTAACACTCCATGGCAATCCTTGATCTAAAAGGTTCATGGTACTTTTCAAACCCTGTTGACCACAAGTGGAGGTTTCTCCCACATGAGTGATTGATAAGAATTTGAAAAGAGAAGAACATGCGAAAAGGGTGAAAGTTATTTTTGGACCTAGCATGCACATTGGGAAGAATAAATGCAAGTCAATGGACTGTTCCAAACTTGACATATGAGTTTTTTTGGTTCGCTTGCTTGCTGAATAGTTCATTGGGACTTGTGCTTTGGTAGGTACATACATTGAAAAATCTCTTGTGTTTGATGAGTTAATGCTAATAGTTCTTCTACTTCATTGTCACTTTTCAGCATTATGTTCACTCTGTTCTCTATGGCTAGCAAAAGGGAGGAAAAACCTATAGATGTTGCCTTTCACTTTTAACCAGTTCCGTACTGAATTCTGAAATCCCCATAGACTTAATACAGAGACCACCAGGTTCTCGTACGGAACGGGTTAAAAACAAATGCAATCCTACTGCAACAATCATGCAAGCATAGAGGAATTCCACCTCTACTGACCACCTTTACCAATGCTCAAGAGAGTGCAATTCCAAATCAAGAGTTATTTGGGGGCATTTTACATTGCTACTGAAAAGACACAATCCAGTTTTGTTTGAAGTTGCCAGGCAACTACCAGTATGTGAGCGGAAAAAAAAACACAACAAAAACAAACAACAAAAACAAACAAACAAACAAACAGAAAACAAAAACAAAAACATAAAAACCCTCCTAAGAAAGACATGGATTTTTGCAGAACTCATCAGTTTTATACTTTTGTTGTTGTTGTTGTTGTTGTTGTTGTTGTTGTTGTTGTTGTTGTTGTCTGCCAGTATAAATGCTTCCTCCCCGCAGCAGTTTTATTTTTTTCATTTTTTTATTTTTTTATTTTTTTGGTCATGTCAGGTAACATCCATCCTCAGTATGGGAAATAATTTGGCAACTGCAACACCTCTTTCACTTTAAAAGTTGTCATTGTGAAGTTATCATAAATCGTCAATTATGTGATGTTTGTAATAGAATTGCTTTTATTGATTTCAGTTCAAATAGGAAAATATGGCAAAGATTCCTTTGTAGGTTTTGTTGTGGATTGCCACAGGTGTTCTGTGTTGGCCTGTCCATGTCAACATGTACTGTACTACAAGTATGTGCTGTACAACCAGATACAGCATGAAACTGCCACTGGCATTTAGTGCATTGTGTAGACAAAAACTTTCACGTGCATTTTACTTTCATGAACTTTACTGTGTGCGAAAGTTTCATGTACGCAAAAATTCCTGGTTTTACAGTATGTTATGTGCGTCACAGGCATGAGAGTTTTCTTCTTGGGGAAAATTGACCTAGCATGATTTGAGAGTGAGAAAGTCATGCAAATGGATTATAATCAAATCAACATGTAATGTTCCTCTGCTTATAAATTCTGTCTCATTATTTGTGTAGTATTCATTCAATATGTCACTGGTTAGATATGTGAAATGTCTTAAATGGCCATGTGGTTGTGGCATTCACAAATAGTGGTATACAAATGATCCTCTATTAATTTATGTTTTGATAAGGCCATAGATGTATGTACTAGATCCTAGGAATAATGTCTCATATCCTAAAACCTCATTGTACTGGCATGTTTTAGTTAAAGCAGTCATCAGCAATATCCAGTAATTCCTGTTGGCAACAATGTCTGTATCTATCTGTCTGTCTGTCTGTTTGACTGTTTGACTCTCCACCCCCCCCCCCCCCCCCGTCTCTATATTTTGATTCTTCTTTCTCAGTTCTCTTTTTTCCCCGTCTCCATCTTCCCCCTCTCCTTTCTATTTCTGTCCCTCTCTCTGCCTACTTCTACACTTCCAACACACACAGAGTGATATTGACAAAGTGTGAGGAATATATTTGTCCTGAATTGGCCATTAATTATTCAACTATTCCCATGCTCCCAATGTACAAGACATTTGATTTAATGACATGTGCATTGTGAAGACCTCAGGAGGACAAACCTCAAGGGAATCTTCATGAAATATTGGTGCTTTTAAGAGAAGAGAATAAGAGACAGACTGAGGGAGTATGACAATGATAAAAGTAAAAGCAAAGCAAAGAAACAAAACAACTAAAATACTCCTACACTCCATCTGAGAGTAAGGGCAAGAGAGAGAGAGAGAGAGAGAGAAATAAATTATATATGATGTGGAAATTGCGCAAAAGTGTCGCTTTGTGAAAACATCCTGAATAATCATCAGAACATATTGAGTCATATAGTCGTGGGGTCACATGAGGTCTCTTGGGCAAGGCTGGTAAAATGGGGGTGTCTTTTGACTGAAAGACCCCCTCCCTTCCCCCCTCCCCCTCCCCATTCCCATAGGGCTCTTGTCTGTGTTGAGAGATAAAGGAAGGCAAGTTACACCGTGCTGTGAATGTTTGAGAGAGAAGAAGGAGTGTAGTCAAAGAAAGGGGGGGGGGGGAGGCAGAGAGAGGGATAGAAAGAACAAGAGATGAGCAGAGAGGGGGCAGGGCTGCATCATGCTGGTGGAGGAGGAAGAGGTGGAGAAGAGGCATTAGCGAGTGACAGAAAGATGGACTAGAGAATAATGAGGAGTTCTTGTTACATTGGAAATTTTGCCCTTGAAATTTTAAGTAAAAACAATTCTTATGAAAAAAAAAAATGGATATCTACAACATGATGGCAATTTTTTTTTTTTTTATAGATACTACAGATGAATCATTGATTTGAGTGCTACAAATTGCCATTTCTTCTATGAGTTTTGCACATTTCATCAAAGCACAGTACTGCCAATTTAAAGTGTTATTTTTTTTTTTTGGGGGGGGAGGGGTGGGGGTGGGAGAGGGGAGGAGAGGGGTGGAAATGGATTTAATTCCTAAGTTTCTTAGCATTTGTAGTATAGGTTGATTAGATGAAGATATGTGCCTAAAATGCGCCAAACTCTTAGAAACAGTCACAAATAGTGAGGGAAGGGGACCACGACATCAAGTTCTGCCGACTTTGACTTATGTCATGTAAGTCGTGCACCTCCACAACCCCCTTCACCTTTTGCAGATGTGGAGTTAGTTATTGCCAGTACATCATGTTATATGTCCCCCCTGATAATAATAGGCCAGGGCATGACAGACAACATTACACTTGGTGGTTTGCTATCATTCAGAAGCAAATAGCATGGGAATCTATTGATAGATGTCTGTTGACACCCGGGCCAGGAGTGAAGCCAGAAAGATGCAGGCTCATCTCTTATTCATGGCGTAGATTTGCCTTGTAATTGGCACATTAGATCAGATGGGTCATGACTGGATGAAAGTCGTACCTGGTAGTTGGAGAAGAGATGACCATATCATAGTGTGTACTTAATATTTAAGCCCTTGCATCTGCTTTATCTCATCCACATATAAAAGTGAGATTAGAATTCCTAATGAATATTAAAAAACATTGCAGTTGTGACTCGGTGTATGAGGTGATATTCATGATGAAAATAAGAAAGTAAGAAAAGAAGAATTGTGGTTTCTGAATTGTCTTTTGAATCCTGAAAAAAAAAAACACTATGAAATTGACTTCCAGACAGGGTAGCCTTTTCAGTTTGTTTTCCTGGATCTACATGAGAAGCAAGCAGTTTTATTTAAGGCTGCTAAAATCTTCCCCTCTGAAACTTGGACAAAAATTCAAAGGGAAATCAGTGATTTCTTCAAGAAAATATGATACAGAATTAAATCGATGGATCCTCAACTCTGTTAATGCCAGCACAGATTACCTGGAAAGGTACACTTCTTGTCTTAGCCCTTCGTGTGCTTTCAGTGCAGACTGGGTCAGAAAACGCCTTGATATTGTACACACAGTCCGAAGTCCCTGGCACAGAAAGGGTTAAAAGAACCTGATGCATCGTTGTGTAAATTGTCTTGTGAAGATCAGTCACCCGCAATTTTGATCATCTTTTAATGCCACTGTGTGATCTGGAGTGATGTCTGTTTGGGATGACTGTCAGAAACAGTGTCATGGAAAGGAGACAGAGAAGTTTTTGAGTCTCGACTTTGGTCATAACTAGGCTGTAGTCCCACCCACACTTCTTTGTGTGGGTGAGTACTGTGTTTCTAGCTCAGAGAGAAACAGGGGCATTGTGTGAATATTTCATAAGGATAAAAACCATAAAGTCTCGTGGCTGGATGAATAATCCATCATTGTGGACTTCTGCTGAGCCCACTCCTTGTGGTTGCACAATTCTCCTTACTCAGTTGCAACAAGTAATATATTTGACAAGTTCCCGCTGCCGCACAAATAACATACTGCCACACAAACATACCGTGAAATATCGCACCAGAAATAACCTTTCAATTGTTGCAGATGTAAGTTGACATTTTCACAAAGGTATGAGCGTTGTTGCACAAGGAAATGATAATTGGAAATTGATCTGTTTTTACACATGACAAGGTTGTCATGGTAATAAAACTTATCATTACATATTACTCCATGTCCAAGTTTTCCCATGGACATGAAAAATGACAAAATATTTTTCCCATGAAATGACACAGTTGTTTCATAATTATTCATGCATCCCTGCCATTACAATCTGTCAATGTAGCAGTGACAGAAATTTTAGTATGTAAGGAACGTCAAGTTAGCAAGGCCTGAAAAAATGTAGGAAGATCATGGGGAAATTGTGTTAAAATGAATTATGTAAAATTGCCCAGAGGTGTATGGTTAATGTAATTGAATGCAGCAACTGAGATTTTGATTTAGATTCTAAACTTTTCACTTATATCAAGTATGATGGTTCAGGGCTGACATTCTGTTTGTTTTGTGTTGTTTTGTTTTGTTAGCATTCAGATGTTCCTAAAAAAGGTTGACTCTAGCATAAGTTTGTTATTGGGTGAGCCGCCGCAAAGAGGTAAGTTTCTCTTTTATTCTCGTTGCCTGTGCAAGCAAGAAATGGCCTGTTCAAGAACTGTTCAAAGGCATAATTTACCATTTGCAGATGAACAAAAACCCATCTTTAGTGCTTCAAAATAGTTTTAAAATGTGAGTTAGGGATAGAAACAACCAATGTAAGAAATTTGAATCAGTATAATTAATGTTAAGTACTGTTAGATATACAAAATGTGACAATCATAAAAACGTTTCTAGAGTAAACCATCTACAGTTATGATTTATTGAGAAAAAATAGTGATATCTCCTTATATTTTAGGCTTTATTGCAACATTTTTACATGATATGATATTTTGCGATAAACTGATCTACACATATGCATCAAATGTGATATTTTGAACATTTTTTTAAAATCACTGCTCCCAATGGCAAACTGTACCTTTAAGAGTTAGTCGTGATTTCCGGAGTGATGGTGCATGGAGCAGTTTGTGTTTTGATTTTCAGTAGTTTACCTGGAGTCTTTATGAGTTCTTGCAAGAGAAAGTGTTATGAGAAGTTCTGCTTTGTACATTCAGAAAGAGGAGTGGTTATTTCAACAATACTGGTGCATTCCAGATGCCTATCCCCGTCCAAGTAAAAAAAAGAAAAAGAAAAAGAAGAAGAATGAAATGAAATGAGGAAAAAATGATGAGGAAAAATCAATTAAAAAAATGCAGATATATGTACAAGTAACTACTACTATGGGCAAGTTATCAGACTTGCATTTGAATGTGATTTGTTGCCTTGAACTGGCTCAAAACTATAAACTGATACATAGTCAAATGTAAAATTTTCAATATTTGATAGGTGCCACTCTTTGTTGTGTGAATTGGTCTGTAATTGTTCAGGTTGTTTGCAGAGTGTGTAGATGCACATCTTTCTTAGAAACTATATACATGTATGTATACCATTAAACACAACCTTCTTCATCACGTTTGTGATGTGTGTTTGTAATCAAAACATTCTGCAGACAGTGCCATTGATAACGTTCATGCTGTGCACAGCAAAAATTTAAAGCATCCCGTCACTGTTCACAGTAACTGTCTGATAAATGAATATCAACTGTGATAATACTTCATAATATGTCTATTTTCTCCGGCAATCTATTTGAGATGGAGATTGACAGTTTTTTTTTTTTTTGGGGGGGGGGATGGGGGTGGGGGTGGGGGATGGGGAGAATGTAAAGTTCTTGGTCTGAGAAGAAGAACTAAAAAAAATGAGTGCTGAAAATATGAACCCTTGCCATGGCATACAGAAAGGAGGATCGGATGTCGCAGTCCCTTCTAGAGGGCATACTCATCGAAATGTCTCTCATACTTTGAGTTATTGGACAGAATGGAAATATTGCTACTACATGACAAATTTACAGGGGTGATGGGTGTGGGTGATCCTCATGCTCACTGATTAAGAGAGCTTACACATGTAAGATACACTGACTATTGCTCCAATTTTTGTGCCATTTTGAAGTTACAGGAGGTGGCGAATTCTGCGACTCAGGGGCTTAATTTCTCTTGTGAGATTATAGTGATCATTTCTTTTTTTATTGTTGTTTCATATTGATGCAAATAATATTTCCTGGGAGGTATATGATGAGGAGATGAGATGAAAAATTCTTGTCCATCATGGTGGATTGTGTTTCAGATGCAGCTTGATGTCAATGACCTCTTTTTTAATGATTAGTCTTCAGCAACAGACCCTTGATGTTGTCATGGTTAATGCTGCCCATGCTTTTATAAAGTATAGGCCTGCACAACAGAAATCTGAATGCTAGTCAGATGTGATTTCAAAGTCATTTGCAATGTGTGCCTTTTAGATATGAGTGCACCCGATCATAATGATTTGATTTGATTGTTAATGTGGTATTGGAAAATATTGAGAGCTTTTATATCAAGACTAATTGCTTGGTGAATGCAATTGGTTGACCATTTGTCTTGACAAATGGTCATCCAATTGCTGTGTGACAAAAGGAGACACACAGTGTGACAGAGAAGACACACAGGGACATCTCACAAAAAGTAACATGTGCAACACTTGTGTTTGTGTTGCTGTGAGACTAGATACAAAATACAATAGCATTCATGAAGTGTCTCTTACAGTCATTGTATTAATCAGGTGCAAAGGATTGGTCTGCACCTGTTCAAGATTCCTGGTGGTTAATTATCAGAGTCTCTATGGGAGGCTCAGGGGTGAGAAAGGTGGGCCACACTAGTTGGGTGAGTGACCTCCTTTGTTATCAAATCATGCCAGAAGGAGAATTATATTTGCATACTATATTGATTTTTCTATGTGTCAAGTAGACAATCAGCACATATTTCATTCTTTGTTCTTATGGGGGATGGTGGAATTGTATTTGAACAATATTTTAACCACCATCAAGTAAAAAAAAAGAGATGGAACAGGCAAAACAAAGTAGCAATCAAATTTTGACAGTTGGAAATGTGGGTATGGGCTGGATAGAAGAGAAAAGTTCTCCCTTGGCTGAAATTGGAAAAGCAAATTGAATGGCGGGAAGGTGCGAGTGAGTTCAACGAAATTAAGATACAAAGTAAAACATGGAGGAGAGTGAAAATATGTCAAAGAGTTTCCCCTATGGCAGATGACAGATTGAATCGTTTCCCCACAATTCATAGTCAGTCCATCTTGTGGCTTCCCTGTCGTTGACCTTTAATTGCCAGGTATAAAGTTTGCTTGCCATTTGCATTGTCTCTCTCTCTCTCTCTCTTGTTTCAACTGAAGTTTGCCACACATGGTTGACTGAGGGTAATTGACTGATTGAAATATGAAAACAAAATGAGTATGCATGCCACACTGGAATCGAGCTCTCCCAGATTTGATTAAAGTCAGGAATTGTTGCACCTGCAAAAACTGAGGAATCAATTTATTTTTGATGAGCGTATTGAAGTTAGTGTTCATTTTTCTCAGCTTTAAGCTTAACTTATGTAATATGCTAAAGTTTGAAACTGTAGCCACAGTCACACTGGTAAAAAGATTGCAAAGTTTAAGATCACAGTCCTCAAGATCTCAAAGTTTTGCCAGTGTGAATGCAAACTACCCGCAAAATTCTCACAAAACTTCTTGCAAAACTTCTCGCAATACTTCCCACTCAATTTAGGGAAACTTCCCAGACCCCCGCCAATCTTCTTGATCTTTTGGAAGTGTGAACGCTAGATACTAAAACTTTGAAAAGTTTGTCGTGTGACCAGTCCACCATTTGTTGCGGGCGGTGCCTGCGAAGTGCGCTGTCATTAGGAACTTTTAGATTTCGCGTCCAGGATATGGACTGCGACGTGATGATGTCATTTCATGATACTGCGCATGCTTCAGGTTTTTTGGCACGTCCATTGCCAGAATCGAGAACGCGCCCTTGAAGGATTTCACGTCCTCCCAGATTGAGGACGGGCAGCGTGCGCAGCTTGTATTTAGCACGATGATTATGACATCACCACATCTGTCGACTCGTACTCACCATCGACTGAAATCTAAAATAGTTTTACTCTGGTGTTGACGGGAGTCGCCGGGAACGGTTGGCTCGCACTTTTGGGTGGCCTGACCGCTGTCGTGTCCACACAATCTAAAAGTCCATATTATGATGTGCATTTGTGCATTGTTAATTCACAGTCACTAGCTGTCAGATGGCATGCCAATTTTATGTTCGTGTACACACTGCCCGTGACCTAAACTTCAAAACTTAAACATTGATAAGTTTGGCTGCAAGTGTGGAGGGACGAGCAGACTTCACAAAGACTTTGCAAACTTTTGCCAGTGTGACCACAGCTTATGTTAATCTTCACCCCTTCTCTTCCTTTAAACAAATGTTACCTTTTTTGACACAGCTTAACATCGCACACTTTACTTTTACAATGGAATAATAATTTGCCACGGAGTAATAATTTGCCACATTCTATGCTGGTGAGGCATTTCATTGTTTTGCTGTAAATGTTTGTAGCTCTGCATTTGTGTAGTGTACATTGCGTGCAAAGTTGTTGCATTTGTGTTTGTGCCTATGTATGATAATGATATAATCACATGTATGTCTGACGAAGTGCTTTGGGAAGTAATTACGCAGTACTGACTTCGAAGTCTTGATGATGATGATCATCATAATTTGGCAGAATAGCTATTAAACAGTAAAATATCTATTTAGAAACTCTGAGAAGAGTGACGTTTCTGAGTATCTATTTAATTTCATCTATTTGTGAAGTGCCTATTTTCATCACATTTGGAATATGAGTTCTGGGAATTGTTTTGTCTATTTCCAGTGAAGTCTTGATGGTTGCAAAATTAAGGGAAAATGAAGTTGAAGGTTGAAGAATAGATTGTGATGACAGGCATAAATTGAAATCAAACTGGTATGAGGGAACAAATCATACCAGAAAACACTCCACATCTAACATGATAAGAGTTATGGCGTCACTATTCAAGTGCTATTTCGGAATATCGGAAATGCCATATAATAGTGCAATCAGCAGAATGTTCTTTTTGTGTGAATGTCATATCAAATGTAATGTTTCAGTGATTTCTCCCCTTGTTTGGTCCATCAAAGTAGGATATTTGAGTTATTACCTGCATATTTAAGGTGAATGGTGTGACTATACAAGATTCTGCGAATATGGAGAAAATTTGGTAAATCACGTGTGTGAAACCAGTCAAGCGGTACGTTTCCCCTTTACACAGTCAACTGCATAAAATTGCAAAATGCAAAATATTGATCAGATGTGAGATTTGAACAGAGTGTGTGCTGATGGACTCACAAACTTTCTTGTTATACACAATAAGGGCGTCCGAATGGGGTCAGCAAAAGTCAAAATCTAGTGAGCTCAGTCTTGATGGCTATATATATCTTCATACGAGTTTTATAGGAAAACAAGTGTACTACTATGTTGGAAAAAGGTAAATAAGACAAATATACATGTGGTTTTGTTATAGGAAAAAAACAGTTATTGATAGAAAAACACTTAATCTTTTGATCAAAGTAATTTTCCTGGCCAGCATAACACAAATAAACATAAAGTCAGACCACAAATTCAGACACTCATGTCTTCCTTTAGGGAACCCGGTATACCTGGTTCCTGTGTATGAGTTGATGCCATGGGAACCTGGTATTCCAGGTTCCTGTGAGGAACAGATTAATTTTTATATTGTAGGCCTATAATAGTGGTATCTGATCTTACTACGCGTGTAGCTGCTCCTTCTAACATCTTGCATTACTAGTCAGTGCTTCCTCTTTCATAGGCGGGAGATGGGGTTGCCGTGACTACCCCTCCCTTCCCTCATGCCTCTCTCTGGTAGGGTTGCCACCATTGGAGAAGCTATGCTTCATGTGCACACATTAATTTCAGTCACACCAAGGAGGTATCACACACACCTGCCCTGCATGCTCAGCTCAAATTAGCTGTAGAGCAAGACATGCTCCATTCTACAATTACCTCAGCCCAAGTTCGGAGCTATTGATGACATTGCACCGAATTGCAGATGGTGAATTTATTCTCTAACACCACCCACCATGCCAGTAATTTTTGGTTTTGTTTTGTACTCTTAGATTAATCCAGGATTATCAAGAGCTTTTTTTCCTCCTTTATTTGCCCTTTGCAAAGCTGAGGGAATTCATGTTATGAAATCCAACTCCATGATGCAGATACCAATCATTATTGTTCCATATGTCGCCTTCCTGCCGCGACCTTCAAGCTCGTATCGTCCAGGGACTCGGCGGGTTGGAAAGGAAGAGCCGCGACAGTCTTTACTTCTTTACGCTGGTATCACATGGCTTGCGATATCATCGCAAGGCATCCCATAATTAAGGTGGGTGCGGGAGCGTTCCATGAATTTTCATGATCATCAATTTTGACCGTGCATCCTGAAATCTGGATGATGATGGTCGTATGAAAGAGGAGGCGGTGTTATCACACAATTAAATCTATACTAAATCAAAACACATCCACCCCTCCATCTTAATGTTCACCAAGACTTGAGAAAATAACACCCAGGAATCTTTCCCTACTGAGTTAGTATATGTTATCAGATTATCTTCCCTTCCAGCGATGTTTTTTCCTGTCTTTTCTTTTGTTAGTTGAGGTCGGATCTCTTCCTGGGGCCCCTCAGTCCCACTGCAATGTTCCTGCGTCACTGGATTTTTTTTTTTGTCTGTGAAACACGACCAGGGTGCCAATTACCGTGTGATGTGCCATCAAAATGGCTCGCTTCTAGCCAGGGCTGGCATCACAGCGGTGGAGCAGAGAAGGTGTGTGCCAAGAAGTTCCATGATTAATGCATCTTCTCTGCTGAACACATTTATGAGAATATAACATTGAAAATTTAGTTCCCTTGTGTAGTTGATGAAGGATTAAAAGTGCAATGCCACATTTGGCTTTCATACTTAGATGTACCAGGTACTTTAGTACAGTAAAACCAAACAAATAGAATGTAACAAGTTCCATTACATTCCAACATGGTATTCAAAGTTTTCACATGTTTTCACCCTGCAGGTGATATCAGTGTTCAAGTCCTAGCTTCAGCCCTATGTGTGCTCCATGTGCTTTGCTTAATTTGCAAAGATTTTACTTGAAACTTTGGTTAATTCCCCTGAACTTGACCTCAGTGTTAGTGAGGCAGCTCACTCAGATATAGTCCAATGTCTCAATCAGACAGGGAAATCATGGTGTCATTGTTAGAGATTGGGGACTTTGGGGCAGGGAAATCATGATGTTTGTTGTTAGAGATTAGGGACTTCGGGTTGTCTTGATTCAATGATACATAATTTCAAGAAATCTGTGCCAATTGGCCGAGGAACAAAAACAGTCCAGCAGAAGTTCCAATCAGCAAATTAAAACACAGCAAGGGTTAGGTGGGTATCTCATTGTGAGACGAGGTGACAATCTGATGGCAACGTGAATCTCACTGGTCGCGGACTGCTCACAGAGATGTCTCTGTGACATCTCTGCAACTTCTCGTGGAGACCAGCCTGGTTTCCAGGGAGATGCGAGAGAATTGAACATGTTAAATCTTTTTAGAGACTTTCTCTAGTCTGCAAGCTTGACTCGGAGACTTCTTCGCGATGTCTGATTGACATCTCCTTAGAAGCGGCCAAGTCACAGAGACTATTTTTGTCTGGGAGGTCTCCGAGACTTTTCTGCAAGCTCTGCGGAGACTGATTGGTGACCTACTGCAGACGTTGTAGAGACGTCTCCACAAGTCTTGGAGATGTTGTGGCGTTGTCATGGTGATGTCTCTAAGATTTTTTAAAGAATAAATTGTCACCTTGTTTGGAGATGTCTCCTGCTTGGTGAAAGCACAAGCCAATCTTTGGTCCTTTGGCTTGGGTCGCAGGAGTCGTGGCAAAGTCTCCTCCAGTAAGGTAGCACCTTTAAAGATAACTTGGAGTAGAGAATTAGAGTAGAGAATCTTCTTCCCTCCACCATGTTCCTCTTTTTCTACACCATTCTAAGTTCAAAGAGATCAAAGAGGCTGCAGAGGTTTTTGGCCCATGTTTCTTTGCAAATGTAAGTGCCATCACAAGATGCATTCACATTGGAATTACCTTGTATCAAACATCATGGTAATTGTTATCACTGTACTTATTGGCGAAAGTCCACGGTTATAAATACCTTGGTATCTTACTATCTAATTTGGTAGCATTCTTATTCATGAAGTACCATGGTATTTCTCACCTGACAGTACACATCTGTACGGTAAGTACTGTTGCGCATATATGCATATTTCCCACAGGGAGATGACTGGAAGTGTGTCAGGACATGTGAGAAATATACCACAGTGTGATGAGTGCTATGTCATGACCATTTCATGCTCAAGACTTGAATGCATATTTTGTGTGTATTTTGAATTACCACCCTAAATACCATGGTATTTTGTGTGTATTTCTCAAGGTATTTTGTGGTGTATTCGCATTGACATTACAATATCCTGTGGTATTTCATGGTACATTTGAATAGGCCAACCGAAGTGTTTCCTTCGTGTGGTGAAGTGATCAACCCCCCCCCCCCCCCCGCCCTCCATCAAATTCAAGAGACTCGAGCACATCTGCTCTCTCATTGTGCTCAGTCACAATGATCACAGTGTTTTGTTCTGTGCAACATTGCGCTCAGCCACCATCTGTTGTCCATTTATCATAAACATGCAATGATACAGACAGTGAAATTCACAGCTATATTTGCCATGCAAAACTAAACAATACACGTCTGACTCATTTGGAATGTAGCTAAATTTTGCACTCCAAATGTTCACACCAGGAGCCATCTTTATCTGCTGCCTACGTTCAGTGATATACTGAAATGTTAATATTTCGTGAGTCAACATTTTTGGGGAATATGATGTTTGATGGTGTACAAGGGGGGGGGGGGGGGACAAAATTTTGTAAAAAAAAAGAATCATTTGAAGATATGAATTCTTGACTTAATATATTTTCATTATGTCTGTATCATCTTCATGATGGTAATGGTAATGATTATTGTCGTCATCATCTTTATTATAATCACAACTTTATTCATTAGGCATGATTTCAATTTTGTCTGCATCATTTCTGTTTCTTGTCTGTATGCATTCTCATATTTATGTGGGTGAGAATATTTTCTTTTTGTCTGGTGATCTCCTGTTTGTTGGAGAAACAAAATTGCCTTACTTTTGGTCTTATCATCACAATATTCATCTGCCTGCCATGTTTTAGGGCAATCATCAGTATTATAATCATTGTTGCCTTCGACTGGTATTTCTTTCTCCATTGATGGCACTCGTACTATCATTATCACTTCCATTTGATTCGAAGATTTTTTTTTGAGAGAGAGAGAGAGAGATCAATACTCCACTCTTTGATGACAGTGTTTCATTCTTGCACCTTCCATATCTCCTCCCTTTCGGTTGCCATGGCAGCCACATCCTTGCTCCATCTTCATCTAACTGCTCGCCTCGCTCTGTCTGTCTCCCTCACTCCCCTTCCTCCAAAGGTACTTGTCATCGATGACATCATGAATGTCGACTGAGTCACTTGACACCTGCGCGGCACTCCCGAGATTCTTTTTTTCCAAGTCTCACTTTTCTGATTGACTGACATTTATTCTGTTTTTTTTTAATGCCTCATATTTGCACACTCGAAATAGCATTATAAGCCACTGTTCCAGAAGCAGGGTAAATGTCCCTATTCTGGTTTAGCCTTGGACAGAATGTTTCTATTCAGAGAATTCACCTCTTTTCTTTTTGTCAAGGCTCCTCTTTAGAATTTTCACAATCCAGCCATGAGCAGTATGAGCTGTCAACAGTACAAAAGAGAAATCCGTTTATATCCTTGATTTGCCAGAAAAAGCTGGCCACTTTTTGGCAGCAGTCACAATTGTTGAGACATGAATGTAGTTTCCCCTTTGCTCTCTTGCAAAGTAATATACATACAACCTGAATAACAGCTGCTCTTGACTTTTTCAGGTGATGTCAAATGAATATGTTTCACCTTGGTTCAGACCCAGCTGGGTGAGCAGGAAGGTCATGCCTTGTGGAGGTCTCCAGAAATCCTTTTTCTTGAGGATTTCTGCTGGTGTGAATAGCTCTTCACTACCATTATAGACTTAAGAATTGTGTCATCAAAGTACATATCCTGATTTTCTGACATATTTGTGTGTGTGTGTGTGTGTGTGTGTGTTCCCGCACCTATTATCTAAGAATAGCTTCACCCCATAGACATAGTTTTTGCTTGTCATCATACCCTTGATGAGCAAAGCAAGAGAAAACTAACAATGTGTAATAGTAGGCATCTTACTCTAACCAAGTGCACCAGCTTACAACAGCAACAAAACAAGTTTTTCCATACCGTACGACGAAGATTGGCTTTCCACAAAGTATGGAACCTCTGTGATAGAGTAATAATCATTGCGCAATTCTATGAGACTTCAGTTAGCAAGTAGACCAATGTGCCAAGGTCAGAAAGTGGTGATCAGTAGGGTAACCTTAGAATTGAATCGAGTCCGTCTCATGAAGTCATTACACAAAAGTCTTTTATAAATCTCAGAATGGCCAAAGCAAAGTCGCTGATATGTAGCTATGAGAGACTTTCAAGTAAAATCCATGTCATGAAGTCTCTGTCATGAAGTCTCTCATAAGTGTGTCTTATGAGCAAAAAGTCTCTCAATAAGACTTTCATGAAATGGACCCTATAATGGAGACTGGGAGACTGTGGTAGGCACATGGGTTATTCACTGAGGGAGACTGGAGGTATGCAGGAGTGTGTTCAGACATGAAGTTTCTTATACACTCCGCACCTCCACTATCTACCTCGGCATAATCGAAGAAGATCTTCTCGACTGAATGCTAGGTGCTTCCCATGTCGTGCTCGATCACTGACAATTTAATTAAGCTTGCCTTGTTCTGTCTCTGACACACGAGCCGTGACCTGCACCCGGCATCTGTTTGCGATTCTGATGGTTCGGCTGGCCAAGACATGGCTGTCCATTGAGCCACCATCATGTCTGGTGAACCCAGGGCAAAAGGGCCGCCGTCATCTCAGCAAATTGGCTGGTTTGCAAGAACGCAGAATCTCTTGGATTGATTGCTGTTTGCCAAATTTCAACTGAGAACAGAAATGATGGACAATTTGATTTTGAAAGGATTGCTCATTATTAGTGCTGTTGCTCAAAATTGAATTGTGTGGGTATAGGAGGCTTGAATACCTAAAACATGTTAATATCTCACTCTGATGGTATTTCTTATGAATGTTGTAACATGGGTAAAATGATTTTTGAGTAAGTAACCTTCATGAGCTGTTGCTTGGAGTTACATTAAGTTCTTTTAGGTTTTCGGCATGAGAGGATGTTAAAGAATGAATTTCATGAATCTTTGCAAAATTTACAAAAGTAGAATGCATACAAAAGCCTTTTCTAGACATGTATAATGCATTGAATGCCAGTGACAAATCACGAAAGTTTCACTTCTCGAAAAAGGCTGTTAGCTGCAATTTGTTAAAGTTTCATGCTGCGAATGTTTCTGGTTTTACTGCAATCCAAAGATGTGGATACATTACTCAGTCAGCTAAAGAAAGTGTCTGGGATGAAAATGGCTTGTGATAACATGGTGCTGAGGAGAATTCATTGGAGAAGGGGAAGGGTGGCAAAGAAGATGTTGATGAGGAGAGAAGGAGATGAAGTAACTGCCAAAGAAGACGAGGACATATTTTGCAGATGTAGAAATTGATCTTGGGGGAAGGTTTCAAAATACCTCAAGAATGCCTGAGAAGCTTGCTGTAAAATGTGTGAAAGGGGTTAGAGCCAGTTGAGAGAGAAAGATAGGATGACAACTCTTCAAATATGTTACTGATTTTTGGGATCTGCAGGTTAAGTGTGATGGAAACAGAGCCGCGAAGGGTCGCAGTGACAAATGAATTTTGAGATGTTTAATCTGAGCTGTCTGCAGCGTGTGTTGAAGTGTTTAGAGTTAAGTTCTGACGGCCACAAACTTGTTATGTGCTGCAGAGCATTGTTAATTTAGCAGTCATGCACGTCCGTTTCCACTCCGGTACAGAAGCAGAGAATGCAATTCCAGTTTTGGCACCTCCTGCATCCCCCTCTGTTTGACCCTGTCATTTGCGCTCGTCCGGACCAGATGATGCGATCGTAACCAGATTGAGAGTCTCATTTCATCCGGGATGTGGGTTCCCCCGAACCCTCTGCCGGGGGGTCAAACGTGGCATATTTCAGATTTCTGCTGTCACAGACGGAGTGGGTTCTATTTTTCCCCCCTGCCCCGGGAGAAGTACATGAGGATTTATCTTTATCCCCACTGGCATTCCTGTCCACCCCATCGCCAAGGTTACCGTCTCCGGCAGTGTGTCAGTATACACTTGTATTTCCTTCTCAGAGTCCCTGTGCAGGTTTAGAGAGCACTGGAACAAAATATGGTTGCGATAAACTTGTTGTCATTCATGGGCAAATGGTATGATTGCACATAAAAAAGAAGCTCGTATACAATGTAAACAGAAATGTGCTTTCCCCTGCAAGGATATATGGAAGTATGACAATAATATTATATAATTTGCTAAAGTGGTTTCAAATGTGTTCAAGTCCTAAAAAATAATGTGACTCAGAGGCATAATTTCCATGAATAGGAAATCAGTTTGGAATCACTTTTAAAGGTTAAAAATCCAACACATGACAAATCATAAATCAGAAACTGAAAAGGTAAAACTACAGGATAGTAGGAAAGTGCTCATTATCAGAGTGCAAACTTGCAGATTTTAGAAACAAGTAGGCCTAATACGCTCAAAGGGGACTTTAATTTGTTGAGATAGAAGATATGAATATATAGTTATATACTCCAAGGTAGCTTGAAAGAGAAACATACAGAAATAGAGAGAGAGAGAGAGAGGGGGGGGGGGGGGAGGGGAGGGGAGAGAGATAGGAATAGAGGATGGAGAGGGAGAAAGAGAGGATGTGAGAGAAAGATACAAAGATACAAAATTTGAAGAGAAAGAGAGGTAAATAGAGTGTGAGAAAATGCTATTGAGGGCACAAAACATGTTGTGCTGCTGAATAGAGTCCCTTCAATCCTAGCCTGTCAGTCTTTGTGGAGGTGTTCTGTGGCTCTCGAGGGGGAGGGAAGGCAGTACTCCAACTTCCGACAACGGATGGATAGGCGAGGTGCCTCACCATGGCGATATCAGCTGTCACACATTGCTTGAAATCTCTCTCGGAATGAATACACGGCCCACTGGAGTGGCATTCACATTCCTGTCAAACAGTGTAACTTTCCTCTTGGTGTAATATCTAGCTGCCTCTCTTACAGCCAGATATCATCAGGTTCACTTTTTTTTTCATTTTTTTTTAAATGGCCATGTGTTCAATTCCTTTCTTTTGTATTGTTTGGGTTTCCTTGGTAACCTATAATTCCATTTTTTAATATCTATCCTTTTTATTCTTTTCTCTCTCTCTCTCTCTCATTTTGTGAAGTCTACAGTGATTTTATTGTAAAGTGTCATATTTTCTGTATAGGTTTCAATCACTGTTAGCATGCAACATTTGTTTTACCATCTTTTCCCCTCCTTTTGGTCACTTTCTCTATTTCTGACTTAGATATTGAAAGCAATTGATCATCACAATGTATCCATGACCCACATACAATGTATCATGATTGTTTCCTTTCACTCTTCTTCTGTCTATTTTATTCTTCCTTCGGTTTATTTGCCATGTGTATCACCCTCATGGCATCGCTGGCCTACTGTTCCGTGGCTCTCACTAAAGTGCTGATAGGCACAGATAACCCCTTAGTATTGAATATACTATCCCAAGTTCCTGGCACAGAGAAGGGTTAGTGTTTTTTTTTTTTCAACTAATATCATCCTAGTATTCAAGCTCAATATTCTTCCAGATAACATTGGCTATCTGTTTTGAACTTAACTGTGCATTTGCACTGATGGGAAACCCTGCCTTCTTAACTTAATTTGTGGCTCCAGAGATATTCCTGTGGATTTTGACATATTAACATTTATTCTGTGTAGTATTTTCCAGTAAGATGAATGTTTGAACGTGACCCAGATGCCAATTGATGACAGTTGAAGCCGATCCTGCATATGTCTAGCCAGTATTTAACTGATATGCAAACATAGATTCAGGAACATTAATGTACAAATATATTTATTCCTTTTTCATATCTCCTTATATTGTTATTTACTCTTTATATATGCAAACCTGAAAAGGTTTTCCTCAGAATGTTTTTATACCCTCAACAATTTTAGGTGTTTTTTCCCTCTGTGTCTGTACATCTGTGTATGTGTGTGTGCGTGTGTCTGTCTGTCTCTTAATCTCTTTGTATGCTTCACTAACTGGCTGTATTATATACCGATGCCGAGCATCTGACCCATTTCCAGATGACCCCGTCTTCCCACTATGGATCAGGTGGTCCCAAGATGTGTCAACCCTCGAGATGACTTTGACTGATAAAGACTGATCAGTATATTTCATCAGGTCTATGTAACTAGCTGGGGATGAATGTTAGCTGTGCCATCACACCCACATCTCCTAGGCTTGTCTTATCAAAAATCCATTACTTGCCTATGCCAAAGGGCATGCTCCCTGCCTCCAGTGCATGTTAATATAAAATATTTCCCCCTCATTTACAATTCTCTTGAGGTAAAGACAAACAGAAAAAAAGAGAAAAATTAAGACCCTGGTGTCCTTTCCCATACATGGCAAACGTCCATCCCCTGCATTTTTATGGTGCTCAACTACAAAAATAATTGTCTGTTGTGGGGGATGATTTGAACCAATGAGGCAGGCACTGATGATGCGACCATGGCAGCATTAGTGCTTGAAGGGCATGTGACCACTTGCTGAAAGTATGCCGCGTGCGAGTGCAATGTGTGCATACTTGTTCACCGAGATGCTTCGTGGATGTCAGCCAAATACTAATGGGGGGCGGTAGATGTGGGCTCGGTTTACACAGGGGCCAAATCAGGGGGTGCATGGGAAGATGGGTTGGGGTGGGGGAGGAGAGATGGGGAGGAGATGGAACATTGCTACAAATGGCAAAATGAATGGAATAATGCATTCCCCATACAAATTTGTACATGAAAGGCAAGGAAGGCATGAACACCAAATTTAGGGGCATAATATATATTCTTACAGAAAATGCATCTGAATTTTGTGATAAACGTTACAAAATTCTCTGGACGTATTTTCCCCTTCATTAAGTTACTTGTCATCAATGACAAAATCTGCTTGAAGATGTCATGATATACAGAGTAGCTAGAAAACATCTGCCATTATTTTTGTTTTTCGATCATCGTATGCATAGTACAGCAAAAAGTGAAATAGTTAGTGTTCCTGTAGAAGCATAAGGTGTATCTTCTACCCTTCCTAATTGTTCCTACCACCACAGGGCCTTAAGCCCTCACCCCCTCCCCCATCTCCCCCCATCTCTCCCACCTGCTCCTGCTCCTCCTCCACAAAATGCCTTCATCATATTTGCTCCCATGCAGGTCTTACCCTCTATCAGCTGCTTCCTCTACTCTGTAATCGTCAACATAATTTCCTTCCCAATAGTGAACTGATGCACTTTTTTATGGGGAGGGGATGGGGGGGGGGGGGGAGGGGGGGAGGGGGAGGGGAAAGAGGGGGATGGGGAGATGAGAGTACACTCATGCCATAATTGCCTATCAAAGTGTTTCGTGATGCAGGACTGTTTCACATCTTAAAAGAGGGTTGCCATGACAACTGAATCCATCTGTAGCAATCTCTGCTGCATTATACCTTATAAGAGGACTCTTATGTTTATTATATTTAGTGCATTTATATATATATGAATTATATATTTCTTCTTTTTTTTTTGGGGGGGGGGTAATAAAAAAGAATGTAGTCAGAAATCTTTGGTCTTTTGGCAGGTGTCAGTCTTCACTGTTGCCACTCCTCGCTTCCTTGTCCACGCCTACCTCAGATGATATTTCCTTGGATTAACTGACTCTCTCCTTCTCTCGTACATACATGCACACAGACAGACACATGAATAGTCTCAAAATGCTATGTTTGCATGCCATTGCCATCAGCACTGCCACTGTGCACAGTAGCTGACCAAAAACACACACAAAGGGGATACCCATGTATGCAGAGAATGTGTTTGACGGTGTATTCGGATGAAAGGAGGCAAAAAAAAAAAAGAGAGATCAAATTGAGAGAGAGAAAGTATCCAGATGACTCACTCTTAGGAGGAGCTGTATCTAAGGGGAATTCCTCTTTCTTCATCTGCTAGCACCCTTCTCTCCTGTCCAAACTTGGAGAATACCCAGTGGACTTACACCTTGGTGTCCACATCAGAGACATGGGCGCATCCATTATCACCGTAAACCCCCGAGCGTCATGGGGGATCCTGTCCCGGGGCGGACAAAGGTGTCCCTCCCTTGCCAGCGTTGGGCGCTGTCAAACTTATCACCACCCCGCAGGTACGCACGCCACATGATTCTAACATAGCGCAATAGTGTTTGAGAAGTGTATTGGGTGCTCAACAGTACTTTGAGAGCTTGTTCTGTAGAGGGGACCCTTTCAGCTGACCAGGAGACATGGACTGTATCTATAAACAGTAAAGCCTGTCTAAAATGGCCACTCAAGGAAGATGAAAAAAAAAGTGACCATTGTAGACAGGTGGCCGCTATAGACAGGTTGTGTGACATGGCATGTGCATCACTCATGTACAATGTAGGCCGACATGTGAGTTCCATGTGTTACATACATGGGTATTAGTGTGCACATTTTTCATGTATCAATGCTGTTATTGCAACACGTTATTGCAAACTACTCTAAATAGTGTGCATACTGCAAGTGAACTTTTCAAGAGTACATTATTATGCCTGATTAATCATTGAAATGTTTGTCAATCATGACTGGCAGAGCTACAAACTAAAAAAACACGCTGAAATATCTGCCTGGCTGCGTGGGTTTGTGGTTGCTATATGCAGGTTAAAATCTTCAGCGGAATACAAAATTGGTGGCCACTGGTCACATTAGAAAGGTGGCCGCTACACGCAGGGTCTTTAATATGGCTTTTTTCTAGGGGGATTTTGTAGTGGCTGCATACAGCAGCAGGTGGCTACTGCAGACAGGTGGCCGCTGAGACAGGGTTGACTCTATGCTTTTTATATAAGATGCATGTATGATAAGTACTATTTTTTCGTGGGTCCCTCCTTAAAGGGATAGTACAGTTTTGGTGGAGATGAGAATTGGGTTTTTAACTTTTTGCGAGATACCAAGAAAACACTTATGATATAGTACAGAACATACCATTTTAAGAGGAATTCAAAGTTTATTTGACGAAGATCGGGTTTGGAATGACTGAAACATCAAAAAACAAAGTAAAACAAAGCGATCATAATAAAGTGTGGGTCCCACACTTTATTAGAATCGCTCTTTTTTGATATCTCAGCCATTTCAAAACCAATTTTCATCAAATAAACGTTGAATTCCTTATAGAATTACATGCTCTTTCACATTTTATAAGAGGTTTCTCATTATCTCACCAAAAATGTTAGAAACCTGAAATTAGGTCTCAACCATAACTGTACAATCCCTTTAACATGTTTTTAATTTACCTTTCATTGTTGTGGTAAGCAAATTTGTTTTAAAAGAATAATTACCACTTTACTTCACTCCCCACCATACCTTTTGAATTTGTGTTCTGTTGGGGAGGGGGGGGGGGGAATGAATCTTGACTTGAATTATTGAAAACAGGGAAATTTTGTAATATGCTTGTTATGGAAGTAAGTTCCTTTTTTTCCCTATGTACAAACTGATACCTTGTTAATGCATTTAAGTGACCATGTAGAATAGATAGAACACACTCTGTGTTGATTGAATATTTCCATCTTGTTTCTTATTCCTCCTTCTTTGCTCTTTTTTTTTTCTAAATGCCTTAGAACCCACATTGCACTATCAAGTGTGATCTTTCTGTGTGTATGCATTGAAATTGTGAGTTTTGGCTGTACTTCGTTAGTCTAGGATTGAATCTCACTCATGGTTGATAGTGTGAATGGCACCAGTGACACAAAGGAGCTTCCGGGCTATGGGATGCTGCCATGTTCAAATTTCTTGATGAAGATCATTTTCCCCATGAATAGAGACGAGCATCTGGAACATGAAGGATTAAACTTTTAGTCCTTTTCAGATTGTATTAACCTTCGGTCACTGTGGCGCTTGGCAGCTGTGATACAAGTATTCAACCTTCTTTTCCCTCTTCTACTCTTGAGAGTGGATCAACGAAAAGGAAGAAAAGAAAAAGGGGAGCTAAACCTAAAGTGATGCTGACCCTTGTCTGAGAAGTAAGCTTGTACTGTTGTAGCAGGACACATGCAATCTCCCTCTAGGGCACCTGTTTCTTTTTTTTTTCTTTTCTCGCTCTCTCTTTCTTTCTCTCTCTTTTTTGTGGGCTGGATTCGATGTCCTCTCTGAAACGTGCCGACGAATCGGCCCCGGAGAGAAAGGAGACACTTTTCCCAGCATCCTGACCAGGATTAGCCCCGACTGGCAGCATCACCTGCATCTCTATGAGTGGGACTGAAGCAGCGGCCGCTTGTGTTTGGAGAGCATCGGCTTTCATCCCCGGGACTAGCCCTTAATTTGATAGTCTGCAGTGTCTCGGCTGAAGGCAGGCAGGCAGGCAGGCAGGGAGAGGGATACCCCCTTCCCTTAACTCTCTTGCATCATTCTCCCTATTCTTCTTCTTCTTCTTCTTCTTCTTCTTCTTCTTCCTCTTCATTTACATCCTTTTCTTCACATCTTTTTCTTCACATCTTTCTCTGTTCCTTACAGTCTCACCCCTTCTCCATTTCTCTGTATCTCTTCTTAGCTTTTTGTTCACCATTGCCCTCTGTCTGTCTGTCTGTCTGTCTGTCTGTCTGTCTGTCATTCTAAGGCTGCTTTCAGAAAGACAAGTTAATGTAGTCCATACATGGTATGGATGTACGACGTATTGATGTGAGACCATTAACACCGAGTTATTGTATATTCATATGACATATGGATATGGAATGCTTTGATATTTTTAATTTCAATTCAATTCATTTTCATATTTCTCAATGAAAAGTATGTCAGATATAACAGAAAGCATTCAGACACAAATAAACGTATGGATATATCCATATGATGTATCAATATACATGTATCAGCGATTTCCCATTGGTCCATTATGTAAGGAGACTACTTCAGACTCTCAAGTCTTCAGAGAAGATCTTCACACTGTTCTGAGCAAATATTGTATCCGCTTTTTTATTTAGTGAGTTCAATTTTGGTAAATAGAGACTTTAAAGGACAAGTTCACCTTCATAGACATGTGAGTTGAGTGAATGTAGCAATATTTGTAGATCATATCGGTGAGAGTTTGAGGAAAATCGGACAATTCATTCAAAAGTTATGAATTTTTAAAGTTTCTGCTCAGTCATGGCTGGATGAAAAGACTACTTTAGCTTGTGATGTCACATGAGTACAACGATATAAAGAAAGAATAAAGAAAATTCAATGTATTTCCATTTTTCTTGCATAACGAAATAACACTCGACTTCTTTCTTTTAGAAGGCTGGGGGAATAATATTACCCTTAACATATGTCAGTAGCAAGTCAAAGAAATGTGCATGTTATTCAAAAAGTAAAGTTTTGTGAAATTCTCTTTTTATTTTCCCTATATCGTTGTATGCATGTGACATCATACACTGAAGTAGTCTTCTCATCCAGCAACGACTGCGCAGATACTTAAAAAATTCATAACTTTTGAATGGATTGTCCGATTTTCCTGAATCTTTCACTGATGTGTTCTACTAATATTGCTGCATTCTCTCAATCCTTATGTATATGAAGGTGGACTTGTCCTTTAAATTCCTGACAACTTCATGTTCATGGAGTACAGCTATGGACAGAGAATCAGGAGATGTAAATGTGCCAAGACAAGTTTTTGTGCTTGGGCTGGTGTTAGTGTTTTCTTGAAAAAAAATGAGTGGAATCAAGCTCCAATACTACTGATCAAATGCACTTGAACCCATCACAGGTGTTAATGGTGTTGTGGTAGCAGTAACACATATCAGCACAGGCTCCAAACTTAAAGTCATCCATTATTACCATGTGATAGGTTGTTTTTATAATTTGCATTCTGTAACCGATCTTGGGGGGGGGGGGGGGATGGCATGGGATGTTAGGAACGCTGGGTGGCCAAGGCCATGGGATATGTGAGCTGCGTCGTCGAGATTAGGATTCAAGTAGGCACACTGGCAGCCATTCAAAGCATGCAGCACCTCCCCGAAATATTCACATAGACCGGGTAATGAGCGCCCACAAACAGCCCTGTACTGCGATTTGCATGCAAGACGCGATGGTTTCGGGATGCCGGGTGAGAAGCATCTCCGCTCTCTTTCTCGCGCCTCCTATCTCGCTCTCCATCCCTCTCTCTATTCTCTATCTCTCTCTCATAATTTTTTTTTTTTCTGCAGTGTTTGGCCGTGGACGTCAATGTCACGGCCACTGCCCAAACCCTTGCATAGATTGGGTTGTGTTACACGGCCCGGCTGCCGTCTTTTTAGCAATGCAGATTAATGTAGCAGCTTTTTTGTGGAGTAGTTTCCATCCTCGGCCACCCTATTCCCTCCGATCTGAGGGGGATTCTTCGCCGTCGCTTATTAAAAGTGGTATTGCCTTACGCGACGCCTTATCACATGACGCCTGGAGCTCTGCCTCCTCCTCCTCCTCCACCACCTAACCCTCCTCTGCTACCTCATCTCCTCGTCTCCACCACGTTTCTGCCCCCACCATCCACTCTGGTCTACCACCACTTATCACTTCATCATCTTTCATATGCCAAACCATTAGAGTCCCTCTCTCTGCTTGTTTCTCACTCCTTTGTGTACCCAAATTATTTGTAAGCAGATGTTGTAGATGTATACCCACATGTTCATTTATTTTTACATGCCTTCCGCCACCTTCCTACCATTCCATAGCCCATCCCTAACAGCTTGGTCTCACCAGGGAGGTGGGATCACCTCCATGGTTTCACTTTGCTACCCCTACCCACCGCTATCAGCTTCTCCTCTTGGGTGCCAAAATTTGGTGCTATATGTCCTCTCCTCCATCGCTATGGCAACAGAAGGCAGGTATGGGGAGGTGTCCCTGGATGAATTTTGCCCTTGGATGCATATTCCTCCATGCTGCCAGCTACAAGAAGTCACCAAGTAATGAAATTAGTAAAATCAGTTTCTCTAGCTTGTCGGAATGATATGTGTGTTATACATCGAAGTCTTTTCTCACACACACACACACACAAAAGGAAGATGGCTCTAGAGTCTAAAATACCGTTCTCCACCTACTCCTTTCGTGAGCAAAATGATATCGTCTAAAATGAAGATGGTGGTGATGAGTGGAGTAGAAACAGGTAGGGACAGAAAAACCCTCACCAATACTGTTTATCTCTCATGCACCACTTGCTGGATACTCTGATGATTCTAGAAATGAAATGATGTGTAGAATTGAGACCTGGAACTGAGAATTCTAACCTGTATAAAGCTGTACAGCATGGGATCAGACCATGTTACTATTTATCAATCATGTCCCAACATAGCTGGTAGGTTATAATGTGTGGATTAAAGGGGAAGACACAAAGGGGGATATCATTTGGAATGAGCACAATTAGGTGGCAGCTACTGCTCCACAAAACAGGAAGAAAACCAGTGAAATATTTGAAAAAGTGCTCTTCCTAGTTCACTTGCTGGAGTTAGTTCTTGCCCTCATCATTCATGTTTGTTTAACCCGTGGAGGACGGGTACCAAGTATACTTGGGCAGATGTCTATGGGAAATGTGTGTTGTAGCGAAATCAGTCCGTCCTCAATGGGTTAAGTGTCTCTTAGCTGAACACACCTGACTGTGTGATGTGAGTACCTCTTCATTAGTGGGCTGAGATGTGCTATTATCAAGATCTACTTTGATAGTATGCTGTAATATGTGGACTAAAAGAAAAGATCTGTTCAAAGGGAAAATCATCTTGAATGGTAGTGAAAGAAAAGGTACAACCTATTGAGATAAGAAGAAAAATCAGTGGAAAAAGTTGGGAAATGACTGTTACTTGAAATGTTAGAGAATGCCTTATGGGCATCTGATAACCTGTCAGTACCACTGGCTGCTGTGGTGTCTACGAAGCCATTGGTATTTTTGATGAGCAGCCCTGAGAGAATCGAGTAAGCATTCATGTGACCACGATGTTGCTTGTACAAATTTAGTATATGAAACATATGGTATGAAATACTATTACTTATATTTTTGCTTTATGCGAAGGACATGAGGAGGAAGGTACAAAGGGAGTCTCACTAAAATGATGACCTTTTAGCAAATTTGTTCTGTTGTTTGTCTAGGAAGCTGTGAATAAGTCGTGATTCAGACGTAAGTGGTCACAAGACAGCCAACACCCAGCATTCATTTATCGCCAACTTGAAATGTTCCAACAAGATGATTGAATAGGCTTGGGAATGTGCAGTGGACAGGCTTCCACGGTGGGGCACAGCCGCAGAGAATCCTCTCTCGATCTTGCTCGTTCTTTCCGATTCCCCGTCATCTGCAGCGGACCGTGGAAACGGCTTCTCGGCTTTCTCCCCGGCAAGTTGTGTCAACTTTCCCTCAGAGAGAGCCCAAGGTATACACCAAATATACCCAAGAGTAATGTCTGCTCTCTCGTTCCACTCATTCTGCCCTTCTCTCTCTCCTCATCTGTCTTTCTCTTTCCTTCCTCTTTTACTCGTTCTATCGAACTGTCTATCTGTATAAAGTCTCTAGGTGTATTTCCCTCATTTATTCACTGGAGAACAAAGTCCAGAGAAGAACTGAAAAAAGGAGAATAGACAGGGAAAGTATGGGAAAGAAAATAAATGAAGGGGCCAGAGAAGGAGAGGAGGATAATGAAAAGAAAGTGATATTTTTCAGTCATTGTGGTCTGTTGCTACTGTGTGATCGGTTTGGTCATCTGTCAATTCACAGCTTTGCCTCCATCGTTTCATTTTTCAACTTTACTGACCTCTTTTCTCTATGTCTTCCACTATTCTCTTTTATTTCATTTCCTTCTCTTCAGGTAGTGTTCTTGTTACCATAGATGGGTGTCTCCCTCAGATATCTCCCCTCATATCTCACTCTTACTTGTATTCATCTCCTTCTTCTGTTTCTGCCCATCTTTTCCTCTCTGTCCTCTGCTGAGTGTATGTTATATCTCATGTCTGATGGGTTAAAGGGATGGTATAGTTTTGGTTGAGATGGGGATTCAGGTTTTAACCTTTTGAGAGATACATGGAAACCACTTATATAAAATATGAAAGAACTTACACGTCTAAAAGGAATTCAAAGTTAATTTGATGTATCAAAAAGCAAAGTAAAACAAAGTGGTCCTAATAAGAGATGGGGCCCACCTGTTATTAGGACTTCTTTGTGTTTTTTTTTTTATATGTCAGCCATTTCAAAACCCAATTTCATCAAATACACTCTGAATTCCTTTTAGAATTGTATGCTCTTTCATACTTCATATAAGTGGTTTCTAATCATCTCGCAAAATTTTAAAACCTGAATCCCCATCTCAACCAGAGCTATACCATCCTTTAATCTACAGTATAGTAGGTCTCTTCTCTCCCAACCTTTCTGCATCTTCACCCCTAACTTTCTTTCACGTTCTCTCCCTCTTTCACTGTTCCCTTCTGTATGTCTTTTTGATGTACGACTATACACCATCCACTCTCTCTCCCCTACCCTACTCCCCTTAGAGTTCATTTGCTAGATGAAGGAGGGAGTAATTAAAGAGGGACATTAGGGGTGATGCTGATGCCAAAACATTCACCAGCCTCGGGATATTATCCACCTGGGAGTCCACCCATGTATAACCTCCACGTCCATCCTCCATCCATACGTGTCAATGCAGTATGGGTACGTTCGGTCCCTTGTTCATGCCGCAATATATAGATGACTTGCTCTGCTGACTTGTGAAAAGAACTGCATGTGGGACTAAAACCAGAAAAAGGCAATGAAGATCAATCTAAACCGTTATCTCAGGCCATTTTTCACAACCGTCCTCTTGCAATGTCTTTAGCTGTAAGTGACTATGAGGCTGCTGGTTTTACAACAGGTTTAAAAGCATCAGCAAAAGGTGTGCAATCTGTTTGTTAAAGAGCCAAAAGGCATCTCTACCCACTACCAGAATAGGTGCTGCCACTGTGATGCAAGCTAGTTTATTAACCCATTGAGGACGCACTGATTTTGCTACAACACGCATTTCCCATTGACAGCTGCCCAAGTATACTCGGGACTTGTCCTCAGTGGGTTAAAGGATGTTGACAGAGTAGAAGGAATCCAACTGATATATTTTTGAATCAAATGACATTTTAGACAGGAGCTGTCGTGTGCTCATCCTAATAATTGATCAGAAAAAATGAGATGTACGTCAGGAATGTTTGAAACTTGGAAACAAAGTCTATATCACTGTCTATGAGTTAATCAGAGTTCTTTGCTAACATTCTGTCAGCCGTTTCCCACTCTACCTGTTCTTATTCTGACTTCATTGAAGACACAGAAATATGATGCAAATTTCTTCAATGAATTTGACGATGGGATGTAGCCTTGAGTCAAAGACTAATGAGAAAAAGTAAGTCAATCAGGCAAGGTTTAGTTGAAGGTTAGAAACTTTAACAAGCTTGAATTTATGAAGGTAGCCTAGTACACAGGCTAACCACAAGCTACCTCTGTTGTACCTGCATATCTATAACCTACCTCTCAAATGGTGTGGCAATATTTTTGATTCTCTTTTGCAGAGGAGACATTATTGATGAATTAAATACATATTACTGGGAATTCTATCTTGTGAAAAAAAAAATCTTTGAAATTGAAGACACCATAACAGAAGATTTGTTGAAACGTGAGCAAGACTTGAGAACTATTGAGAGATTTCCAAGAATTCATCGACATTATCTGACATTATGCCTCAGGGACTCCTCAAACACAGCTTCCAATCTTACCATAAACTTGATATGGTACCTGTATAGTTCCCTGTCTTGCTGTGTGCAAGGCATGACTTTGTACAAAATTGTATAAGGATTTTATGTGATCTGTATGAAGGAATCAGCTTCCATTGTCATGATAAAAGTAGGTTTTGATAACACATCAGTCCTAATGGAGGATAGATTTGTATATGTTGTAGGAAGATACGGCATACGAGGCCCCCCTTTAAAGCTTCCACCCAATAATCATGAGTGCTTGATAGTGCAGACTTTCCTCTGATCATTTCTTTCTGTTGCATTGTGTTCACGAGATGTACATATCTCATGGGGAGTGTATACTAGCACTCTACTAATAGCCTAGTGCCTCTGTGTCTGAGCATGTTATTTATAATGGATAGCTGCATTTATACCTTTTTATTCCTCCTTGGCCTATTCCCCCCAAACAACAATCACCTCCTTCTCAAGATGTGCATGTAGCTGAATACAAATAATGTTACTGCCTCTCTCAGCATTTGGTGTCACAAAATGTGCGTCATTAAGCTTGAATTGCTTAGGGATTAGTGTTGATGAAAATTATTCTTTTTTTCCCCCTTGATTTATTAGCTGAACATGGCACTATCTGGAGGTGGTGACTAGGGATCAGATTTGCATTGTTGAACTCCAGTAGTACAATACTATTGTGACTTTTCTTGGGTTGTAATATATTATTTCTCACCCTCTCCCACATGTTTTGTTGCCGAGATCTTGGAATATGGTATCTTAAACCTGTCAGTGGATATGAAAAAAAAATGTCTGTTACTCTTCATGGTGAAAAGGAGATATTTAAAAAAAAAAAACAGCAAACAAAACAATGGAGGTCTTTTGAGGTAGAGTTCCATATTTCTAACTAGAGTCTGTAATATGTAAAAAACAACAACAATACATAAAGAAACTAGCTTTAATTCATTCAGATGTTTTCAAGCAGCAATATTTTACTGGTATCATTTTCAGCCAACGTCGGACTATCAGTATCTATTGTTTTCTTCTTCTTCTTTTTTAAAGCCTATCAGCCTGTAGTACTTGAGATCTGTGTGACAAGTTTAAGGAAAAAAAAGGAGGAAAAGGGATGATAGATGTTTAATAATCATCAGTGATTCATGTCCAAAGGCCTGTTGCATAAAACTTTTACCTGAGAAAAACTCAGGTAGATTTTTAACAAAATTTTTCCTGTGTGAAGTCAATGGCAGAATCATGTTTACCCAAATTTGAATTCCTTACCAGAGTTTTTCTCAGGTTAAATGTTAATACAGGTGTCCATAAGTTTTGATAAAATCCAGCACTTATTGTAAGAGAGGACTTCATGAGGAATGCAGGCAAAACTTCCCCCTTCCTCCTCCTCCTTGGAGCAGAGTCCTCCGGGGTATCAAACGTGGCATGGTGAGGCGTACCTGGCACCCTAATTCACATCCATCATCTGCGGTGGGCCGCAGTATTAACCAATCTCGTCCAAACATGCATGAAGGTAGATTGGGGAATGAGGGTTTTAGGTTGTCCAATGATAATGCAAATGCATGATCGATCTTAGATTTTGAGTTTTTCATGATTTTTTTTTAAAACATTATGTACTGTTACTTTCATACTCGTAACTGTGTCTGTATTGTTCTTGTGGTTTATTTCTCCGTCTATATTTTTTGTTTAGATCCTGTTTTTGTCCTTTTTTTTTTACTGTTTCTTCTGTGATACAAATTTCATGCCATTGACTCAAGACTTGCTGCCAGTGGGAGTGATCTTTGCTAAATCTATGCAGTATGTGGCAGTCTGCATCACTTTTGAGGGAAATATTATCTTTCTGGTTTGCTTGTTAACCCGTTGAAGATGGGTTGAGTTTGCTACATCATGCATTTCCCATAGAAACCTGCCTGGGTATACTCGGGACTGGTCCTGACTGGGTCAAATAGTGGATTTGATCTTGTAATAGTGATTCTTCTTGGGAAGGTTTTGGCTGGAGCAAAATTGGGTTAACCTAAATGGGTCTGATACCCCAAGTCTGGCATCAGCAAGCAAGCTGTGGGCAGGGTGGCTCTAATCACAAAATCACATTGAAATCACATCAGTCCTGTCATTGTAGTGAGTAAAGAAATAATGAAATCATATTCTTACTGTCCTAGAGACTGTTGTATGTTCATTTTGCTACATAAGTGGACACCTTTGAACATATGTTGGAGAGCAAAAAACCTTGCTGGTGAGAAATGCAAATCACATCGCATTCAGGACAAGAAATGCTGCATTCTGGAAAAAGCAACAACAATATTGATATGTTATCTACTTCCTCATGTTCTACAGCCTCTGGGCAAGCTGTTACTTGGACTTCTTTATGAAGTATTAGTCATGTGAACATAGCTGATCAATCCATCATGAATTAGAATTTACTGTGTCATGAATTGGAATGCTGTGTTGGTGTCGTGTCATGCATTAAAAAGATAAAACGTGCCATGAGTTGTCCAGCTATCATTTCCATGTGAGGCGGTAACAGGAATTTGAGCAGTGTGTGCCTTTGACACGTCATGATTCGAATAGCGAACACATCCTTTCCCCGTTATATTGGGAAGCTCATTTGGGCAATTTCTCGATACCGTGCCATGATGCACGTGTCTTCCTTTTAGGGGGGTCTTGTTCTGGCATGCCGGGGACGTGTGCGCTTACCTGAGTACAGGCAATATATCTCGGCAAACAATTCGTTTGAAGGCCGACTCTTGATCAAATGTTTTCCTTTGCACCTGACAAATGCCGCAAGTTGCCTCTCCGCCCGGCTTAATTCAAGACGACTTTATTGAGTGCTCGCAGGGCTAAGACGTCCTCCCTTTACACGATGCCGCGAGAATTTCTTGACAGAGAAAGAGAGCGACATTGAGATGGGGAGAGGTGTAATCAGAGTGAAAAATTACCAGTATGGTTTTGGAGATGTCCTCCTCGAGTGATCCCTTTTTACAAGAACCATGTCGCTCTCAACTGGGAAACTCGACATTTCCTTGGTAGCTTTCTTGTGCTTGCCACATCATTGCATCATTGACTGTGTACAACTCTACAGTGTACGTTAGAAGAGTGTGGCTTCTATAGGAGTCAATGAGTTAAATCCTTTGATGAGGCTATGATAGGTATAGCAGCTGCTGGTGTAATTTTCCCACAGACCTGAAATTGGGAGTCAGACAGCGTAATGTGCTGCATAAATGAATCGTTTATTATCTTTATGAATATGATTACAATGTGGCTGCTCCTGCTATTGTTGCTTTTGCTGATGATGATCGTATGATTGTTCTCATCCTCAAAGCTATGAATAATATTATTGTTATTGCCATCATTTTCATCACTATCATCACCACCATCATCATAGTCACTATTGTCGAAAAGTGCTGCTTTGTATTGAATAAAAACTCTACAAGGTCCATTCACACATGCTGAAAAAAAAAAACCACTCGAATTGTGATTCATATGACACCTATTTTTCCCCTTTTTTCACACATGCTTGCTCACATATGCCCTTAGCTCAAAACCATTTATGTGAGTGTATATCAAATATCTGTGATGAATGTATAAAACAATGCGAAAGTCACACAGAAGGAAGAGGCTATGCTGAAACTTCAATTCTTTTTTTTCTCTATTATCACAGTAGTATAAAGAAGGAGGCCTGTAACAGGAAAAGCACCTTCTGTGTATTATCTCACACCTGATATATTTGTATCCCAAAAGCAAAGAAAGTCTACATTGTCAATAATATGATTTTAGAGGATATTATATATGAAGGAGAATTTTCTATGTGCTCCATCTGATTGCAAAGATATCAATATCCACAATGGTTTGAGATTTTTTTTTTTCATTTCAGTCATTATAGTCATTTTCTCATCTCATTTTGATATTCTTTAAATTTAGGATTTATAGGCAAAATTGGTATTGCTGTATTTATGTCTTTTTTTTTAATTTTACAAACTGACCAATGGATTTAAGTATAAGGATTATTTCCTTGTGTCAAGACATCTGTCTTCAAAAGTTTATATGTGGTCATGAATGTCTAGTGTGGCCTCCTGGTCACTCATGGGCAGTTGTCTGACCAGGTCAGTTTTAATTGCCTTGCATGGCCTCCATAATTCATCTGGGGGGGGGGGGGGGGGGTGGGATGGGAGAGAAGGTGCAAAGATGAAGGAAAAGAGGTGAGAAATTCGGTCTCAAGAGTTTGATGACAGTAATATCTGTCTCCTCCAAAGATGTCCTACCAGTAGCACAGATAAGAGAACTGTGTCTTTAGTCCCACATATGAAGTTTGATGTAGTGAAGATATAAATATGATGTAATCTATTATAGGGATCATTAGGGATTTATCAAGAGGGACAGTATGATGTTATATCAATCAATTCCCCATATGTCCCTATCGGAATGTACTTGTGCCAGGTAATGGGATGGGTTACAAAAATATTGCTTGAATTTGCAATGGTAATGTGGTTAGTTCTCTATGCCTAAGCCCATGCCTGTTTTTCTGTGTAATTGTAATGGTTTCAAGGAAAAATTCCCTTTGGAAACAGAAAATATAATAATTTACTTGTGACTGACTGAAATGAGTCCTACAGAATGGTCTGTTAATAATTTGAAAAGTGACCATTATTGTTTTGTTTGAGAAATTTATCAATAAGAGTACCATGCCAAATTTGTTGATCAAGTTCTTGGGCAGACATGCTGATTTACAAGTTAGATTGAAAAAAAAATAACCTGTTAGCCTGTCTGTTTTAACTCATTCATATCCACTGGTAGTTGATCTGCATGTCGTATCAGAGATGATTTTTGCGTTTAGTCTCTGGAAGGTTAATATATGACTAGAACACCACCACAGGAAAGATCATTTAGGCCTATACAGCATACTCTTTCCAAGTTGGTATCATCAGAACTAGCTGAAAATGTTGAGGAGCCATCTTGATAGCTCTGAGGTACACATATCCAATGAAGAGTTTTAGACAGTAGATTACATTGACACCTTATGTCAAGCAAGATGTCATGGCAGTACTGTGGTATCCAAAGCCTGTCAGCTTGTCACAACACCCGAAAGTGTGGATATTCCCACAACATGATATTCAGAAGCTACCCCCTGAACTCGTTAAGGCAGATACCATTTATCACATTATATTGCGCTATTGAGCATCTCACACCAGAGGTGTTAACCCCAGTTTGATACCATCATCAGCACTGTGGTATAGCTTCACTGGTATTGCTTTTGCCCCCCTTCATTTACCCTCTGTCTGCACTCCTGGAATCCCTAGTATCAAGGTCCATCAGCTAGTATCACAGTCCCGCAAGCATACAGACCCTGTGTGTTTGTGGGTAGACTGTGATGTAGCCCATTGAGTGGGAAGCCCTCGGAGTGCTAGCACTCACAAAGGGTGTTTGTGTACGTGTGGGATATCTTGGTGCCATCGGCTTTTGTTGGATAGAAGATTTGGAGGGTTGTGTTGGCCAGATTTAAATGAAAGAAGTATATGCGTGACATGTGGTATAAAATGCAAAGAGAGTGAGAGAGGGGGGAGAGAGCAATATCTGAAAAGAGAGAAAGAATACATAACAAGAGAGATATAGGCCTATTAAGAACATAGGAGAGAGTATACAAGTGTAAAGAATGGTAGATGATGCTCCTTTGGTATAAGTGGGTATAGTCTTTAGGCTCAGAGGAAGGGATGGGGGGGGGGGGCAGTGGTTCTTTGTAGTGTTTCTTGGAAGGGTGTATGATCTGATTGTCTATGAAGTGCCTGTGGTGGCTGTCTTCTGGATGCCAGATTGATCGTAGAGCCTTCAGTCTATCTCAAAGTTGCTCTGATTCACTTCCCATTAAAAAAAAATTATATAATGAAGTAAAATTCAGGGCCCAAAATCATCATCTTGATATCTTTATACACTTTATTTGTTTGGATCCAACAAAATTTTGATACAGTGAAAGGAAACTGCTGGTCCCGAGGACTTGGTTATAATGATAGTCTCCTGTATCCTCCGTCAACGATCCTGTCCACCTTCCTTGTCCAGCTCTTCTAGATTTGCTCTTCCTATTGCTTTACAATTACAGGTGTATGTATCTCTCTTGAGGTCGCATGCAGAGAGGCCTCTCTCTTCCTTACAATTTTTGCAGGCTCTTTGAAGTGTCTATGATGTAATACAGCCATTTACATCGTACTGCTAGGGTTTCAAAGAACTGCATGATACCGTTCCCTCTCAATGAATTAAAAGAAAAAAGAAGTATCCAACTAGTGCTTGCTGGCGGTTGAAGCAAAGTCTGGTCTCTACGATGTTTGATGCAAAGTGAAGTCTTTCAGCATCCTTACAAGCTGCTTCGCTTCACTATTCACGGGAGATTTGCTGCCAACATCTTCTGTCTTGCTGGAGACCGCATCACAAGCTCTTATACCACTTATTTCTGATTGATTGATGCTCCAAGCCGTTCAAACTGGTCTCTCCCAGCCAGCTCTCTCTTCCATGGAGCACTAGGGGGTGACTATCCCCCTATAATCCCCAAACAAGCCGAGACTCTGTTCGTCCACATTGGAGCTTGTAGCTTTTAAGCACCTCGGGGAAGACTGCAAAGTGGCAGAAAATTTTATACACCATTTCTTTCATACTAGCGTTGTTGTGTCCTATGTGCTTACTTCAGAGATTACTGGTGCTTTGCCCATACTGACACTTCTTCAAGTTTCTATGAGAAAAGTTTTAGGAATTATCAGCAGGTCAGAAATGTCCTCTTACTTCTCTTCTTAGAAAACCATCATAGTTTGGTTGCACAGATGAATTTATAAGTATTTCTGTTTGAAATGTCCTATACTACAGAAAACGATGTCTCTCTTTGAACCCTGTATCTCTGTTTGAAATGCCCTATACTACAGAAAATCATGTCTCTCTTTGAACCCTGTTTTTCTTTGGCGGGATAGTCAGCCACTTTCCTCAAGTCATTTTTCAGACTGTAAAAATTGATGATGTGGTAATTTTGTAATGATAATCCCAGTGATCTGATATCTAGAGAGTATGTTCCTCTCTTCTGCACTGCCTGTATTTTCTCTTCTGATATGATGACCCCTCAAGGTACACTGTAGTTACCCAGCTGTTTAAGCACAGAATCAGAAGAATGACAACACATGTCAAAAAGATAAGAAGAAAAAAAAATGAACAAGCTTTGCCTTCTCTTTCTTTTTTTCCCTGTCTTTTTTTTTTTTGAGGGGGGGGGGGTGGTCATGATTCAAGGGAATGGTAACTGATGTGTTATACTCATTCATTCATTCCTCTGAAGTATATGCAGCAGACCATACTTGTTGTGGTTACAACACCTGTAGCAATTCACAATTCACGGTAGTTGCAGGGCTCTTTATGAAGTGGTCTCCTTAACTCCATTGTCTTACTGAGTGACTCCATAAGAAAAGTGTGTGTACTCTTGATGTTTTATAGAGAAAGTGTAGTAGGTCTATAACCTGGAGAAATGCATTGCATGAACTGAATGTTCCACAGCCCGAAGTTGATGGTGTTTTGTTTCATTAGTCCAACAGCATCTTTGGTTTGAAACCTAGTCACTTTCAATATCAGTGCAAAAAGAAAATAATGTAATTAAGCCCTACCAAAACATAATGTTAGTACACACATTGCATGTATGTATTTCCCTCACTGGTCTGGTGACTGTAAACCTTCTGGAAAACAAATGTATTCCACGAAGAAATGGACATTATGTTTCTTTCAAGCTGTCTATGCTCAATAGTCAAACTTTGATTTTTTTTTGTGGCCGTGTTTTGACTGTAAATAGGGCCAAGAAAAAATATGCAGAAAACATCTTTTTGAAGAGAATCTGACATTCATGTCACACTATTTAAACAAAACCTTTTCTAAAACAGGGAGACAGTGGGACGGGAAAGAGCAGAGACCCGTGAAATAAAAGTAAGGGGGGACATCAGATCCAGGCACCGACACATTCACCAGCTTTCCCAGTTGTACGCTTAGTTTACCAGCCTGGATGAGGGGCTTGGGTTACCCCCTTAGCCTGTTCTCCATGCTGTGCGCCACTGCGGTAGTTTTCTTCCCACACTCCCAGACTGCTTATTCAGGTCTCGCACCTGTAGAGCTTTCCCCCATGGAGATGCGTAAGTGGTAAAGAAAAGAAAACAGAACAAATATTCTGTGAAGTGTGCTATAAAGAGCCAGTGTCTCTCACATGTTGTTGTTGTTCTTTTTTTTTAATGTTAATTGTTAACTTTCAAGGCAAGGATTTTGAAGCCAAACTACATTTTTTTTTTCCTACTCTGTGGAGATAGATTCTTCCTATTGAATACTTGTTAGCCTGAGGTATTGCACATTATTCTACAATGTGTATGAAGCAATTGTAGGCAGCAGGAGGATCAATTTTTTTTTAAACTTTATTAGTCATATCCAAAAAGGTTTATAACTTATTGCCATTTAAGTGTTTTCCTTTGTTTCTAATCATTTTTCAATGTATTTACCATCTTTGTTTTTGATATGTGAGAAAATCATGTTTTAGACTCATGTGAGCATGTTCTTCAGACTTCTACTGTGGGTATTCCCCTCTCCTCTTCCCCCCTCCCTTCATTTTTGATTCCCTCTTCCCCCAAATCCCCCAACCCTCACATACAAACTCTTAATTACTGGACCAAGGACACACAAAGTACAGGAAATAGGCCCTATTCTGTTTCGCAGACTGCTATGCACTCCAGGCCTATAATATAAAAAAGGCCCAAAGCCTTGAAGCTAGGCTAACTACCTCCTTCCAGGGTGGAGTTAGCACTTCCCATCTCCCCTGCCTGTAGTCAGTCTGGGCTTACAGATTGACCTTGACTGACCTTGTACTTGGAGTGAGAGCGATGGCTCTTTATTCTCATGCATATGCAAATATGTTAGTGTGCTCTCTCATTAATTCAATGAAAAGACAGACTTCCAGACCATATGGAAAAGATGTTGAGGAAGAATTCAGTCTCAGCCCCGTGTTTTTGCTTTGAAGCCTATCAAAGAAAATGTTATCAAGAATTGTACATAGGCCTACTTTCTCATTAAGAATTATGTACATTTAAGATATCAAAGATAGCATGCATGTATGGCAATGATAGGTAGTGATGGCAAAAAACCCAAAAAACAACAACATCAACAACAACACACACACAATAGTTCAATTTCCTGGTCCTGCTGTCGTAAGTAGGAAATCCACCCAAAAATAGATAAATTTTAATAGAAAGAGAAAAATATTTCCTGCAGAACAATGCAAAAATGACAGAAATTGAATAAGAAATACGGAAGATATGACATTTTGACATTTCACATTTCAGAAAACATGTCTTGACCAGTCCTTATGAATATTCAAATGAGCAAGTTGATAATGTCATACCCTTATAATTTTTGATGTATGTTACATATGAAATTTGGGGGAAAAAAATTTTTTAGCTAATCCAAGTGAAAGCATGTTCTCATACAAAGATATATCACAGTTAACATTTGTTCTTTCTTTTTTTGGATGGTTTTAAAGGGATGGTACAGTATTAGTGAAGATGAGAATTAGGCTGTTAACTTTTTGCGAGATACCAAGAAAACACTTATGATATAGTACAGAGCATACCATTTTAAGAGGAATTCAAAGTTTATTTGATGAAAATCGGGTTTGGAATGACGGAAACATCCAAAAACAAAGTAAAACAAAATGATCGTAATAAAGTGTGGGTCCCACACTTTCTTAGAATCGCTGTTTTTTTGATATCTCAGCCATTTCAAAACCAATTTTCATCAAATAAACGTTGAATTCCTCATAGAATTACATGCTCTTTCACAATTCATAATAGGTTTTTCATTATCTCACACACACACACAAAAAAGTTAGAAACCTGAAAATCAGGTCTCAACCAAAACTATACAATCCCTTTAAGGCACGTTTTATATTCATGCAGGTGAAATATGAGATTTTTGTCATTTCAGTACATGAAATGAATAGGAAATTGTGAGAGCATAGCATCATCAATTTGCTAATTTGAATATTCATAAGGACTAGTTAAAAAATGTTGGTATGCTCTCTCATAGCGTTAGTTCTGTATGGCAGGACGAAGACAGTCCGGGCAGTGGACTGGCGTGTAAGGTGCAATGCCCATTGCTGTATACCTCAGGATGTACTTTCGAGTGTTACCCTATGCATGAATGTTCAGTGAATGCTGAAATTTGATTTCACCTTTTGTCCTCTCTGCTGCTTTCTCCTCTGATATCTGCAGAAATGTTCAGTGAATGTTAAAATTTGATTTCACCTTTTGTCTATTCCACTGCTTCCCCCTTCTAATCTCTGTGGAAATTGTCATGAAGTCTCCCCTGTGATTGCACAATTATCCCTTTGCAGCACTGGAAGCAGAAAAGCGTAATCATTTTGTGATATGTGGGAGTGAGAAGTCACTTTTACAAAGAAAATACAAAACAAAAGTGAAGGATCTGTGGTGTTTGGGGATGTTTAAAAGAGTTTGCTTTGTTGTGTGCAGACAATAGAAAGCTTGACTTTCTATCTCTTGTTTGGTTTTTGGTCTTTCTTTAGAATTTTATTTTTAAGATAATTAAATATCTAATACTGGTTCTACACCTAGAGGAGCCTTTGCCCATGCTCTTAGATTTTCCAGAATATTGCCCAGTGAATGGCACTGATGATTGCAACAGCAAACATTAAATTTTAATCAAAACATTCTTCTAAAAGATATCACACAATTTGAGACTGTGCACATGCTCTTACCCCCTCCCCTACTTTCCCACTTTCTGAGATATCATGTGTCTAGGGAATGCACGCCTATACTCTGAAACTTACAACCATAGTCTGCTGTGAGTGGAACAAAGAATCCTTGCATTTTTTTTTTTTTATTGGTTCAAAGTTTGCTTAACCCGTTGAGGACGAGTTCCGAACATACCCGGGCTGGTGTCTATGGGAAATGCGTGTTGTAGTGAAATCAGTCTGTCCTCAACGGGTTAATTATATACATATATATGCAATTCCAGTGAGTGGAAACAGATCGATACAACATTGTTGAAGGGTCTTCGAAACTTCATTAACACGTAAGTTCCAGAGCTGAGAATCGCTCTGCTTTCCAGATGATGGGAATCGGGAAAGAACTCCCGGCCGTCCTCTCTTCTACAATCTACTGAACATGAGATGGTTCCATGGCATTTGCTCCTGCAACAATCGCTCCCATGAAATACCTTCATGCTTAGCAAAACATCGATTCTACCCACGAATAACCCTAATCCTAGTCCTGGCATCAAACTAAACCTAAAACCCTATCACAACTCTAACTCAAACACTAAGTCCTTGGAGAAAGCAAGACCAGAGCAGTCGTTGCAGGAGCAAACGTTGTGTCACCATACAAGATATATTTCATAGTGTCTATATTTTGGGAAAGTTTGGAAGTTGACAGATATTTATGAAAGTAACAACTCGCATGTATATTCCTTCCTAACACAGATGCATTGTATTGTCTCCAAGACTGAAAATGATGAACTTTTCTCACAAAACTGGATAACAATTCTCTATGGTTTATATCATTCTTGATGGTGAATTCAACCTCTCACAAAACTGTCCGTTTAACCATGAATATACTGACCTAGATAATGTGATGACTACATGTGAGACCATGGCCATATATTACATGAGAAATTATATTTTGAACCACACATCATCAAATCAACCAAACATGAGCCCAAAAAGCTAAATTCCAATTATCTGAACATTAAGTCAAGCCAGGGTTTCTTATTGCATGAAACATTACACTGAAATCATGACATGAAGTAAAACCCACTACCATGACAATAAGGGCATTCTCATTTGAATGACATTGATATTAATGATGACATTGATATTAATGACTATTTTATTTTGGCACCATTCTTATTGGCGATATACCGCTGCAAGTAACAGATACCTCGGTAATTCACTTGGTATAATTTGTATGGTGCTCATTCATGAAATGCTGTGATATTTCTGGTAAGCACTGTGTGTGTCTCCTGTGGGGAAAAAATGGAAGTATGTCAGGTCACGTGAGCAATACACCACTGTAAGATCGATGGCATTTGGTGACATGATTCACACTCAAATCTTGCATGCATACTTCTTGTGAAGTTTGAATTACCACGCTATATGTATACCGCAGTACAGTAGTTCTAAATGCATTTGGTGTATTTGCATTCACATTACGGAATACTGCGCAAAATACCACCGTATTTCACCATGCATGCAAGTACACACATTTGTATGTGATGTTAAAGGAACCTGTAGCTATTAGATGCTAAGGTAGGATTTATATGACTTTAGAGTTATTTCTAGCAGATGCTTCTGCTTATTGTAATACTATGCTGCAGAAAGGAGAAAGATCTTTGAGATGCTGTATTATCAGAATAGGATGAACTACAATGTATTTGACCTCAATGGGCCACCATTTGAAATGTAAGCTTGTGAACACTGAACAGTATGTGCACATTGTTCTAACTCTTGAGGAACTGGGAAGGGCGAGACATTATACAATAAAAGTTTTGTAAGCCATGATGCTGAGGACCTAAAGTTACGTCAACTTGAGATGCATCCAGTGTGTGCATTAAAACAGACATGAAGCGTTCGTGAATGCAGCTGAGGCGCTGCAACCGTTTGCTCCTCTCGCGGAAAAACAAACAACATAAATCTGTTTTCCTGCCTATTCCGGGCTGTAGTTACGGTGAAGAGATCCGTTAAAATCAGCTCCCCCATTAGCAAGCCTCCAAGGTTGTTTCATCTGTGACGGCCGTAATGAGTTAATGAGGTGGGCAAATTGGCAAAGAATGAAAACGACAGGCCATTTCATTACGCGGCATCAGCAAATAATCCAGCACTCGGCCGCAAAACATCAATTACCTCAAAGGCACGCCGCAGAACTGCGGCTATTGTTTTGCCCTGGATTGCCGCGCGGGTTAAGCGAAGGTGTACGGCGCGAAAAAGCGTGCACGTGGGAATGTTATTAGTCGGGGATATTGCATGGTACGTTAAATGGATCAACAACGGGCAACGGCTGTCATTTTTTGTTTCTGTCTCTCTTCTTTGCTCCCTCCAGTCCGTAGTTAAGTTGCTATCAACTGGGAATGAGATTACACCCAATCGGCATAGGGCTGGAGGGAGAAAGGAAGAGAAAGAGAGAGAGAGAGAGAGATAGAAGGGGGTAGAGGAAGAACTGAGAGAAATTCAAGAGATAATGTTACAGGATACAAGTGTGTATTTAAGAGGGAGAGGAATATGAGAGGATGGATAAATGACTTGATGGGGTGATGGATGGCTGGCTGGAGGGAAAGATAGATGGATAGATTGATGGATGAATGGAGGATAGATGGATAGATGAATGGATAGATGGATGGATAGATGGATGGATGGATTGATGGAGGATAGGTAGATGAATGGTTGGAGAATAGATGGATGAATGGCTGGAGGATAGATGGATAAATGGATATGTAGAGGGATGGATGGAAGATGGATGGATGGATATATGGATGGATGGATAGATGGAGGATAGATGGATGGATGGATGGATGGACAGATGGATGGATAGACGGAGGATGGATGGATGGATGGATGGATAGATGGATTGCTTAGAGGAGGTACCCAAGGAAAATTTGTCAGGTTACAGACATCAGACTCAGAGAGTCTGAATAAAAAGTAACTGAAGTGAAGGAGAAATCAGTAGGGAGTAGGAGAATACATCATTAGATTATGGAAAGAGCAAAGAGGAAATGGGTTTTAGGACTCTAGCATGTAAGAAAATGAAGAAAATGTGTACCAGACAAAAAGGAAAACAAGTGAAGAAAAGAAATATTGAGCAAGTAGGAAAACAGAAAGCATAAAACCTTGCAATACCTATGAGTGCTGAAAGAAAAAAAAAATTGTTTGAAGTAAAAAGGACCAAAATTCCTTAAGTATTGGGAAATGTTTTAGAGAGGACAAGAGGAAATACAGGACGAAATTCAAAATGAAAGCAGCTGAGAGAGAAAGAGAAGTAGAGACAGAGATGATGTAGAATGTATAGAGAGAGAGAGTGGGGAGAGGGGTGGGGCCAGAAAGTAGGAAAAGAGTATGTGGGATAGAGGGCTTAGCTGTAGAATCAGAGAGCTGTTGACATGTTGCTGATTGGATTCTCTGGAAGCTGTTTAACTGCCTGAGACCGAAAGAGCCCCAATCAGGAGCGGAGGAGGAGGATGCGGGAGGATCAGACCTCCGGTATTCGTTTACGACCACTCACCGCAAGCGCAGCCGCTCTCATCCTGGCGTATAGCTCGCTTCTAACGAGATGTCTAAGTAGAAGGCCCATTATGGGTTATAAGAAAACAAGACGGTAGTTGATGGTGCCTCTTTCTCTAGATTTGTTTAAAAGGAGTGCATTTCTGTTAACATGACCATAATTGACTCTCTTCATTTACTTGAGACTCCTTGTGATTATGTGTATATGTGTGTGTGCTTTTGCGTTACTGTAAAAGCTGCTATTTTTGCATACAGATGTTTAAACGAATGAGAAAGTCACAGACATTTTGGTGAGATGTTATTTTCCTGTAGTAAGTGCACTGATATCCTAGTATGTGGTGATATTTTGGCGTGTTGTATTCGCAGCCCAAAAGTGATTTCCAAAATTTGTGAAAATCAAACACTTGCAAAAATGACAGCTTTTACAGTATTGTATGGGTTAGAATTAAAATGCCCGTCTTACTCGTGTCTATTGTATTGCAATATATTTACATGAAACATGTTTATGTTCTTTTCTTAGCTCAAACTCTTCTCAGATATTATCCTGTGACGAATATATTTGAAAAAGACACATGTATCTGAGTTTTACTCTTGAAAAAAATTATGCAAAGCCAGATTTTCATTGTATGTTTCTAAATTGATGAATACGTGAATGAAACGTGGCAGAATTGGCTGAAATAAATCAAATTTTGAACAACTTTGCAGGTGAAAATGTATTAGGTACGCTTTGTTACACAATCCTATACTTTCCCTTCTGAACACGATGTTTCCATAAATGTATATCTATTGAGAAAATCTTAATCAATGTTACTTGTTTTGAAGAGCACTGTATACACTTATATACACACATGTTTATGTGAGATTTGCAAAGAAACAAAACATTGTCCAACATCTAAAAGTGTTTGGAGAAGTTGATGTCCAAAACCATTGGCTCAGATTTTTGAATTTTTCCCACCTTTTTGGCTCATTCAGTGCTTTGCCGCTCTCCTCTTTGGGGCTAATAGTACAGATTATTTGTGTTCCCTAGACATTAAGAGTATTCCCAAACTCCTTTGTTCTGCTAAATTCAGGAATTGTGCCCAGTGCCTCTATGCACACGTACAGTTCTGTTTTTATTCTTTCTCTACCCCCTCCCTTCCCCCTTCCTCTTTCTCTGCCGTTTTCACAGTCATTCTAGCGTGGGAACAGGGCGTCATTTCTTTCATTGCCTACTCATACTTTGCACCTCTTTGAAAGAGAATGTTAGAGCCCCTTTATAGTTTGTTGGTTTTTTTTTATGAGAGAGAGACAGAGTAGAGAGAGATTTAAACTCAAATGAAACTTGACACATATTTTAGAAATAGGCAGTGCCACTCTTTGTTAGAGTCAGTTTGAACAGAATGTGTAATTGCACTTTAAGTGGAAGTTTTTTGTTTTGTTTTTTTCCTATAAAATATGACATGTATGGATGCAGCAAGAAACTCTCTTATAATGTATAATGTGTAAAACTATTGTTGTATTTAAAGGTAAAAACCTTGAAAGCTTACTGTAAAACCAGATATTTTGCATGCATTTTAATTTTGCTAATAATTTCGCGAGAGCCAAGATTAAATTCACAAAATTAAGATGCACCCGAGAGTTTGTGTCTACACTGTATGAATTGAAAACCAGTGGCAATTCGCAAAAATTTCATGCTGCGAAAAAGGATGTCAGCTGGAATTCGTGAAAATTTCATGCCATGAATGTTCCTAACTTATAAGTTATTGACGCATGTATGAGATCTTGAGGACCCTCCATCTGTGTTATTCATGCTGTCTGCTTTTACAGTTGTCCTCATAATCCTAAACCCAGTTATTGAAAATATTATATGAAAATGATTTTAAATCAATAGCAGTATCAGCTACAAAGGCATCAGTAAGTGTTACTGCTCTTTAGACTTTTTTGTAGTGTATTGCAAATGGCCATGAGATATTTCCAGTTCATATTTTCCCATGATCAGAAGGCATCATGGTTAGACATTTTGTAAAGCTTTTAAAAGAGCAAACTAAACAGTGCTTCACGTATTGTATTCATCAGGATGACAACTGCTAGATGTTTTATGATATGTGTGAAGGTTTGCTTTATTGCTTTCTTCCTGGAATGCTATATGTTTGATAGCCCAGTGCTATTTAATGCTGTTATGAAGAGTCTAGGAAATGGAAAATGCAAGGATATTTCTGTGATAAGTTGTGGGTACCCGCATGTTAATCATCTTTTTTGAACTTCTACTGCATTGCCAAGGAGACTCCGCAACTTCACTATGGATATATGCGATAGGCTTTTTACATGGAAGGGACACTTGTTCTGAAATTTCAAACAGCGGGATTGCAGATCACTTAGGGCAAGATTATTTTGGAGATTATATGTTTCACGTTAAGGTCGGAGCAGCAGGGCGGGGCAGTGGGGTGCCCCAATTGCGGATCTGGATCTCAACTTCTTATCGGTAGCCCTGCCCCTCCAGAGGAGGGCGATACCCCCACACCTGTATGCACCCCCTGAAGTCAGGATGAGATAATTTGGATTCCTCCTGGCTGTAATTGGAACTGGCAGAACCGTAACCAGCTATGAAAATTGTTTGTGTAATAACTGTGGTATGATATCTCCCCAAGTTTTGCCTCTACATGCCAAAATTACGTGGGAGAAGATGGTGCACAACAGGTGTAAGGCTGGGTGGGTTTTAACAATGGAAGACTTGTTCTTAGATTTTCAAAATATCGATGATCAAATTTCAGACATTACACTTTCACTCTTCACCTTTTGTGAATTGCTGCGAGAACCTCACCTCTGCAAGAACGCGGACAAAATTTTTCTTGAGCATCTTGCTTGTGCAAATCGTAGCTCCTTGCGAGATTCTTGAATATTTTAAGCACATGAACAGTTCTTGTTTTACAGTTCTATCTGTCTAGCTATCATTCTGGCTATCTAGTAATCTCTGTTTCTTTCTCTTTCTCTCTCTCTCTTTGTATTTAGATGTAAACCAGAAAATCCCCAACTGTAGCAGTCTATATTAGAATCAAGACGCCAAACACATTTTGTCATTTAACTGTGCATTACTGTCAAGCATATCAGAAGCTTTTGCAGTGCAAAATTGGTATCATTGTTATCATCATTAGAAAGAGAGAGAGAGAGAGAGAAAGAAATCTGTCTTTAGGTGCATAATATGCACAAAGAGATGGGTAAATATATAGGCAGGGAAGGAAAGAGAGAAAAAAAAATGTAGGGAGATGGAGAGAGAGTATTAGAGAGTGAGAGAATGGACAACTGGTAAAAATCAGATTCATCCCTGTAATGCAGACCCTCATATTTCTAGTGCTGAGCAAAGACAGGTGTATTTGCCGGCGCGAAAAAGAAACTTTGCGCCGCGCAGCGGATCAATACCGGCCGCGTTCGGCCCGTCCATATAGTGGGCCAGGCGGCGAATTGTGCCGAGTGTCAAATCCAACGCGGACGCTCGGGCGTGAGACCAATCAATGGCCCTGATTTTAACCCCCTTCCACTATTATCACAGTGGTTGTCACTTCGTCTGACCACAGTTGTTTAGGCATCATGCCCATCATTGGGGCTTGGTGTTTCAAAAGTGCAGCCTTCCTAGTGTCATGCAGTAAGAAGAACCCACTGCTGTTCAGCATGTGTATGAAGATATGCTAAAACACAAAAATGTAATTTTCTGACATTGTAGTTTATTGTATTGGTAATATCCCTGCAAAATCAGAGAGTGTGATGTTGCTCTCATACAGAGGTATTGAATTACAAAAATAAGTCCCCAAAACACATAAAACTAGAGAGGGGCCGTCAAAGGCGGCAGACCCACGCCTAAGTACAAAGTCGGGGTAAACATAATGTGCATTCGGTCATCTACCAGAATTCGGCCACTTAATTGCCAGTGTGCTTTATCACCAGCCAGTGAGTTCTACCAAAGATCGTACACTGAAGTGTACGATCTTTGGTTCTACAGTCACATCACACGCAAATCACATCATTACACATACGGTATTAACACTCATTCACGTACAGGAAAGTCCTTAAGTCTCCTCCAAAAATCCATCGAAAATCCCAAATTCCACCGTCAAAAGTGCAGAATCGGAACTTTTCCAAGCGCGCGCGAATTAAGTCCAGTTTTAAGAGTATTGTCTACGCGACGGGTCGCGGAAAAAGCGCTAAAAATCGAGAAATACGCCGTTTTCTTGCGGGATATTTTGATTATAGCAAGCCGAGAGTGTGATGATATCAAAGGTCGTATGAGTGTACGATCTTTGATGGTATCCACAAAAGCAAAAAAGAAAAACAAAATTTACGTACCCCCTAGGCAATTACCCCTATGATTAGTGTCTACGGGAATTATTCAATGCAAGGGTTGAATGCAAATGTCTACTGCACCAGTATTCGGCCACCAACGAGCGCCGCAACGTGCCCGGTGCAATTTTGCACCAACAGTGTAGAGCGCGATGCATTTTCAGCGGCCTTGCACACGCATTGACATTGAGCACGCATATCGTGCAGTGTGACTGCGACCGAGCAAAATGCTCCTCCAACGAAAAAAACAATCAATGTTAATTTGAAAAATCATCAAATATCAAAGGTCGTATGAGTGTACGATCTTTGATGGTATCCACAAAAGCAAAAAAGAAAAACAAAATTTACGTACCCCCTAGGCAATTACCCCTATGATTAGTGTCTACGGGAATTATTCAATGCAAGGGTTGAATGCAAATGTCTACTGCACCAGTATTCGGCCACCAACGAGCGCCCCAACGTCCCCGGTGCAATTTTGCACCAACAGTGTAGAGCGCGATGCATTTCCAGCGGCCTTGCACACGCATTGACATTGAGCACGCATATCGTGCAGTGTGACTGCGACCGAGCAAAATGCTCCTCCAACGAAAAAAACAATCAATGTTAATTTGAAAAATCATCAAAATACGGGCCAGTTTGTGATGACGGAGAACGAACTTTCATAAATCTAGAAGGACATAGTCCCTCAAATAGGCCTAAACGTAAATTTCGGAATTCTTACGAACATTTGAGCAGCGAAGTCGGATCGTTGGGGAGTTTATGTCTTCGTATGGTAGCGGAAAATCGCAAAGTGAGAAACGGGAAATTTTCGGAATGGTCACTATACCATGGGGTCAAAACTTCAAGGTCACACAGAATTTGCAAGGGTCAACCGATTATCACCAAAATCTAATCGATTCTTTCCTGTCATTATCCAAACATTCCCTGAACATTTCGTGCAAATCCGTTTACCCGTTCTCTTGTTATCTTGTACACAAACAAACAAACAAACAAACAAACAAACAAAAAAACAAAAAAACAAACAAACAAACAAACAAACAAACAAACAAACAAACATACGGAACCCTTTACATAACCCCCTGCCGATTTTCATCGGCGTGGGTAATTATGTGCGCCTTGATCTAAAACTAGTCGTCTGGTGTTATAGCATGCATTAGATTCGGTAGTGTGATAGCTTCAGTGTTTGGTATCGCTTTTTGAACTTGCAGACGCATGCACGCACAATGTGTACAATAAGTGTGGCGATGCGAATAGAAAGTATTCAATAAAGATGTTGGCAGACAGAGGCAAGCAAAGGAAATATGCACATACCAAAGGGGTACATATGGCTACTATTTAGCAAACTGACTAGTAATGCAGCACACTTGGTCTTGCGGGGATATAAAAAAAAAATTAATATTTCTCAGTTATGGGTGCTTTTCATGATGAGCAAGAACTTTCTTTATAGAGTACTAAGGACATGTTCTAGCACCTCTCAAATTTAAATTTTAGGGTATGGATACACTTCAACATATCTTTATTGATTGCACACAGTATAATATGCTCTTTTCGGGGCAGCTGCTCACGTAATACCTAATGCAGGGATGGGTGTGTAGACATTTAATTTGTTTTTCAGTTAAAAGTATGCTTACCCTGTAGGACACATATCAGAACATGAAAGGATCTCAAGAAGTTTTTAAGTCTTGTTTTTTTTAAAGCAAACAGTAGCATGGAATATGGTCCACTAGACCACAGAGCTTTAGCCTGACAGCCACTGTTAGTTCTATAGCATGCAGCGGGTACTTTATATTTATTCAAATTAATGAAAACCTTTCCTAGAGTTGTGGAAGCTTGGTGGTCTAGTGGATAAGATACCTGTCTGTTGACCAGGAGGTCATAGTTTCAAATCCTGCCCTGACTATGTATGCCCATGATATTTGTCGTGGCTGCTAGTACTACTAAACACTGATTAATTCCAATCTTATTTATGTCAATGTATGCAATTTGTCAAATAATTGTAAATCTCATAGCATTTTACGCACTATCCAAAGTAACTGGCACAGAAGGGGTTAAACAGTAATGCCGGGGTCTGTCTTTGTCACAAAGGGCGCCCCCTCCCTGTTAGATATTGAGGCTGCGTTTATCTAAAAAATTTCTGAGGCAGAATGGTGATCGTAAACGCATTTGAGGCATTTTCAGGGGTTAGATAAATGCAACCGTGTTTTCAAATGCGTGTAGAAACGCCGTTTTGAAATGCCTTTCAAAGGGCGTTTTGAAACACATTTGAGACCACGATCGCCGTTTTGTAAGTAGATAAACGCAATGCCGTTTTGAAACGTGTTTATATCTCAAGGTCAAATCCCAGCTGTTTCCGGTTGTGCTCTCTACCCATTATTTGTGTTGACTGAGGAGGCATGTTTGGTGGTATGCAGTTGACCTTTACTTCCCGGGTCAAACGGCGCAAAGCAGCTGTGCAGTGACACCACTCGAATCGCGATTGTATGATGGTTAGATAAACGGGAATCCCTGAGAATCGTGTTTCAAACATTTTGAAACGTGATTCTCTCTCTCAAGTTAGATAAACGCAGCCTTAGATACTCTGGTGTAGTACCACATTTCATCTCAAGTGGCTGTCACCTATCTGATCATTGCTGCTGAAGGACTCTTTCTATTTCTAGCAGTTAGAGCCTGAATTTTTTTCTTCTAACGGAATTTTCATTCATTTTTTTGTTTGCATTTTAAAATCATTTTTCAGTATTGTCTAAAAATGTGGCACAAATCTTAAGGGCACAGAGAAGTGTGTCAGATTATTGTCTGATGTAGTAGATTACTCCTCTACGTGTTTTGATAGAACTAGAAAGAAAGCTGTAAGGTATGAAGGAAGGAGTTTGTAGGGGAGGGGATAGTGTTATCATTGAAATAGGTAAATCAACAACTATGAACATCACCTCACCTTTTATTCCAAATCCTGTGGGGGCTGCTGGGGAAAAAAAGTGAACTAGTTCAGTGAGCACTTGATATTGTAAAGGGCAGGAACTCTCCAATGGCCCCCACGGGGCTCTGTGAGCTGATGCCGGAAGTTGGGGGTAACGGAGCAAAATATGTGAATCTCTGTGGATTGGCGGAGATTGAAACAACAGGAGGAGGAATTGTCTTGAGCTCTTTTCAGAGTTCTGGCGGGGAATTGTAGTCGACGCCTGACGACGAGGCCGGCAAGTTTCGAGGGCCTTTCCCCCTCTAAGGAATCGCTCTCATTGCCAAGTGGAGTGTCCCCTATGAACGATCAGAGGTACAAGGTTTGAATAACAGATACGAAGGAACGGCTTGCACGTGTAGGCAGCAACAGTTGCTAAGGACTGGGTTCAGGAGAACGAGGAATGAGATACGGATTGCAAAACCCAGGAGAGAGATATATAGGGTATCTTCTCTCCCAGTGGAATATGCCACCTAGATAAACATTCAACCCTATCCCCAAACCCTCCAAATTCGAATGGGCCACTTGTTGGACAAGGGTACGCAACGTCTATCACGTCCATCTTGCGTGTTCCGGGGGGGTGAGCGAGTGAACCCAAAATATACAGCCTTGTGTTTTCTTCCCGGCGGTCTTCGTGTTCCCCCCCTCTGGCAGCAGACTCCTTGTGGCCAATCTCGTACCTTCCACGCCCCCCTCTAGTGAGTAAAAAAGCCGCCGACTGTGACCACTGGCGGAACTCGATGTCAGGGCTGGTTTGCAAAGGGACCCGTGGGTCGATTTTCGGGTTCGTATCATGCTTGGGTTTTCACGGCAGGATAGATTCTCTGGCAGAGTCACGAGAGTTCTCCAAGAAGTCTTATCAGCTCACTCTTTGCATGAAAGTCTGTCAATAATGTCTTTTTTTTTGCTTACGACATTACCCAAATGTAAAACACAAGTAGCAAATCTCTTTAACTCTTAAAGGGGACATTCTTGTTTGTCACGTAGACAACATTTTGTAAAGATTGCTTTTTAACTGTGGAAACTACGATTTCAGAGTACCCATGAAGAAGAGGCAATATTTCTCAGAGGTCATTACCCCATGTAAATCCTTGTCACATATTTCTAAAAATTGTACAGGCTTTTTTGTGAAAAAAGTATGACCATGTAGAGAAAATTATACGGATACTAATGTGCATGAGAACCACCGAGAAGCCAACATAGTCGTTTCCCACACCTATCCGGGTAAAGGGGTCTCTCAAGACGTGAAACGACAAGAAGTAGGTTTTGTGAGATGAGGTGGCTGAGGGTCTAGCTATGCTCACTCTCGCAGACTGGGTCAATGAGCCCGGCCCTATTCAACCCCACACCCCGAGACGGGGGAGCTTAATTTTCGGCAGGGTTGCATGCCCACATTCTGCCACTCCAATCAGGTGCAGAATCACACCGAGCCAGATTTGCGTGTAAATCTTGTCCGCGGCATCTTGACTTAAAACATAGGGAAAGAAGAGGGGTGGAGAAGGAGAATATTAAAGGAAAAAAGAACATTAAGAGAAGCAATTGTAATGATGGTATGTTATAAATGAAAAAAAGAAATAGAAAGGGCAGATGATGGAAACTGCGATAGTTAGGAGCCGGGAGTAGCCATGGTTTGATTTTGCCAGCAAGGCGTAATTGGGTTGCCCGATGCGTTTGGTGCTACCCGCTCTGGGCGGGGCCCAAGTGCGGCCGCGCGATTCTGTGTCGTCGCAGCAGATAGCATGTCTACCCACTTAGGGCTGGAAAGGAAAACTAATACAACCCTCGGGCGGGATTTCGACAAAATGTTGAATAGTTGTGCAACATATATCAGCGAATGAGAAAGGTATTGCCCCGAAAAGAGGATTAGGTAGAAAGAAGGAGATAAGGAGAGAGGGAGAGAGAAAGAGAGAGAGAGAGAGAGGGCCTGTGAGCTGGGTTGCATAATTCTGATCGCATTATTAGTTATTAAGCCTGAATACTCATTCATCCCCAAGCTATGATTCAATATCCAATGATAACAATCTTTCCATATTTCTATGGTTACAGAAGGCATATGATGCAGAGTTGAAGTGGTTGAACAGTTTTCATTGCATGCTTGTGGCCAGGCATGAGAGAATTATGAAATCATTGCTTGTGGCTTGTCGACACATTGATGCTCGCTTTACCAAACAAACAGTTTTATTTTTCATAAATCTGTGTCCTATCCTCTCTCATCTAGCCAGCAGTGAATGATATTAAACACTGATGTAAATGCACACTGGATAATAATGGCAGTGCTACACAAAACGGCACTCTCCACCTTACAAAGCCACTATGTATCATTGGGAGCAGTGATTAAAAAGATGCTCAGATTATCACAGTTGATTTTTTTTAGCCAAATTTTTATATCGTAGGATGTTTTGTGATCACAACTGAACTATAGGCCTGCATATACATCAAGTTGTGATAATTTGAACATTTTTAAAAGTCATTACTTCCAATGGTAAACAGTGGCTTTAAGAGCTTGCTTTCTTTAATAATATCTCCTTTTTTTTCATGTTAATTTTAATAAACCTCAAAGTAAAGTCAAGCTGATATCAAGCTCTAGATTCTGGCATACATTTTCATCAGTCAGCTTTTTTGAGATCTACTCAAGATGCTCTATTCATATGTAGTGAAGGTACGGTGTGTGTACATGTATTTCTGGCTCTGTTCATAGAAAGTTGCTGTTGCTTCAATGGCAAGAGTCATGGCAATAACAAGAATCGTGCAAAAAAAAAAAAAAAAAAATGGCCGTCTGCTCCAATGCATGAAAGTTTCATGCCCTGTATGTTTCTGGTTTTACACTATACAAACAACATCTGGAACTGAAATATATTGATATACGATATAATATATGCAACCACCACAACGTAATACATCAAATCTACATTTACAATTCAAACAAATACTAACAATGTGCAGGTAGGCTATCTGTTGCTGCCTTCCTATGATCATTGAAGTGAATTAATTTTTTTTTCTTTTTTTTTTCTCCCTGAAATCTCATTAAACATGTGCCATTGAACTTTAAGGTATCAGTTTCTTCCAAGAACCTGTTACACTAGAGAGTAAATATATATTATCCTCTTGAGTTGTGGATATCTGATTCTCACCATCTGACTTCTTACTAAATCATTAACAAGGCATGGAAGTATTGGAGGAGCAGCAGTAGATTATAGCTGCTGCTGCTGTAGTAGTAGTAGTAGTAGTAGTAGTAGTAGTAGTAGTAGTAGTAGTAGTAGTAGTAGTAGCAGCTGTAGTAGTAGTAGTAGTAATAGAAGTAGCAGTAGTAGTAGTAGTAGTAGTAGTAGTAGTAAAAGTAGCAGTAGTAGTAGAAGTAGTGTAGTGGTAAGTAGTAGTAGTACTTTAGTATGTATAATTATAATGATTATGGTAATTATAATAAGTATCATTATTATGACAGTAATGATAATTACAATGATAGCATTACAGCAATTGGAATGTTGATAAAGATGGTAGTGAATTATAGTATTTACTTTACTATCGTTCTATTTTTATTAGCACAGCTGTCGAGTTTAAACCTTTTTATGCCAAAATGTATTCTTCATTCTATTTTTGTATGTTTACAGTATGGTGCTGCACTATCAACAAGCTTGGTAAGTGAGCTGAAAGTCTGTTTTCTTAATTTATTTGTTTATTTATTTATTTTTTTGTTCCCCTGGATATTCTGTATTAAGGGGACAGATAGATACAATCTGTTTCAACACCCAAACATATTGTTTTTGTAATTGTAGCAAAAACAGTGGTACAAGTGTAAACATGATATGGAGAAACCTATAATCTATAGAAGTGGTAGATGTGTAGAGTAGGAGTTTGCTTAATGCTTTCGTGTGAACATGCCTCTGCTATGAATATTTATTTTGTGTGCTGTGTAAAGATTGGTTTCATATTTCACATTTAATCTGTTACCCAAATCAAATATTCTTGCCATAGTTTCGTGTGTGCTTGCGTGCTTGTGTTTGTGTTTGTGTGTGTGTATTTGTCTTTTCTCCACACAGTGATACTCATTCCTTGAAACTGTATCCCAATAGATTATAAGTGATCTTTCTTTTTTTTGTGTGTGTGCAAGTGTCATTTCTATAACCATACACATCTGTTGATATTGTATCCAGGTGGTCTTTAGTTTTGTGTGTTTACCTGTTCTACACATACTGGTACTCACATATCGAAATTGTATTCAGTAAGATTATACGTATATTGTGTGTGAGTGTGTGTGCTTGTGTAGCTTTTCTCCCCATATAACACTCATTTTTTTATGCTGTATCCAGTGTGGTTTATTCCCAAGTAGTCTAGTAAGCCAGTCAGTGGTGGTACATGTAATGTGAGATGTAATGAGGGAAAGGCAATGTAATGGACCTCTGTTCTGTTCTTCTTCCCCATGCTTTCACCGATGGTCTGCATGTTACGTTATTGCAAATAAATTTCTGAGTGAGGCTTGCTAGGCAGTGGGATATGAGATGCCATGGTAATGATGATTTGAATGGATGGAAGCTATTAATTGTCTGTTCTCAGGTAGACAGGCCTTGTCGGTTGGCATTGTTTGGGAAGTGTTCTAATGAATGTGTGTGTTACTCAATTATAATGGTTATATGGCAATATTCATCTCATATTGATATATTTTTTTCTTTTTTTATTCAATTTTCTTTCCCTTTTCCTGTTTCATACAAGAATATAGCACAAAGACAATGAAACAAAGTTTTTTTTAAAGTAATATTTGAATAGAGGAAATAATTGGAACATGCAAATGGTTGACTTACATACAGTATAACACTGTTATTCTGGATAATTCAAACTATATTTTAGGTGATCTTACAAAAACAGAAATTTCATGGAAGAAAATAAAGATGAAAAAGGAGAATGATAAGTTGTGTATGACTTTGAAAGCTTTCTTGGGAACTGAAGCACACAAAGTAGATGAATACTTTGATATTCATCATTTTTATATCATAGCCAGTGAGCTGTCTGCGCTGGAGGTATATTATTGTCAATACCTTCAGTTGAGTGGCACGGTGGGTGCCCTGCCTAGCCTCAGCACGGGCAGTTCGGATTACGAGAATATTCCACAACCCGCCGTAAAATGAGCTCTGAAATATTGATCATAATCATGCCGCAACCTGCTCGCTCATACGCGATGATGTTTTTCTGTACTTTTCTCGCCTCATCTCATTTTGTTGCAGTTGAGAGTGGATTCCTGCTTTTAATATATTTCATTTTTTATTTTTTGTTTTGTTTTCAGTGATGTGAGGCTCTAAAAGTTTTACGGGTCAAAAATGGCAAAGAAAACCAACAGTAATTATTCAAAGTTGTGGTATAGTGTTGGAAACCACAATTTGTATCGATGTGTTAGGACTGAATGTTCGATTAGGCAAATTTCATATATCACATACTGTATGGGCTAGAAAAGATGAAAAGTGCCTGTGTTTGTATATCTCACAAAGTGAATGTGTGTCTTTATAATTATATCTACAGTGCCTACATATATGTATTTTTTCTCTTTGGTAATAGAAGACATTGTATGTAAAGGGTAATGGATTTGGTAAATGGAATTTGGAATTTAGTATATGAATAAGACTTTTTGCCTTCAGTGGATGTACCTGATATTCATGAGGGAAAAAATAGCTGCAATGACCCTTGAAACAACTAGAAATTGATATGTTTGCTATGAAATTCTGTCACATTCTTAGAGCGTACCTGTTAGCAATATGTGCACTATATCCCTTGACTTCCCAGAGATCTATGTTTCTTCCCTATGTTTCTTACATATGTCAGTAGCAATGTTGGCACTTCAGGTTAGATTTATCAGAACTGTGGAATTTCAAACTGCATTGCCTGATGAACAGGCTGGATATCTGGCATTTGTTCTGCATGGAGAATTTCATCAACTGAAAGTGAGACGGGAATTATAAAACAGAAACCAAACAGGAAACATCGTGGTGCAAATAGAATTTGTGAGCAAGATTGATATGATGAGGTCATTTGGAAATTGGGGCACAATCAAGTTACAAGACTTTCCAAGGTACTTCCCTCGTTGATCATAAAGTGACATTCATGTACAGTGTGCATGTTTCACCTGGTCGGTAGTAAATAACCACGAATGTAAATGGTAGAATGTTTGTGTTCATGAATGCTTTGTTTTCTTGGGGAGGAAGCATCTGTCAAAGGCTCAAATGGTGCTTCCAGTTCACTGATGGTGTCATAAACCTAGCTTTCACACGGTACCAAGAGTGCTTTAATTTGAAACATATTTGTAATGACGCATCACTAGAATTTTGTTTCAAATTAAGCATTCTTGCCGTGTGAATGCAAACTAGAATCGCAGAGGGTGATTTTTAATTGTAATTTTAGTCGTGTTTCTAATGATGGTCCAGAGGTGTTTTCCAGTCATATTTCACCAGAATTAAGCAACAAAATCATAGTATGAATGTAATTGAACTTCAATTGTGTTTTTGGGGTGGAGATTATGGTGACCTTGCAATGGCTCCCACAGAAAGATGGCTAAAGATTGACTGATGGGAACTCGGAAAGAAGCCACACCTCCCCTCCTTGCTCTGAAATTCAAACAGCAGAATATGTGAGGCCTTCCTCAGTCGTGTGAACGAACGATGATTTGAATTGTAATGGCAATCATGTTTGTAATTCACAATTCAAATTAAGCATGCTCAGTACGTGTAAAAGCACTGAAAAAAAAACATGCAAATTTTCATCCTTAACCTGTTGAGGACGGTTTGCTTTGGCTACAACACACATTTCCCCGTAGACACTTGCCCGAGTATACTCGGGACTCGTCCTCTACGGATAAACTCATCATGCAGTAATGCCAGTATCAGTCAGTTGACTACCACTAAATTTCTGCCAAGGTCGAGGAATATACTGGCCATGACTTATTGCCCAGCTGTCTGCGAGACATGCAAAGAAATTCATAAATCTTATGGTTCGGCATTAAAAAACACACATAAAGATGGATTTGATGGTTACAAAGAAGAGTGAGAAGTGCTGGTTTTGCTTCCTGAAGGAAGTTCATGGTAAACCAGCAGGGGTAGACTATTCAGAGACTTTACTTTTTATGCAGTACTGTAAAAACACGATATATTCGCGGCATGAAAATTTCGCGAATTGGAACTGACAGCCTTTCTCGCAGCATGAAATTTTCGCGACTTGCCACTGGCATCCAATGCATATTGTGTAAGCAAGAACTTTTGCGTGCCTTTTAATTTGGCGAATATTGCTGCTCGCGAAATTCGCGAAATTAAAATGCACGGGAACATTCCTCATTTTACAGTACTCTCTTTAACCTGTTGAAGACTAGTCCCGAGTACACTCATTCAGGTGCCTATTAGAAAGTGTGTGTTAAAGCAAAAGTGGCATGTCCAAAATGAGTTAATTGCAATTCTACATTCTGGTTGACTTTACAAACTTGAGTACTAAAATCAAATGAACAGAATGGAACATTGGAATTTGAAATGAAAAAAACAAATAATTTACGGAATTTTAAATTTTTTCAGACTTTCAAAAAAATCTTGAAATTCACTTCTGAGGATTTGGACCAACTTTCTTCTCTAAAAGACACTATTATTCCTCCACCTCTTCTTCCTTGGCTTTATCTTCTTCCTCCTCTTTTTCTTTTCTTTTTCTTTTGTCTCTTTTATTCCATGACTTCCTTATATGATTTTGTTTTCATTTTCTTTCTTGCTCTATCACTTGGCTTCCTGTCCCAGGCTGGGGCTCACTCTCTGCACTTTTGTATACACCTTAAGCTCTTATTTTCCACAAACACGTACTAAGTGGCCATTTTTCCTAAGCCCTCTTTAGATGATTATCATCTGGGGAGGCGGCTTTCCGGCCACGGCTGGGATGAGGGCGAGATGATATCGCCTACGAGGTCGAGCGGTATTCGTGCCAGTGAGAGCGGCGCGGAGAAACCGAGGGCACCCAATCGCTCTCAGCGTCTGCAGGAGAAACGGTCGGGGGAACGTTTGTTTATGGATTCATGGACTTCGACACAATTTGAAAACCGAAGGCTGGTGATCATCGACGATTACCTCACATCTACAAATCATGCAAAGGGCAGATGCATTATGGGAAGCAGTCCTTGGACTCGCTAAATTAGAAGCATTACCTCCAGACACTTTATATTCCTTGTAGATTGATATCATATGAGTCTGAGGTCAAGACTAAAAGCCAAATTCTGACATTATAAGTCATTGTTACTTGACAACCACATTATGAAATTTGATTACATTTAAACATTGGTATTATATAATCAATTTCTTAGTATAGCATACTGTATAAGTTTGAATATTAGTCACTGAGGTAACTGTGAATTCACCCATGTTGAACTTAAACAACCATTGGCTATTTCCTTTGTGATGAAACAATTGAATGTTAAAACAACAACAGCTAAACAGAGCTGAAATTGTCCCGAGCTTGTATGTGTTTAAGATCAGAATCCAGAAATCAAGTCTAAAATTTGTAGAAGAAAATTAAATCAAACAAGCTATTAGAAAACTTCACAGCAAACTTTAGAAGTAGCAATGATGTATGGGAAGGAGTGAAATCTTTGTGTCTGCTAATCACAATGTATAGCTCTAATCTGGCTAATGTGGCCTTTGGAAAAGAAAAAGAAAACAGTATTGACGCCACATCAAAATCAAAACAAAAACAACAGTGACACAACAACAACAAAAACAATATTCCAAGTACTGTCACAACTGCTGCACAGTCATTGTACTATGGTGACTAGAGAATTAAGTATGCAGGTGTATGCATTATCAAACACCATTTTGATATGAAATGCTGGAATGATCATAGGTTTGTGCCTGATTTCAAATTTTCTTCCATCAGTTGTCAAAGTCTCTGGCTATGATTTTTTTTTTTCTGCAAATACTGATGTATTTATTTATTTATTTTTTTTTTTGGGAAAAGAAAAACTATAGAACTTGTTGCTGTTATGAACATGTTCCGATCTGTGTTGGTGGAGCTTATGAGGTAAACTTGTCAGGAAGGGAAGGTATAGATAGCATGCTAGAGGGGTTCGGTTTTGCAGGCGGAAGTTCTGAAAAGCCAAGATTGGGTAAACATGCCTGGAGAAATTTGTGGGACTCTTTCATGTGGATAGTGTGGATGGGCTCAATGAAATATTCTGTCTTTAATGCCAAGTTTGCATGAGTGATGAGTGTTGTGTTATTCCATGATGATTCCCCCCCCCCCCCACATATACGTTTATATAGGCATTTTTCACACTCGATTTAACGTGTGTCAGCTTGTTTTGATTTCTTTTTGTTGTTTGTTGGTGTTTTTTTTAAACTAAACTGCTTGCTGTTTGCAGTGTGTGTATAAGCTCTTCTGTCAAAAATGTACAGCAATGGAAGTGTAGACAGTGTTACCCCTCAGAGGCAGACGGAGAGAAGTGATGTGAGATTGATGAAAGTTCGAGGACAGGTCTTGTCACTCCACCCCCCCCCCCCCACGTCGGCGCTATGACAGGACAAACATTTATTGAGAAGGAGGAGATTGAGTAGAGAGAAAGAAAAAAAGAGAGGAAGTGAATGATAGAGTTGAAGAGAGAAATAGAGGGAGAGAGAGATAGATCAAAAAGGTGGATAGGGGATCTCTTCCTGCCAGTGTCAAAGCTCTGTATTTCTATCGAGACATATATTCACAAACATATATGCAGTCTCTCATTCTGTTGTGTTTTCATCGGCTACAGATGTATAATCAAAACTCAATAACGCTTCATTTCGGCGAACATATTGGAAAGTGAGCGAGAGCACAATGGTGGGCGTGGAGGGGAATAGATTTGAAACGCAAGCAAGGAAATTTTCCCTGCGCATATAGCGTCAGTGTAACGCTGTGTCGCCGGCAATCTCGTCTTCCATCAACAGGTTTACGAGTCCGCGTGATGAAGCGAATGTGGGCGCATGCACCTGCGCAGGCCTTGTGGATGGGTGCAGTACGCACCCCACCCTACCCCTCTCCTCCGTTATCTCTCCGTGTGATGGACAGCGAGGAAATGTACTTTGATGATGCTTAAGGAAGTGATCGGCAATTTCGGAACAGCTGCAGCTTTCCGGAGATTATGCGCAGCCTCGCAGTGCCTTGACTGACCCTATGCTCTGAAGGGCGGGATGTCTCTCTGCTTTAGCTGTCTTTGTGAACTATGACCTTGAAATAATGCTCACAGTGCATCGTGGCACTTTCGAATATCTCCGTTACCGTCACGTTTTGTATGTCTTTGTGTGTGGACGTGAAAATTTGGAATTTTTAGAGTTTCATTTCACGATATGAATTTCATATACATCGTCTGTATGCATCAGGGGGACACTGAGTTTCTCTCTATAAGGGGGAAAATGAAAAAATAACGCACCAGCAAAATACGTAATCATGTAACATAAAGTGCGAAAACAGATGTGTAAATGTCAATGTTGACAAAGTGGCAGCATGTGCTGCCTTATATAATCCTCGAGTGGCTGCAACGCTGTATTTATTGTGTGTGTATATTTGTAAGCTTTTTGCCTTATGCTTGTATTTACAATCTGTTCGTCATATATATCAAAGCTGAACTTAGGAAATGACAACTTTATAACAAGAGATGGCTGCATTTTTTGAGCTGTGGAAAGTCAATTCAAGGATTAAATTTAAAAAATCTTAATTGTCTTTGCAATGATAAGAGTGCCATATCTTAGTGCATATATATCAGTTTATATGGACCAGTAATAACATTAACTAATATGCAAACAAAAACACCAAAAACAAACAAAAACAAAACTTAACAAAACTTACTAATGACTTGGATCACTAAACCCTACGTCTAGCACCCTACGATATGAATACATGGGGCAATGTAGGCCTTGATATGAGTAGTTTTTCTTCTTATTTTTTAGACCTTTCATTTTTTGTTCATTATATCTTATATGCATATATCCAGACATTGTGGTGTATTTCCCACATTTTTGAGAAGTGAGACAGAACTTTCATCATTTCCATGCTGGTTTCTAAACAAACTTTTGCATGGCTGACTTTGACAACTCACTTTGCTTGAAACAAAAATAAAATCTCTGCCGTCGCGTAATCGACTGCGATCAGAAATTTAGGGGTCAATATTGGGATAAGGGAGCTTGGTGATCTCGGAGGTTGACAGCAGAGAATTGTAAAGTGCTGAGAGAAATGTTTGTAAGAGTGATAGACAGCAAGAGGGAATAAATGTCAGCAGCAGGGAGGGAAAATTCTGAAACGGAAAGAGAGAGAAGGTTTGGAAGGGACTAGAAGTTTACTTTGTGTCTTGAGGCAGTTCTGAAAGAAAATGATTGAAACATTAGGGTGTGGCAAGAAAATCTGTATTATGCCTTACCTATCAAGCAGGTGCAAAGCTTTGGGGTTGTATGTTAGCTTGTCCTTGTGTATGTGTAGGTGTGCGTGTTTTTTCCAAATAAAGAATTTTCATATGACACCCATTAAGAGCATGATGTAAGTAAAGTGGTACTTTAACAGTAGTTTGGCTCGCTGACACACACACAATATCTCTATTACCTTGTATTCATTATTGATCACCCTCATAAGGCTAGGAGCATTTCCGGCTTTCTACCTTTGCGAACATCCTCCGTGCAACCATACAAAACATTTCATCATTCTGCTTCGGAGCAGACATTTCCATTCATCATGGGGGACAACAATTACAGATGTCATCGATTATGAGCTGGTGCTGTTGCACTTTTCCTCAAATCACAATATTTTCACCGTACATGCTCCATCACCATATAATAGCACTTCAGATCAATTCTGCCCTAGGCAAAACTTGTGTGTAGTGAAAGAAACACACACAAAAAATGAAGCCCCTACCCGCTTTTGCGCAGAATTGCAAGATTGATAGAACTGGTCCAAAACTGACCAATAATGTATCCATATATCTAGATGCACACATTTACTTACCTCCACAGACACACAGACATGCACTCTCACACAGACATACATACTTTTATTAGGGTGAATACAGACTACGTATGAACCTCAATCCACACATTATTTGTGTTCCTTCAGTTTCTACACCCCTTGTAATATTCTATTTACACAAAAGATGTGTCCATGTCCTCTTTGGAAGTTGGTAATGGACATTTGAAAGTCTCAAAATTTCCAGGACAGACATTTGAAAGTCTCCAAAGGTGACTCTGCAAGGTGACATCTACAATTCATTTGACAATCTACTAATTCATCTAACATCTGCAGCACTTTGACTCAATGCCCAAGTTCATGGAACAAGATTTGCTTCAATTAATCCCCTTCATTGAATGTGCAAAACTGCATTGACCATATTCGCAGGGATTAAGTTTAAAATCCTCTCATGGACTTTGTGTTTAGCTTTTGAGTCCAAGAGAGTTGAAATGTTGACAACTCATTGGATTTTGTTAGACTTTCTTCCAAGGAAATATGCCTATGCAGATTTTCTAGTAGCATTCTGTTTTTGCGCAGAATGAGTGGATGATGCAGGTTGAAGCTCCATCAATTTTACACTTGGCACATTAATGACAGGTATGTAGAGTGTGATCTCTCTTGGAAATACCGTATTTCATAGGAAGCGGGTTATTGTTAGATGTTCAGTTGTATAAAGGGTGTAATTCTCAACACGAAGTTAACTCATTGGCTGTAAGAATTAGGGAAAGAGAAAGACAGAGGCGGGAGGGGGGGGGGGGAAGAAAAAAACAATCATCTTCATACCGTTGCACTATGATCCCTTCCTTGCCAGATTCTGTGATGTCTTGTAGACTTTTTTTTTTCACAAAACCCACTACATTGCATTTGCCATGGCTTATGAAACTTATCCAACCTGTAACAGCCTACTCCTTAAAGGACGAGTCCCGAGTATACTCGGGCAGGTGTCTATGGGAAATGCGTGTTGTAGCAAAATCAAACCGTCCTAAACGGGTTAGAAACTACGCTGGAAAGTGAGTGCTAGAAAACTGTCTTTTGTGAAAGCTACTGCTCTTTTTTTTTTTACTGGTTTCTTCTACACTTTGTCTTTGTGCAAAGATGTTTTTAAGGGCTGTTTACTCCTTAATGAGAGATGATGCTCGTTTACGATGATTTGTCTGAACATTTATGATGACAGTTTAAAAAGCAAGGCGGCGATTATTCTCAGCTCCAAGAAGAGTGGATGTCTTGAGTCCCTGCTTTAAGTATTCTGTGAAACTTAGGAATCCTCCACCTGGAGTCCCCGTCTCCAGGATGAGAGTGCTGTCACTTGTGGTCATAAATGAAGCAAGAGGAAGACTCTTGCCATCAAACCTCAACAACAATAACAATGACACAATCACTTCTACCACCACCACCACTGCCACCACAACCAAATGAAACAACTAGAGAGGGTAGCAGGTTGTTTCTTCATGTGTTGAGCTTCACTTGCTCATTCCCATGTGCCCTGGATTCATCACACACCCTTATCAACCCTTTCTTCTTTTCCCCTCCAGCCAGCATCTTCTTTTTTCGGTTTCATCTTCGGGGGCTCCCCTGGCTCCCTTTAGTCTCCATGGCAATGGAGGTTGATAACATCCCCGCAGCTTGTCCCTTCTCCTCCTGCTCTCTGCTTCTCCCTACCCGCTTCCCAGGAAAGATGATTTGTCACCTTGTTGGATCGAGATGACGACCTCTTACCTGTGTAAATAGATGCGACATGACATTTGCTTTGCCTGACAGGCGCAGACCCGTGCCCCATCCATCACGATCCCCTTTCTCCTCCCTATGTCCAGTTCGTCCAGCCTAGGCTGGAGGATCACTTTCATTGTGGCCGATCCGCAAAGTTCTTCTGAGAAACAGGATTTAAAGTCCTGGTAGAGTGGAGATGCCATGCATTGGAAAGGCTTACCCGCCTCGGATATATTCGAGAATCCGCATTTAACGAATTGTGTACAGCTTTAATCTCTATGTAAATCCACACACAGCCTAAGAATCTTGACACCAGTTGACCGTTGCTGATGAGTATATGCTTCAATTCACACATTCGTTGATAATGTTTTCAAATGAACCCTGGTGGGCAGTGAATTAAAATAGATTCGAATCTGACCACCCATGTTTTCCCATGCTTCCGGGCCTTTAAACCTTTAGTGAAGTTTTTACCTGTCACTCCTTCAATGGCTCATTGAATGCCCATAGGCTCAGGAATCCATTCTTTGGTGTTCAAAGATGAGTTTTAAAGGCAGCATTCTATCAAATCACTGTGGATCATATGCTGTTGCTCATTCCCCAGTATGTTGATGTCTCCCCATGCTTTCTTACCCAAAAGTAAAACTTTCCAGAAAGTGGTTATGTCAAAGCCCAGATCCATGAGAAATACAATACAGTATTACAGTGAATATGAGTACACTGTGAGAAAAACAAGGTCAGTCAATTAAAGCAAAGACCTTCCATTACTTTGTATATTCTGATGAATGAAATATGAAAGAAAAGTATGAATAGAATTGAATTATACAATACTCATATAAAGCTGATGATCTTTTGATTTATGATTGGGGCAACCAAGGGTGCATTTATAGGCTAATGAATGGCCGATGTCAATACTGTACGAGCTGAAATTTTCGTGGTAGTTTTATTTTCGCTAATTTCGCGAATTGCCTTTGAACCGCGAAAATAACAACATGTGAAAATGACAACGCGCGAATAGCTAAGTTCAGTTAGACCCTCGCAAACGCGAAATTAACAACACGCGAAAATGTCCTCCATGTAGCAATTCGCGAAAATATCTGTACGCGAAAATTTCAGCTCGTACAGTAAGTCCCATATGAAAAACTAGACAGAGTAGATAGATAAAGTGCCGTGCCTGAGGGCACAAACACTGCTGCCAATAGACTTGAACCTAGGACTTCACGATTGTGAGTTTATAGTTTCAACCACTAGACCACAACAGCTTTTTATATCTACAGAGTGTGCCTGCATAAATGGACAAACAAAGGAAAGAGTGAGGATGAAAAGACCTGCTGACGCAGAGGGGTAGAAATCGTCTTCGAAGAAAGTCTCGCATATCATCTTTTCTTTCAATGTCTTTGCTAGCCAGTAATGCCTTACTGATATTGTCGCGTAATGTGGCTTCTCTGGGTCTTATCTAGTAACATCATTCTTTTTTTTCCTTTTTTTTTGGGGGGGGGGGGTCATTTCTTTTCCTCGATTATATGGTCTTAAGTAGATATCCATGCTCCATATTTCCCTAAACCTGACTTTATTTTGGGACCTGTGACCAAAAAAAGCTTGCTTTTATGTTGGACCCATCATATTTCATCTACTTTGTAAAATTATGGTCAAATACTACTTTAAACAGACCATTCTCTTTATTCTTATATCAAAACAATATTATATTCATGTGAAGGTTTTACATTATTTGTATTTTGCAATTTTTGTATCTAGTATGATTGTATTTTTTGTATACAATTTTCCTGAGAAATATCAAAATAAACTGAAAAAGAATATCCTTTGCAATTTCTTAGCAGTCCAGTCAGCCTACTTCTCATTTTGAGTGCAATGTTTTGTTGTTGTTGTTACCATCTTTTTTTTGGGGGGGGGGGTGGGTGGGGTGGTAATAGTGGATAAATGTGGCAGCTAATATGTCATCATGGGTTTGGATGGGATAAATCAAGCCGATGCGGTTTGACCGAAGGGTGCAGTTTGTTTGTTGACGACGACGGTTCGTGGAAGATGGAGAGCTTTGACATTCCACGCGGTGGACGTTCCCAGGCTCCGATTCAACCACATTTTCACGGCAAATCTTGACGGTGGTGGCACGGGATCAGACTTCCTGGGACAGCAGTGGTTCATATTATAGGGAAAAGGAAGCAGTACAGATTTAGAATTATATTGTTATAGCACAATCGAAATCCTTGGTGTCTTATCTTTTGTGTACTATGATTGTAACAAACACATACAAGACTTCCTGTCTGTATTCATACAGAGGTTTGATGGAAGAGATTGTCTTTTTTTTCCCCGCAAGAAATGTTTCGTAGCTTTGGTCTGCTGTGACTGCCTGGCAATATCATCATTCTTTTGCAATGTCAGGTCATGGATACAGCAGTCCTAGTGTCTGAGGTCTGAAATTGATGCAGCAGCAGTTATGATTGTCTGCGATTATTTTATTGGAAAATCTCTCTCGGCTTGTTTGTAAACAATCATGGTTGGTAGAACATGCATCCCGTTAGAGTCAGCATGCAGTGGACTTAACCATGGCATCCGAGTGGAGGGTAGACTCGTTTCTTCCTCTGCGTGACATCTGTCAGGAGGTATTAGTCGTGCCTCTTGTAAAATGGTGTCTCTTCAGTCAGATATTATTTCTGGAATGTGGGACTGTGTATATATCAAATGTCATCCACCTGAAAGAGAGAGAGAGAGAGAGAGAGAGGTAGATGGCGTGAGATAGATATAAAAGAAAAGGAGGAGAGAAAGGGAGAGGGAGATAGGGGAGAGAAACATATGAAATCGAGTGGGAGATGAGGAGAGGGAGAGAGACAGATAGAGAAAGACTGGTAGAAAGAGAGATATATATAGAAAGAGAGATATATGAAGAAAGAGAGATATATGAAGAAAGAGAGATATATGAAGACAGAGACAGAGTGGAGAAGAATGAGATAAAGAGAAACAAGTAAGGAAAAGGAGTGGAGAGAGAGTGATGGGGGGGGGGGGAGGGAGTGGGAGTGAGAGTGGGAGTGAGAGAAAGACCAGAAGAGATAGAAGAGAGTTTTTTTTTAAAAGATACACCTGTGATCTCCTTGAGTTTATGTTATCTTCGACCTTAGCCTTCAACTCAAAAGAGTCAAAACCTTGGATGGCTCACACTTGAAGTTGACATTGCTTTCACTTTCCATAGCTGGGATTCATCCACATTATAGCCTGTGAGACTTTAGTAATATCAAAGATGGAAAAAAAAAGATACTTTGCCAGAGTTTGTGTGAGGATTCTGTACGGTGAATCAGTCATTGTGGGAAGTTGACAACTTCAACCCTAACTTTAATACTACACAGTCTAACACGTCACTTCCGTGCCACTCAATACCAGTATCCTTTTAGCCATTGTATTGCAATGTGACATATTTGTAGTGTATGCTCAATTGAAGCCATAATGTCCTTGTGTGAAGTTCGGGCAAGAGACGGATTTTCCATGTGTGAGCTATTCTGCGTGCAATTTCCACCACCAGAATTTGAGAGTGTAAGATATTTTGCTCCACTGTGAAATGCTGGATGGTATCTATTTCACAGCTACAGTACACAACTCACAGAATGAAAAATGACCCCTGATTTTCATCATACTTGTACCTTCAAGTGTTTTATGCACATCTCAGGTGTACTTAGAAGAAAGTAGTTAATATCTCTGAAAAAGATATCATCCAATAGCATGACTGAAGTGTAATGATCCTTTCAACTGAATGATTACCTGCTATATTACAGTGTATCTGAATGTGTTTGAGAGCTCCTTGGGTGTGCTTTACAAAAGAGTCAGACTACATGGCCTTGCACTTGAAAATTTACAGGGGGTTTCACACTGATTAAAGAACTCGTTTGGAAACATGTTCAGAAACAAGTTTCATGCTAATGAAGTTATTTTTTTTTTCAAAAATCTGAAAGCAAGCTTTCACCAGGTTTCATGCAATCATGTTTGGTCAACTGGTCTGGCTGTGTTTCCTAATCAGGTTTTATGATTTCTGGATGTGTTTTGAAGTCTGAATAGTTTGACCATTGAAAGGTGATTGAGAAAATAGAGCCTAGCTTGATCTTGTATTCTCTTCCACAGTGGTGATTAAATACATTCTTTCTTGTTTTTAATAATATTATGAAGATTTTTGTGTTTGCTTGATGAGTCATGGGGTTAGTGAAAGAGCTGTTGTAACAGAAATATCTTCAATAATTTAGGGCTGCCATGGAGACTCCTTCAGTCTGAACACTGTATACAACTAAAACATGTTTCAGAAATGGGTTTACAAACAAAAAATTTATACAAGTCTGAAACCTCTCCCAGCACTCTCTGCACTTGGAACTTGTCGTGTCCGCATACGGCCTCTCCCGTTAAGGGCCCAATGTACATCTATATTGCAAATTTTGCATACATGTAAGGGAGGGAATTTTTTCTTTCCCCCTCTGAAGTCGATCTCTTCCTCCTTGAACTGTTGCCAATTTGAAGTTCAAGTAGTTGGTGATAGCTTTGAGGGCAGGGGATATTTCCCTCACACCTTTCCAATCTACGGCTCCCAATCAGCACTGCTCCGGGGTGCCAAATATGGATATTTTCCTGATGGAGTGCATCCTTGTTTCTTTCTTGTCGCAGAGAAAGAAGCAGAAAGAGAAAGAGAGAGATGGAAGGAGGGAAGGTCAATTTTATATTTCAGGTAATGGCACTGTATGTTGGTTAAATGTGAAGGAGAGACTAGTGCCGCAAGGAATTTCTTCAGCAAACGAGAGATATATTAGCAAATATTTTCTGACCTACTTTGTTGTGCCAAGGGCATTAGGGCAAACTTGGTGGATTACATGTTGTCATCTCATCTGCCAAATTACAGGCTGCAGAATTCGGTGTTGATGATAAGTGATGCAAGCGATGACGATCACGATTGTGATGATGATGAGGATGACGATTGTGATGATGATGATGACATCAACGACAATGATGATTGTCGTGATCATTATTATTTAATTGACCACGTAAGGACAGAGAGATACAGAGAGATACAGGGCATACAGAGTTTTTACTCACGATCACAGACAGGCGTGTATTTCAGGGAGTTAACACCGCCGTTGGGCTGGAATGTGGCATGGAGGCCAGCGAGTTAACCTGCTATTAGTTGCGAGAGAGTTAATGGAAAACCCCCTCTCTGGATGTACATTTGTATCCATTTTGAGTATTTGGGGTTTTTTGTCTTTCATTTTGGTTTGTTTTGAGCAGTTAAGTTTCGTTAAGAAGAAAAGCAACAATGTATTTGCCTTTAAAAGTGCTTCAAGTGCATACATTCAAAACATGTCATAATCAAATGTTGATAACACAATAGGACAGAACTTACAATCCAATGTACTGATTCTAGGCTGTTGGTGTTTAAATGGTGAGTGAGCTTAGCTTCAGGGAGATGGCTAGATGGAAGGTAGACAGAAGGAATGGGCCAATGGCTGAGTGGTCAGCCTCTTGCAATGGTCATCTTTGCTTGAGAACATTGATTGTGTGTCCCATCTCCTGGATGACAATCTTTCTCCTAGTCTCAGGATGTCCAGACCCCAAATAGGCCTCATAGAGGTTGGATTCAATGCAGTTTTATCTCAGCTGGAAATTTCTTCATGAAGAACTATGTAATGCAAATGCATGTTTATTGTACCTATGTCATACTTAACATTCTCTTTTACACTTAGTGGTTTATTCTAGATTCTTTGAAAAGGTATCTAGTATCATTGGGTAATGAGTCCAAAAGTTTGCTATACCATTGGCTTTAAAACCTAGCTGATTTTCTGCCTCAGAAATCATCAAAATATCTCATTTGGCTTGGATATTGAATTCAATCTGGCTTCTAGTATCACTATATCATGTGCTTGATTTAAGTATACTAGGCCTACATGTATGCAGAGACTACCCACTTTGAGGCCAGAGGTGACATTTAGGCTGCGTTCATGCGAAACTAGAATTGCGTTTCTAAACACGTTTTGTCGCTAAACGTGTTTAGTTGTGTTGCGTTCATGCAATTTTTCCATTTAAACGCGTTTCAAAACGCCGATCTGAAACGCGGAAAAAAGGGCGTTTTGAATCATGATTCTGCCAGAATCACGATCGCAGAAACCGCATGAACGCAACCGTGATTTCAATCATGATTCTATGACGTCATTGTGCGCTGTGCGCATGCGTGTTTCTTATGGGGTATTCCACAGCTTCTTGTTCTGTTCGCTTGCTTGTGTACGTCTTCTGAATCGTGTGTTTCGGTACCATACTTGCACTTGTTTGTTTACATCAACGCCATACACCGATTCTATGCTAGTATCTAGCTGTTTAATATAATAATACATGTAATTACTCTCCGATGAGTTGATAATAGTAATGGCTGCAGCGCTGTGTCTACCAAGGCCTATGGAAACAATTGGAGAGACGAAGAACTAAGATTATTCCTCGATTTGTGGGCAGAGCCTGAATGCCACAGCTTATTGGAAAGTATTCACCGAAATAAAAACGTAGAGGCCTATAATGAACTAACTGATCTCTTGGCATAAGGAGGTCTGGCTCGAGTTGCAGAGACAAGGTCAAACTGCGCAGTGCGCTGCGCAATGGCAAAGGATGAGCAGAGCCAGAATCAGCGTTGCGAAAGCCCGCATGAACGCTCTTCCGCTGAGACCGTGATTTGAAACGCCGTTTTGAATCATGATTCATGTTTGTGATTCTGGCTACGAAATTCGCATGAACGCGGCCTTAGTGTACTGGTCAGTTTCAGTGTCCTCAGCGGCCCTAGAGGGTCAGTGTTATGGTTGTGATCGCCAGACCAAAACTAATTTCATTACAAGGTCAGGCTGCAGATCTCTGGATTGACCCTGGGGGTTAATGAGCAGGGCCCTGTTCACACCAGAGATAAGCAAATAAAATGACTAACCATGGACATGATAGCCCTGGAGTAGCCTTTCAACTAGACCTTGTGGCCAATATTCATTTCTAATTGTAAAACCCAAAATTTTCGCAGGCATTTTAATGTTGCAAATCTTGCAAGAGCCAAAATTCCCAAAATCAAAATGCACACAAAAGTTCTCATCTAAACTACTGTAAGACGAGGAATGTTCGCGTGCATTTAAATTTCGTGAATTTTGCGAGCGCCAAGATTCACCAAATTAAGATGCATGCAAAAGTTCCTGTTTACAATATAGGCCTATGCATTGAATGCTAGTTGTAGTTCGCGAAAATTTCATGCTGCAGAAAAGGCCGTCGGCTCCAATTCGCAAAAATTTTATGCCGCAAATATATCATGTTTTACAGTATATGGATTAAATGCCAGTGGCAGTTTGCGAAAATTTCATGCTGTGAAAAAGGCTGTCTGCTCCAATTCACCAAAATTTCATGAAGCAAAAATTCCTTGCTTTACAGTAGGCCTATAGGCCTACTGTGGCGACTACAGTGCACCTTTAAGAAAATCTAATCTTTGGAAAAAGGATGAACATGCAACTTAGCAGCCTCAGCTGATGCCACAATTCTAATATTTGATCGATTGATCTAATTCTAATTCAAAGATTTCTAACTGAATCTGTAGGTACCATGAGGTGGCACAGACACATGATTAGAATGATGTAGGACTATATATCTTAAGTGGTGAAGACACGCTGTAAAAGTATGAGCATATTGTCAATATCAGCTTCAGAAAATGTTGGGCCTGTCAGATACATGGTGTTTGTACCCTTATTGAATTGACTGGACAGTTGCTACCCAAATTGTGCCATCACACAAAGCTCATGTGTAGAAATAAGTGTGTTGTCTCTGTGTGAAGTCTGTTATTGATGTTTTAGCTCAGCACATGTGTGGTAGTAGTAGATTCATCAGTATGGACATTGTGTTCCTTTTATGTAATGGAAGATTAAAAATGAAGGTGGATACCACTGTCCTCATCATTACATCAGTCCACATGTGAGTCAGTAGACTGCTGTCCAGCCCTGGCAATCACTATTGTTGACAAACATTTAAAATGAATTACCCACTCTGTGTTTGCCAAGGTAGACTAACTTCCCATGGACGTGAGAAACGCCACCAGAAATCGCCACAATCGGCTGCAGGGTGTGAGTGAGTGAGTATAGCATCTGTCCATTGCTCGCACTCTCTGGTGGCAGCAGCTTCTTCCTGGCTTCCAAGTTTTGTGTGTCGCGGGAGAAAAAATGTGTCGTTGGCGAACTCGCCCCCAACTCCCAATGTCGATAAGACAGGCTCCCCGGGGCTGGAGGCTCTTGTAACTGTCATCTGGTGAGTGGCTAAGGTCAATGACATCATTCCCCTGATGAAAAGCCCCCGTGCCAGCCAGCCAGCCAGCCAGCCATCCATCGCTAGGCGACCAATTTCAGGAGGGTCAGGAGGGAGATAGACACTGAGAGAGAGGAAGAGAGGGAGAAAGAGAAGGGAGAGAGGTATATGGGCAAGAACGAGGAGAAAGTGAGAGAAATATTGAATTCTGTTCTGCCAATCAATGATTGTAAGCATGATTGGAACGGCTGCCCTGTGATATAAAAGAAACACTTTGCATGAATGAGAACCAGTTGGCTACTTTGTGGAATATATTACCTCCGATCTCAGTAGAGCAGGTGTGTGTGTGTGTGCATATGAATTAATGTGTTTGTGTGCATGTGAATTAATGTGCTTTAATTCTTTTTTTTTGTCAAGGGGTGGGGGGGGGGGGGACTGTTCAAACATGAGGCAATACTATTTGATGGCATCTGTTCTAACCTGAGTCACACATGCTTACATTCAATCATTTCACTCCTCTTTCTAGGGACCGGGAGATGGTATTACAAGCGTCATTACCTTGCTCTGAAAGTGATGGTGATGTACACCAATGTGTACCATTCAGAGCATCCATAAATTATGTTTGACTTTGAACATTTTCAAAGTAAGGTTGTGGGTTCTGGAAGCCAGTTGGGAGGCAACCTACGAAGTCCATTGCAGATGAAATAACCCTTTATGTTTTAGCAGTCAGATAAATTTGCACTAACTTGACCATGCATGACTTAACATTGTCCAACTCAGAGGAGTTAATACTAATATCAAGGATGAACTGGGTTGGAGTCAGTAGAAATTAGGAAAATTTTGTGTTCTCCTTTTTCGTTGGCAGTTAGCTTCAGGATGTCTGCCCCATGTGTTTAACCCGTTGAGAATGAGTCCCGAGTTTACTCGGGCAGGTGTCTATGGAAAATGCGTGTTGTAGCAAAATCAGTCCGTCCTCAACGGGCTAAGGGAGGTTGACATGAGATGTACTCCCTCACAAACACAGGTCTTTTGGATTTAAGAGCTACAAAGCTGCCCAAAGATTGCACATGAGTGGTTGGCCAGCTGCAGAAGGACTTTGTCAGGGTGAGAAGCTCCCTTCTGGGCCTTCAAGGGGGACTAATTTCATGCCCCCCCCCCCTCTCCGCCTCTTCCTGCTGTCTCTCCGTCCTCTGGGCCATGATGCAAATTGTTGAATGTTTCATCGATTTTTGCGTCTTTCTGCCAGGCGTCTGGAAGGAAACCTGTTGAAGCCCGGCCACTCGATCTTCCTACCCCACCTTTTTTTTCCCTGACTGTCTTTCTGTTTCCGTTCGTGTGATTTTGTCAAAGTTGAGTCCTGTCTCCCAATATATCTTCTTCTCTCCTGACCACTCACTCTTACTTGACTCACTCCTTGACATCTTCATCCCTGTACCTTTGGAGAAAACATACTTTCATTTTTTTAATGTTCTGCAACAAGTCACTGTGTGTGAGAGATTAGATAGTTGTTACTTTGGCTTGGTACAATGTTTGACATTGACCAACGTAAGTTTTCGAAACAGATGCACTGCTTTGCAAGGGTGTTAATCTATTCAATGCAAGTTATTTTCATTAAATTTTTTACAAGTTAATTAAGTTGATTTGTGTTGCATGTTTTGTGGTGGTTTTATTTATGTGAAATTTGTGCATCGCCAGACATTCACAAAATGAAAAACACATGGAAATATTGCCTCTGGTAACACAAATGCAATGTATATCGTTTCCTGAGTGGGATATAGTTAAAGAGATAATACACATCTCACATTCCATCACTCTGAATCTCAGTAATGAAGCTAAAGACTTGTGACATTGTCTTTAACAAATCCCGATTTGCAAAATGTTATGCTCGAGAGATGTACTGAGTATGCAACATTGTTTGAGTTCTCCACTGCCTTTTTACCAAGCAGTTCCCCTACATGCAAGGCAGTGTCAAAGTAGAACATAGGAAGAATGCCTCTAGTGACCACTCGCCAATATTGACCATTGCGTCCGGGTATTCCCGAAGAACATGGCACCGACATGTTTGGGGGCACTGGAGTGCAGTATGTCACCCTACAGCCATGTATTTGCACATTTCTTTATTTCTTTCTCTCTTTTTTTTTTATTCCGGGGGTGACATTTTCGGGGCAAATAACGGGGGAAAGATTTTACAGAGAGTGTGGCAGGGAAATCTGAGATGGTATGACTTGCCCACGCAGTCAAATTTCCTTTGGGTTGGTGTGACATTTTCTGCAGGGTGAGCGATATGCTTTTAGCATCTGTATACAATATTTGATGCACCTGCCATGACTGCTACTACTTCTACTTTTGCTTCTTCTACTACTGCAGTTACTATTGTTACTGTGACAACTGTTACTTACAGCTGTTACTACCACTATCACTTTTACTGTGGATACAGTAAGAACAACTGCTACAACTACTAATGCTGCAAGTATTACTACAATTACTACTATTTTTACAATGACCACTTCTAATATTACTTCTGTGGCTACTACTAACACCACAACTGCTGCTACAACTTCTACAACTAATTGCTCCTGTTTTTGCGACTTACTACCATCCTAACTAACAGCAGCCTCAGAGACGATGGTTGTAGTACTAGCAGGAAACAACTGTATTTGAAACAATAGCAAGAACATAGTATGATATTCAAGTATTCATGGTCCTGGGATCATAATACTTCTTCATGAACTTCTTTCCATCATGATAAACACACTTTGGCAGACAAGGGACAGGGAAGCTATCTCCCATACTCACCACAAATTAAGGACTGTGTTTCGAACTATATCTTAAAATGTAATTTCTATTGGATTGAGTTGAAAAGTTTGATGATGATGATGATGATGAAGAATAGTAAAAGGTTTGAAAGAGGAAAAAAGATGAGAAGGGAAGAGAGAGAGAGAGGGAGAGAGAAGGAGGTGGAGATAGAATAAGGGGAGAGAGAAAGGATGCGGTCCAGGAGGGGGTCAGAGACGTGATGTCAGATTGAGGTACAGTGTAGATGGAGAGAGAGAGAGATACATGTAGATAGATAGGAAGAGGGGAGGGGCTTAGGTTTGGATGAAGTGTAGTCATACAGGCAGATAATAGCTTACAAGGGTCCTATGAGAGGAAGTTTCTCCAGCCGCTGAATGATTGCATTCTCCGAATGTTTGTATGCGGATTGCACAACTCCGGCGAGCGAGTTAATGGGCGGTGGATTCCCCAGTTTCCACAAGATCTGGCTGGATGCGTAGGGCAGTCCATCGCAATCAAAAGCCAATTTTTCGTCGGCATGTCTCATGCAGTGAGTCACACATGACCCCCTCTCCCCCCCCCCTTCCCAATATTTATTTCACTGTAAGCCAATGATGGCTTGGTGGAACGTGTCGCGTCAATGTCTTGTCTGCTACCCTGGCAGAGATGCAGCCTTAAAGTGGGAGGAAATAGAGAAGGAGAGCATTCCTGTGATGGGGGTGCCGTCTCGTCGGTCTAAAGGCTGGCTTCAGTTTTTTACAGTAAAGGAGTGTGTCATGGAATATCGCAAATCTGTTCACTCTGGTATATTCAAGGAATGCATTCATTGTTCAGCAATTGACAAAAAAAAAGATAGGAGACATAGTGTGCTATTAGAGAAGAAATTTTGACAGCAGATGAGGCAGTGGATGGATGTCTGTGGTCTCTCTTTAAAGCTGATCTCAAGGCATGATCATGGGAGCAAAACTCCCGATGACAATCCTTTGTGTGGTATATGCCCTCAACTCATGACATCATTATGCATTTATAGACTGTATTAAAGACCTGGTAGTGTGAAGATACCATGGAATGGGGAGGCTGGCCCAGCTCGGATATATTTGATAATCCTTGCAACAAAATTGTGTACAGCTTTATCACTAATCTCTGTGTGAGTACACACATTGCCCAAGAACCTCAGCTGGAGTAGACAGGTACTGATGAGTGTATGCATGGATGCACATAGTCGCTGACACGTGGCTCACAGGCCGTATTCATGGTTTTCAAATGTATTAGATGGGCAGCGAATTACGATAGATTCAATCGGACCCCCATGTTTCCTCGTACTACCGGGTCTTTAAAGGACAAATCCACCTTCATACACATGTGGATTGAGAGAATGCAGCAATATTAGTAGAACACATCAGTGAAAGTTTGAGGAAAATTGGACAATCCGTTCAAAAGTTACGAATATTTTAAAGGACAAGTCCACCGTCATAAACATAAGGATTGAGAGAATGTAGCAATATTAGTAGAACACATCATTGAAAGTTTGAGGAAAATCGGACAATCCGTTCAAAAGTTATGAATTTTTGAAGTTTTTGTGCAGTAACCGCTGGATGAGAAGACTACTGCAGTGTATGAATAACTTAGATGTCACATGCTACAACAATATAAGGAAAATATAAAGAGATTTTCACAAAATTTCATCTTTTGAAAAAAGTACACATTCCCTTGACTCGTTACCGACATATGTTATGGGTAATATTATTCCCCCTGCCCTTAGAGAGAGGCAAGTCAAATGTTCTTTTGCTATGCGAAAAAAAGTGAAAATATGTTAAATTTTCTTTACATTTTCTTTATACTGTTGTACGCATATGACTCATAAGCTATAGTAGTCTCCTCATACAGCGGTTCCAACACAAACATTTGAAAAATTTGTAACTTTTGCATCGATTGTCCAATTTTCCCCAAACTTTCACTGATGTGTTCTACTAATATTGCTGCATTCTCTCAATCCTTATGTTTATGAAGGTGAACTTGTCCTTTAAGTATCTGCGCAGTCACTGCTAGAAGAGAAGACTACTACAGTGTATGATGTCACATGCGTACAACTATATAAGGAAAATAAAAAGAGAATTTCACAAAACTTTACTTTTTGAATGAAGTGCACATTTCTTCGACTTGCTACTGACGTATGTTCAGGGTAATATTATTCCCCCTGCCTTCTGAAAGAGAGAAGTCGAGTGTTCTTCTGTTATGCGAAAAAAATGGAAATATGTTGAATTTTCTTTATTCTTTCTTTATATCATTGTACTCATGTGACATCACAAGCTATAGTAGTCTTCTCATCCAGCCGTGACTGAGCAGAAACTTCAAAAATTTCATAACTTTTTAACGGATTGTCCGATTTTGCTCAAACTCTCACTAATGTGTTCTACTAATAATGCTGCATTCACTCAACCCACATGTCTAAGAAGGTGAACTTGTCCTTTAAAGTGTGCGTACAGGCTTTGAAACATCCCAGAAGAAGAATTAATGTAAGACTGTATTATTAGATGACAAATTGTTTCAAGTACAAACTCATCAGGGGGCAAGGAAGCACATCATTTACATAACAATTTTAATTTCACTAGACTGTAATCAATGTATGATTGTGATATTTCAGAATATTCTGGAATGAAATACATCAAACAGAGTGATAGGGGAGGACTTCATGATCAATTGTTAATGATAAAAGGATAACAAAGCAATGAATGATGATGATGGAATAAAAATTTGTGTTGTTAAAGATAATTCCCCAGTCAGTATATTTCACACTGGGGCCTCTCAGATTGGTGGAAACCAGCTGCAGTAAGGTTATGGAAAGAGAAGTACTGGTAGTGTAAATGTTGGTATTGTTGCAGAGTACCATGCACAGAACAGGAAAACTATGGATCTGATGAACATAGTTAAAGACAAAACATATTTCTGGTACGCCTGCAAAATTGTCAAATTTCGCTCCAAAATGTATACGTATGCCTAAGAAATGTGTGAAAAAACACTGTAATAACAAGATATTCGTTGGGTAACGACGAAAATGCAAAATATTATCAAAAAATGTTCGCAACTCAGAACTTACGCGATTGGGGTCAGGCTAACTCGGACTCGGGGACATCTCGGCCTCACTTGATGGCGGGGCCGAGTTGTCCCTCTGGATTGTACAGTGTTGTACTATGGGAGCGCTTCGCGTTCTGGCTGGTCGCAGTTACGGGCCGAGTTGATACAATGCGTGCATCAAAGAACCTCTTTGGCGCACCTACAAAATGGAACGTGCGCCTATGTATAGAATATGGCGATCACGAACTGCGTATAAATTGTCTGAAATAGGGCCGAGATGTCCCTGAGACCGAGTTAATCTGGATCCTTCCAGGAATAAAAGTCGGTATACCGACTTTTATTTTTAATCTCAAAATACTCCGAAACGACTCATCATCCCGGCAAATTGCGTCAGCCAGGTAAGTTTCTTGGTAGAATCTTTCGATAAATTGCAAGCAAATATGAAATAGTGCAAGATGGGTTCTCAAACCCTTACCAGAACTATGTTTTCACTTTAATTAAATATGTGTCTTTTTCCAGCATAGTGAAATGAGATCCATGCAGGGGAGCTGGAAGCTCTAAGCAAGAAATTATATATCGCTTCTCCCCGTTGTCTTCAACCGATAGTTCATAGTCCATATTTTGCATTTCCTTCGGGTTTTATGCACGGTGCCTTTAATTCCGCTTCCAGACATTGTAGTGACGTCACTGCGAGGCATATGTTGGCATTTTGAGCGGTTATTTGCTCCAGTGGGCTGATTGGATGCAAAATGGAACATTTCACACGACAGTGACGGCGACAGTTTACCAAGTGTAAATGTGCTCACTATAAGAGTCTGGCATGGAAATGCTAGAGGAATGAGGATGCATGTTGTCTTCAGAGAGCTGTCGGTAGTGAAGAGCTGTCGGAAAGAATTTCAAACCAGACTTGCAGAAAGAATTCTGACTCCCCCCGAGCAACATTTCTGAATTCTTGGAAACTTATTTTGTTTGTTTCTTTTATTTGTTTTTCTTGGGGTAATTTAAAAAAGACCCATTCAAATGACACGCATTACTGTAATTCAGCATATAAACCCTTTCTTCTTTTTATATGAAATAATACACTGTAATACCTCACTTTTTACTTTTATCATTTCTCAGTCTTCAAGGAAACTGCTAAATGTGTGCTTGCATGTGTGAACGTGTCATATCTTGAGGACGTCTGACTTTTTACGTAGCATTATGGATATTGAAACTCAAAATTTATGTTTTAATTTTCAAAAACTGCTTGAAAGTTGTTCAATTCAATTCAATTCAATCATAGTTTATTTCCAATCAACGAAAATCAAAAACATAGTACAATGTATACATGTCATTAAATGATATTGTTCAAACGCTTGCAAAAGATTCATGTAATATACGAGACAAATTATAGAACAACATATATGTACAATAATAAAGAGGAACACTGTACAAATACTATGTGGGCTAGCGGAAAATAAATTCGATCATGGAAAATAGTGATCCACTAAAAAGCAAAGCTTGTCGGACGTGGATCGCTAGATAAATTATGAGTGAATGATATACTATTCTATAACAATATACATGTAGTTATTTTGAGATACACAGGTCGGGAAAAAAATATAGAGTACCAATGCTATAGTGCCCGGACACTGTTCATTGAACCACGTGTAGCGGGAAAATATGACAAGGACAATACATTCGTACACACATTCAATTACCCACACGCATATACACTGTTGGACGCGAGACAGTACCGAGAGGAGAGAAGACGGTAACAATACAAGTCTACGAAGAACAATAGACAGGAAAGGAAAAGGAGAGAAGAAAGAAGAGAGGTCTGCACACAGAACACGCCAAGTGCTGCGACATCAGGATAGGTGAAAACTCAAGCATAAATTATAGCAATTTAAATTATCTAAGATTATAAGTAGAAAGTAAATGTTTTCTGAGTTTATATTTAAATGTGACAAATTTGGGGGAATCTTTTAAACTATTATCTAAATTATTCCAAAGTCTGGGTCCGGTATAAAGAAATGTATTCTGGGCATGTGCGGTTCTCATTAACGGAAGATGGAATTCGTCGGATCGTCGCGTGGGATAGTTATGTCTGGCTGGTTCCATGAAATTCCATCAATGGTTATCTAATTTTGGGTACACAACTCTGGAGAAAAATGAGAGAGAAGACAAGGAAAACAAAAACAGTCCTAAAGCACAAACTACTGAAATGGATCTGGCCATATGAGGATATAAATTTGAAAACAAAAGAATAATTCTCTGAATGTTGTGACTGAAAAAGGTTCTCTTTAAAGAAGAAATCCTAACATCACTAACAAATGAATCACTGAGATTGTAACCATTGTTGACATAACAAAGAGAGAAATGTTTCAACTGCACTTTCCGTGGCGAAGTTGCCTTGCAGTACAGTGACCTCATAATCATCATTCTGGCCATCAAGACACCACAAAGAAAGCTAACATCCCTCCACCATTGATTTCTTTTCACTTGAAGACAAGTTCGCCGCAGTGGCAGGAAGTAATGATGCAATCACGTGCATGGATGTGTCATTTATGAATGAGAGCCATCGCCATCCTGTGCGGTTTCCTCCACCCCCTCCTCCTCCTCCTCCTCCATCTCCTCCTCCACCCCTCCATCTCCTCCTCCACCCCTCCACCTCCTCCTCTTCCTTCTCTTCCTATTCTTCTTCCTGCTCCTTAATATTCTTCCTCCTCCACCTCCTCCTCTTCCTTCTCTTCCTATTCCTCTTGGTTCTCTTCCATATTCTTCTTTCTACACATCCTCCTCCTCCACATCCTCCTCCTTCTCTTCCTTTTCCTCTTCCTGCTTCTCCATATTCTTCTTCTTCCTCCTCTTCCTCCTCCTTGTCGTCCTTCCCCTCCTTCCACCTCCTCCTGCCCTGTTCCTTTTCATCATCATCCTCCTCCTTCTCTTTCTCCTTTTCCTCTTCTTTTCTTCTTCTTCTTCCTCCTCCTGTACCTTATCTTCCATCTTCCTCTTCCTCCTCTTCTTCTTCCTCCTCCATCTTCCTCCTCTTTTTCCTCCTCTTCTTCTTCCTCAGGAAGAAGTGAGAGGGAGAGAGATAGAGACAGACAGACAGAAATACATAACAAAATACAAGCACACATATAAGAATAAAGAAAAAGACAAAAAGAGAGAGATGGAGGGAGAGAGTAAGCAAGAATAAGAGAGAAATGGAACTTAACAGCCTACTACTATGTGGAGACATGCATTGTTTATGATATGCCTGTAGCATTTTAACTTGGATATGATAGTTTTTGGTGATACTGTTCTAACTGTATTTGTTTTGGAGGACACTCCATATAAATATCCAATTGGCTAGCATTTTTCGTATGGTAAATTCTTATTACTTCAGCACTGTTTAGGACATTAAGCTTTAGTAATTAGATGTATGATGTGGAGTTTGAGTTTGATTGGATCGTTTGAATCATCTTCAAGCAGTATAGTCTGCAATTTTCCTGGTTTAGACAAAAAATAGAAGAAAAACGAGAAGAAAATAGTGTATATGTGTAACCATGTGCATGTGTGTACTGAAAGACCCTCCTTGAAACAAAGATTTGTGACATCCATGAGTGTTCGTCTATTCATTCACATCATTCAAAACTTGAGAGACGATGAGAGAGGGACAGAGACGAGAGAGTGAGTTGGAGGTAGATGGAGGTAGATGAGGAAGGTAACCGTTGGAGATGTCAAAGGGTCTGCCATGTAATGAAGCGATACCGCTCCATCCACCATAAATTCCCAGCGTAAACACTACAAAAGTGTCTCATTTGTCTTGCCACGGGTGATTCTCCACCCGCTCCGTTCTGGTTAGGCGTCGGCAATTAGCCCCCACTCGCATTCCCCGGGCGTCTTTTCTTTTTTTCCACCCTACCCTCCCTCCCTCCCCAACCCTGTGTTTCTTCGTTGGCATGATAGTGGACGATGAAAGGGGGATGCATTGAGAGCGAGCTGATGAGTGTATAGAGGGTCATCTCGGGTATAGAGGAGCTGGAATATGGGTGCATCCCCTCCTCTCCACCCCGCCTGAGTGGGAGTAATGCACGAGTAAGTGGAGGAAATAGGAGGGTAACGAAGAAAATCTAATCCCGATTTGTTGGTGCCATAAATGGTCTTGGTTGAGAGAGATGGGGTAGGGGTGAAGACTTTGTCTTTTGTCATTAGAGCTGGTCTCTGACTCAAAACTTTATTGTCCCTGTATTCATACATTCATACACTTGTTGCCTCCCCCCCCCCCAACAACAAAAAAATCAAAAATACAAATGTGTAGGTATATTTTGTTTTTTTTTTTTCTGAGCATGAATTGCAGAGTCAGACAAAAAAAAATCACATAAATATGCTTTTCTGTCTCAGCTGTTTGAATGAAAATATGTCATACAAATATTATAATATACAACTGTAGCATAGGAGACATTCGCATAAAACCAACCAAGGCATTAGTCCCATATACCCATACCATACTTATGTTTATGCTCCCATAGTGTAAAGAACGTATAGAAACACTTTGTGTATTTTTCTTTACACTGATCAGTCACAAAGTAAAAACTTTTCTCAGTGATCAATTAATCAAGATCAAGTGGCAATATTCTTGTGTGTCAATAAATTTTGTGGTCCAACGATAATTTTCGAAATTCATGAATATCAAATACTCGTAAAAATAACAGCTTTTACAATGTGTTTCAAAGTGCCGTCCACGTGATCTTTGACCCTCTATCTTTCCTGTAAGAGCTAGGTTGTAATTGACAAGTTGCCACCTACACTTGGCCAGTTCATTCTTGTGATATCTTGCTCTCGTTTATATCAAAAAGAAATATGTTTCCTCCTTGAACTTAGAATCCCTGAAGAATATGCTGTGTCCCAAGGAACACATTGATATCTCACATTTGCATGATATACCCACTTACTTCCTTTTGCCAGTGTGTAGCAAAAATGTACTATGTGAACTCAACTCCCTTTAAAAATGAAAACCCCCAATCAAACAAAAATAATAAAATGAAAATTTGATGATCAATCACATCCATTATCCCAATGTATGGCTGCTATCAAGTGAGTGCAGGTTTGGGGGATTTTTTTTAAATTCATTATTTTGTTTTTGTGATGTTATTTTTATTTTTGTTTTCATTTTTATTCTCTTTTTATACTGGGAGAACTGATTTTGTTCTCCTCCTGGTAAACCTTTGGAGCAGACTATCAGCGCGCCCCTGATGGCAAGTTATCCCCATATTTGCACGACCCCTTTGAACCATTAGAAATCCATTTCCGCTAAATCACCGCCAGACGTCATGTCAACAGGGGCAAAATGTCAGCCGTGAATTCAATTCCTTTTAAGTCTTCTCCTCCAGAATAGCCAGGAGAGATTATGCATTTCTCCAAAAACAAAAACAAAAACAGAAACAAAACAAAAACACAAAACAAAACAAAAAAAGTGAAAAGGAACAAATAAGTACGCCCAATGACAAGAACAGCAAAAGGGCTGAGAATGGTCAAGTAACCAGTCTGGAATATCTGATTAAGACTAGTTGGGATTTATGTGTCCCTTGCTGAATTTGGTGAAGTGTTTGTTTCATGGCATCCGTGACATCTTGTTGCCAATTTGCATCTGTGTAATACCCCCCCCCCCCCTCACCAAAAACGGCTCTTTAATCGAGGGAATAGACCTAAAATATATATGGCATTTGTACATATTAATGTACTTCAGTGTTCCCTTAGCCCTTGCGGTAAACAGGGAACTGCTTATTGTTGTTGTTTTTCAATCCTTTCCTCCTTCCTCCCGTCTTTTCTCATTTTGTATGCGTGGGTCCGTTTATTCTAACCTTGAATGGTAAAAGCTGGACGGCACAGCCTGGGTATGCTATCTTTTAAAAAGATCAAAGAAACCATTCTCCTGGGTACGTTTGCTTTTGTCAAGAAAAAGCCAGTGCATTTAATTTTAATGACTCCCAAAATATCCCAGTGAAAAAGATTATGTGTCACTGTACTGTATGTCTTGTAGAGATGAGTGAATAAACCTTTTCCTTTATAGCTACTGTCCCTTTCATGTGTCATGAGAAATACAGTGTAGCTGTACTAAAACAACAACAACAACAACAACAACAAACAGACAAACAAACACAGGACAAACTTTTTACAACCTGGAGGGAAAAAAAAGACAAACAACAAATTGTAGAATTCTTGTAATTCTAACGTGTCAGGATGTGTTTTGTGTTACACAAAATTTGAGTGTCCATGTGGACCTGTGAGTTTAGAAACACAAGTGGATGTTGTGCTTTGAGATGATTTATTGGCTTACATGCAACATTTACTGTCTGTTGGACTGAATCTTGAATTATACATCTGAATTTCCAAAAAAACTTAATTTATCTGGTGTCAATCTTTCTGCTTGTTGTATGTTTTTGGAAATAGAGCCTGACAAATTCTGTAAACTGTAAAGAAAACCTACCCTGTATTCCTTAGAAATGCTTCTTGAAATTCAAAAGTTTGACTGTGAAAGAAAAAGAAGCTGTAAAGCATCTTATAACTTGTCAATAATTTTGTATACAAACTTTATGGAGACAAGCCTACATGTCCATGCTTCATTGGCACCCTCTATTGAATATACTCCCTCATTTCCTTCAAAATTTCACCTCTTCTCAGTTACTCTTTGAAACAAAATATGAGAATAAGTGAGAATCAACATCACACCGTCGGCTGATAACCAGATGGCCATTATATATATATATATATATATATATATATATATATATATATATATATGTACCTGTATGTATTTTCTTTATATTGAATTATTGAATTATTTAGAGCTTGATTTCTGCTATCACCGTTAGAAGGCGGTTATCGCTTTGTTATTGCTATCACATTTTAGAACTTGATTTCCCGTACATTATGTTTTTCAAATGTAAATTATTCCATTTTCAGAAAAATATTAAAAATTGAAAACCACAAAGGCACTATTTTACCTGCTGTTTGGAACATTGCTTATAAATCTACCCACTTTTGATCGAATAAACTTTTCATTTCGTAAATCAGATTGTTTCATTTTCATTTATGCTCAAATCATAGATTTTACTTGCGCCCTTCTGGTTCTGAGCTGACGATATCAGACTTAGAAAATGGGCTCTGTAAATGTGACAGAAATGCAAGCAGGCACCATCACTGTAATAACTAGCTCCAGTAGATATGAAAACACTTAGGATTATGCTGCCCAATGTCAGTTCCGTCTTCATGACCATAGACCATCATTTCCTTCTTGTTTTTGGAGTCATTGTCTGTCTTTGGACATCGCTTCATATAATATTGCCAAATGTGCATACAAACATATCCCCCTCTCATGAGAGCTATTTTTATATTCTTTTTATTGAGGTTTAATCACTTTGTTGAGATGTGGAGTGATGTAAAGGCAGACAAAAGAGGTACCTTGGCTGTGAGATGGCAAAAACAACGCATCTACATGTAACCTCTTTTTCACGGTCGAGTTTAGAACTTGCAAATATACAGCTGTTTTGGGGTTTATGTTTCAATTTTTAGTATTTCACCTTAGGAAGACCAATAGTAGGGATAATTTGTAGAAGGGAAATCATTTTCACTAGAGCCCTTATTTTTGAACTGGTTTAAATAGATCAAAACATGTGTTGTTTTACTGCATGAACCTTGCCAAGCAGTTGCCATGGCAAAACATTGTAAACCAATTTTGGACTGGCTGAGATATCCAAAAACGAAGAGGTCCTAATAAAAGATGGGACCCACCTTTTATTGGGACCTCTTTGTTTTGTTTTTTCATTTTGATATCTCAGCCATTTAAAAACGTATTTTCATCAAATAAACTTTGAATTCCTCTTAGAATCATACACTCTGTAATATTTCATGTAAGTGGTTTCTAATTATCTCACAAAGTTAAAACCTGAATCCCCATCTCAATGAAGACTATACTATCCCTTAAATTTTCAGGCCTTGTGCAGGTGCACAACCTATGTTTTTATGTAAACATATTATTATGGCAAAACGACATATTGCATGTGGATATATTGTTTTTCCAAATTCACGACAGACATGCTATCAGAAGGGACCAGTGAATCGCTGTGTACTTTGTTATTTCCAAAATTCTAATGTTTCCCATTCGAAGGGGCATTATCTCAATAACGATGTGTGTTCTGATGACAATGTTTGGTTGAGAGTTAGATGGCACTAGAACAAAATGAATTATGTCAATTTTCCAACGTTTTTGACATACGCTGTTTTGCCATCCAACAGCCGATTTGTCTGCGTGTGTGTGTGCCGTGACTGGCATGGGCAGAGCACATCTGTCGCCGCCAGACGAAAATAATTGATGACATGCTCGTCTGGCGGTTGGTGTGACACTATACAGTTTATGAGCTTTATGTGTAGACAGTGAGAGTGCATCCGTGCAGGAAAAATTTGACATCCATAAGAACTTTGATATTTCTCCTCCCCCCCCCCCTATCTTTCTCAGACTGCCATCAAAATTTTTAGGAGATTAGCTGTTTTCCTCTTCCAAATTAGGAAGATAGAGAAAAATATGCTTATAAAGCTATACAGCATTATTATGTACAGCAAAGTAGCAGATCTAATGATGCCTTAGGTAGAAATTGCTGGGAGTATAGTCTATAAGTATATTCATGGCAATCCCAGTGAATAGAATATTGCCTAAAGCATTGATATTTGGTTAACTTATGTACAGTATATATATTATGAAGATAGCTCTCACCACTATTGGCTCACCACTATTGGATAAGCATTTTTTCAGCGTTTTTATTCTTTGCTACATGGCATGAATATTTGGTAAGACTAAAGATTTATTTGTAACCATCACTATGTCACACTGTCAGAGACATTTAAGCTTTAAAAGAAAACTGTAAAAGAATATATTAGTGCTGACAAAAAAATCCAGAGGTGATATTTTTTGTAAGGTTCTAACTTTGTTTTGAAAATTACTGATATACTTTTCCACCCTCATGTCAGGGACTTCCCCAATTATCAAGGTACTTTTATTTTCTAAATCTATTTTTATCTTGTGTTTGGGCTGATTGTGAAGACTATAGCGACGTCTTCCCTGTCAGTGAGTGTCCACCCTGGCCTCGGTCATTAGACACAGGTTAATTATTCATGCCTCCTGGCGCAGAGGTAATTGCCTATTCCACGATGGTGCTAAGGAACAGCCACTGCCCATCCAAGTGCATGTATTTTTAGTGGCGCTGTTCCCATCTCCCTCCCCCCTCCCTTATTTTCATACTGACCGTTTCATCTGGCGTACAGGCCAACGCTTATACTGAGATACCCACAATACTTTGAGCCAGGTAAAAAGCCCAGGCAATCACTACAAAATGTTTTTTTCCCCCCAAAGTATTCTATATAAACAATGATGTCTACTTCTTGTGATATGAATTACTTCAGTGGATCAGATTTGCAACTGATTGCTGTGCTGCTGGACAATTCAAGAGAGCCACTCTGTTTAATTAAACTATTGAACAAAGAAAATATATGCATTTCAGCATTCGTTACATGGCAGTTCGGGGCAGTGGTGAGCAGGGCAAATTATCTTCAGTTTGATAGCTAGGAGTTCAGGTTGCTAGCTAGGAGTTCAGGTTGCTGTCGTGTGGCTATGCATCAGGCCATGCGCTTTGAATTCTAGTAGACCTATATCAATGAATAGATGAATTGCATATAGATTTTACGGAATAGATTAAGGGTGTCCTGAAAAAAAAAAAGGACGCGGGGAAAATATATAACATGAAGTGGAGTCATTTCATATAAATTTAGTGATGTTTAATTTTTCAACAGTATGCAAAAAAAAAAGTGCTGAAAAGAAACTCCCAGAATGGTATGAATCAAAGTTGGTACAATGATTTTGTTAATCTGACATATTGTACTCTTGTTAGAGGAACTAGCCAAAAAGCACAGTGACTGCAAGATTGATATTTTTTATTTTCTAAAGAAATATGAAAAAAAATCTATACTGGGGTTTTGATGGATATAATTGATATCTGTCTTCAATTAGAATCTACTGTAAAACAAAAAATATTTGTGCGCATTTTAATTTCATGAATTTTGCGAGAACTAAGATTCACGAAATTAAAATGCACATGAAAGTTGTCTACACTACATGCATTCAATGCTAGTGACAATTATTTTGAAAATCTTATTCCATGAAAAAGGTTGTCGGCTCCAATTCAAAATTTTATGCCGCAGAAACATCTTGCTTTACAGTATACTTTGTGGTATTAATCTAGAACATTTCATAATGTTGCATCATACAAATGGGTATGGAAGCAGCAATTATTTTGATGTTAAGTGATCTGGAGAAATGGTCATGTGAGAAATGTGAGAAAGATGAAAAGAAGATCTGAGCAAAGAATGCATCAGCATTATGTCAGATTTTCTTAGAAAATCTTGCCACTTTCTTATCAACAGATACTTTGTGATGGACTAAATATAGTCGGGGCTTGTTGAGATCCTAAATGTCAATCATCACTGAGTTGAATATGCTCTTTACTGATTTTAATTTTTGTTTATATAGATATGTATTTTTGGTAGCCTTGAATGGCCCGTGGAGAAATGCAAAAACAAAGAAAAAGAAGTCCTCGTGACCACAATTTGATAATGAAAGTGCAATCACTGGTTCACCATTACTCAAAAGGGAATCTCTCTCTCCCTCCCACAAATTGATGCATTTAGCTGTCTCTGATGTATACTACAATCAGATCAGAAAGGAGACAATATTTGTTGGCTGGCTGAAATGACAGGGGAAGGAGTTAGTTTTCCTTCTCTATTATTTGAGAGTATCTCCCAAGTGTGGGAAATGTCTTTATTGAGATTGTCTGGTGGATCAATATTTTTATTGATTGCCCATGACCTTTTGTAGGGCTTTTTGCCTTGTGCTGCTCATGCCATATACAGTATGGCCAATGAAAGATTCTTGTGAAAAAATATACACACTTTTCCTGATAGAGTTTTTCTTTCTACATGGTTTTGGGTATCCTCTATATATAATTTTATTTTTTCTTCTTGCTGTTAAGGATATCATGGTTCAATATTTCATGACATGATATTGTTGGTCAGAGTTTTATGTTTGGTTATGACAAGGGGAAGCATCACCACTTAGTGGCACAGTGTTATCATTAAGAAGTGAGAAACAAATTATGGGATTCCAATTCCATTTATCTTTTCTAGTTAGCAAGTTCTTTTGTCTTTGAAATTTTCTTCCGGTCCTGAAGATGACATTCACAAAGCTGCATGAATAAAGATGTCACTTGTTATAATGGAAATGTGATATTGTGGCAGTCGAAGGGATTGGCAGCAAAACTCACCGCGAATCATAGCTGATCGGCTGCGAGAACCTTGCAGTGATATTTGGAAATGAGAGATAGTTCCCTTTAAGCTTTTTTTTTTTCTTCCATTTAACAATGTTCTGGTGATGTAGCTATCAGTAGTGGTAGAAGCACTGCTGTCAGAGAGGATTATGTAAACCTGCATCATTTTGATTTACTTTTACCTTTTGCCATTTTTCTTTTGAGTCAGTTAATCAAATATACACACTGTCCCCCCTTAGAGTTCAAGTGCACTATGTTTACCCAACATTCCCTGGGATGCGGGTTGGATGAGTGAATACCCGGTGACCTTCAGTTTAGCGGCATTGAGGCAGGTGAATATGCCTGTGTTAATAGAGAATTTCATGCAGTATTCACTCTTCCATCAAAAATGTACAACTTCCTGTTTAAAAGAACAAGAAGAAAAAACAACAAGGGATAAAGAAAGAATACGGGTAACAGTATTTACATCCACCCAGAGTATGCCGATAACCGCCACACCCTCTACACAGTGTGCACTTGCACTGAGAAAGTCACAAGTTTCTGTGAGTTGAGAAGTAAAAGAAATTGCTGTGGATTACTGGAAAATGTGATGGACGTCAATGGCTGGGCACAGGTGAGGCAAAATTCCCGATGCTGAAGCTGTAGCTAGCAAGCTATCTTTGTCTCTGATGACCGTATGTTTTCTGTATTAGTCGCGCACTGAAATTATTTGGGTGTCTTTTATTCAACCACTATGGACGAACAGGGTAGTTTGCAATTAAGAAATGCTTGATTAAATGTGCTTTGCTATAAGATGTTGGAGATAAGGGTCTACCGTTAGTCACTGTGTTTATTTTTGTCTGTTAGAAGGGAATAGCATCCAAAAAAAAAAAAAGAAGAAGAGAAGCTTTTGAACAAATGTTTGATTTTTCTTCAAGACTGAGCATAGCCTTGTACGCACTGTCCAAAGTCCCTGGCATTGAAAGAGTTAACATGCCATGAGCAGAAAGTTTGACCTTGTGTTTGATTTCAAAGAACTTGCCTGTTAATAAAATACAGGACAAAAGCAAGCAAAAGAAATCTTTCAAGCAAAGAAATATTACAGTGAATTTCTGTCTCATAATGGCTGGCTTAAATGTTCAATAGCAAAACAGGAGGGCTTTTGTCTGGGTTTCGACATAGCATTTAGCCACATCTTGAAATGCATCGGGGGTGTAAATCATGACATCTGTAAGCGATGGCATGAATTGAAGCAATATTTAGATGGGGAGGGAAGGAAGGAGCCTTTTAATCCAGAGATGTAATAGCTGTCTGCATTCTTCACGTAATTGCCATATCTTGAAGTGGTTTAGGGTGAAGTATACCTCATTTTGCTAAAATGGCCATCAGTTTTACCCTTGTCTAGACAAGAAGTGCAGAGACCCTCTCACAGGAAAACAATAATGACTTCCAACAGTTTCTGCCTTGTGTGTGTGTGTGTGTGTGTGTGTGTGTGTGTGTGTGTTTATTTCTTATCTTTGCTTGACATTCAAAAGAACTCCTTTTAACAAAAAGGGGATGAAAAGTAGCAATGCTGTAGGACTTGGCTTGCATGAAGTTTTAACCCTTCTATACCAGGGACTTTGGGCAGTTTATACACTACTGTGGGTTGTTTTTTGTTTGTTTGTCTCAAAGCACTCAAAGGATTAAATGTCTTGAGCCACAGGAGAAATGAACATCATTCACAGTGAAATTGCAAAAAGAAATGCTAACTAGTTCCAAAACTGTCAAGAATGTGCAATATGACTCAAAACTCTAAAGCAGCAACAATCAGAATGATCCTGCTAATGAATTTTTAACCTTTTGTTAAAGAAACAAAAGTGCAATTTTCAATGTTGATCTCTCTTTATTCACTATCATTTTGACCTGACAGTCTTTGTGACCTTATGGACCAGTGGTCGTGACCCATAGTGTTGCAAATCTGTACTCTCACCAAATGAAACACGTGGGACTAGTGCTGATCAATTTCATCCACCAAGGGGATTCAAATTGTTGTGAATCACCCTGGACTTCAAATAACTCACATAAGTTATGGATCTTCTCGAATTGCTCTGTGCTTAAAATAACTCACCTGTTACATTGATCGTTTTCTTCAGTCAGCTGCTTAAAGTAATGAAGTTCATCTAGAAGAGAGCCCTTAGAGTGGTTAAAATAGTACCGAGATAAGAAGAGTAAATGGGGATGGAAGAAGACGAAGAGTAAACAAGACATTTTCTTGAATTCTACTCATGTACCTTGTTTGGACACCAGATGAGATTACATCTCTCATGCCTGCTTGTTACCTCTTTTCCAGGACAGATTGATGGGGTTGGGGGTGGGAGGGGAGGGGAGGGGAGGGGAGGGGGATACATGTCAGGAAGTTGGTGAGGGGAAGAAGGGGGGGGGGATGGAAAGGATTCTATTCTTTGACGGATTCCACAGAGCAAAGATTATTGCCTCGGAGCCACCGACGTGCTATCCGCACCCACTGACGTTCATGGGAAAGAGGCGATAGGTAGATTAGGCCCGGATTGAGCAATTTGAGCGGAAGCGGTTTCTGTCACACCTTGACGAGTTGAAGGACCGTGGAGGCAGTTTGAGGGGAAGAAAAAAAAGAAACCTGAGGGTGGGGCTGTGCTTACGTTTGATATTTTACATGCGGCGAGTTAAATCAGTCGCCTCTGAGCAGCGGAGACGTCGTCCACGAATCGATTCTGCTCCGATCGTGCAAGTCATCTTGTTGAGGAGTCCTTTATTTTCTCCACTTCAGCAGTTACGCTGTCTCTTTGTTTTAGGAAGTGCATTTCTTTGCGAGTGTGTGTGCATGTGAGTGCGTGTGTCTGTCTGCATGTGCATGCGTGTGTGCAGGTGTGTGAATATGTGTATGTGTGTGAGTATGTGTATATAATGGTGTTTGCCAGTGTGGAAATGAGATGTTTATATATCCCCGTACCACTATCGATTTTGAATGGATTCTCAGAATTCTTGTGGAATGAATACCTGGTGTTGTGATTTTCAGTCATCATATTTTCTCAGGAGTGTATACTGATGATAAAGAAACAAGTGTGCTGTGATACTTCAGGCCAGTCTTTTCTGTCAGTTGAGGTCTGGCACAGGAAGAATCTCATCTTGGATCAAAACGTCTTCAAGGTTCATTGCATTCAACAGCTCCATCTTTTTGTCAATCATTTTCTGCACTTTTTGTCCCTCCTTTACCAACACTGGGTAGATACAGAAATCCAGAAATATATCTGCAACCTTGATCTACCTTGATCTCAACGAGATATCCCTATGTATGTCTTCAGTGTCTTTGGTAGTATATTATTGTTTAGTTGAAAATAGGGTGCTCCAGTCTTCATTGCTTTTGTTTTGGATGAACAGTGGTAATCTTTCAGAATGTTTCCATCAGCTACACACATATATGCTCTATCTTTCAATTTTGCTTTGATTCTGTGCTCGATTTCATATTCATATCATGATGTGTGTCTCAGTAAAGTACTTTGTGTTTGAGAAGTGCCTACATATGCTGAACCATACATTTTTGTTAAGTGTTTCATTCATTCTATCATTCTTTCATTCCATCAGTCATTCATTCAGTCATTTATTCAATCCGTCATTCACTGATTTCAACATTCATTTCTTTCATCATTCATTAATTCTGTCATTTATTCATTCTGTCATTCATTCATGTGTTCCATCATTTGTTCATTCCATCATTCATGTTTTCCATTATTCATTAATTCCAATATTCATTCTATCATTCATTAATTCATTCCACCATTCTTTCATTCACTCTATCATTCAATCATTCATTCCCCATTCATTCATAATTCATTCACCAGTCTCAGTGACAAGCCATGTGCCACTATCTAGATATCTGTCTTTTTTTTTCTAGCAACTTACGATAATCTATATATCATTCTCCCCCTCCTTGTTTGCCTCACTGTTTTTCATTCTTTTGCATTTTTTTTTTTGTTGGCCTCTTTCTGTCTCTTACTACTCCTTCCTTTCATTGCATTTCATTTTCCCCTTTACTCTCTCTCTCTCCCTTTTCTGACTTTTTCTCCTTTTTTCCATTTTCTGTACAACTCTTTCTTTCTCTTCTCCCATCCTTTATCCTTTTTTTCTTCCTCCTTTCTCTCATTTCCTTCTATCCCATCTTATGGTCAGTCCCCCAGCTGCCGAAAGCCAAGTCTCCGTGAACATTTTTGCGATGCAGCGTGAAGCCGTCCCGTGAATAATGCATGCGCTCTGATCGGGGAGCGGACTGCGGGCTTGTCGACATATTTATTTTGACACGTTTCCATCGCTGAAACTTGTGTTGCACTTCAAGCAGTTATCCCTCGTGATCATGTGCAGGATAACTTTTATGAAAATGCAGCACCAGGTAAAAAAAAAAATAGAAGAGAAGAAAGGTAAAATATATATATCAAATAGCTCAAGAGCATCACTGTACACGCTAGAGGCATGCCAGAGCAACGAAGCTAACAAATCTCAAAAGAAGCATGAGGGACCAATACTTCAGAGTTTGTTAAGGCATATTGCTGTTTGTATTCAGTGGCGCAGCCAAGTTTAATTCAGGCTAGAAATCTCCAGATGCAGCATTTTTCCGCGCCGACAGCTCCCACCTCCCTGGTGACAGGATCTTTTATGAATGGCTTCAAAGCAACCAGCCCTCACTTTTGCCTCACACTTCTTGTAAAGCAAAAACCAATTCCACCACCATCTTTTCCTTTTACACTGCCAGTCTTAGCTAGTTGTTGTCTCTCTCTCTCTGTTTGTTTGTTTGCTAGTTGTTTTTTAAGCAGCCAAAGAAATCTGCACGTTTTAATGTGAATAATATCTTGTAGAATTCTCGCATCTCAGAGTTAAGAAGGAGAGGTTGTTATGCACACTCAGAAGAGAAATATAATGAATATTAAAAAATTGAGGAAAATGGTAATTACTGAATGTATGCAAGTGATTGAGAATTATACAATTCATTTGTGATTTCAGATCTTAAAATTCGTCTCATCCCGTATCAAAGGAAAAGTACATTGTAAGAGAGGTTTGTCTGTGAAACAAAGTGATATTGTAGTACTCCCTGTCATATTACACGCTAGTCATTACCAGCAATCAATTATCATACACAATAAGAATACATTAAGAAACAGTGTGAAAAAACATGAAAATAGTTGATAAATGGAAGTGGCATTAGATTCCGTTTGATAGGGAGCCAGGAAAATAGAAATGGTTGTGTACAAGTTAGTGTTAGCTTTGTATAGCTTTGTTTGTTTGCTTGTTTGTTTTCATATGGTGTGACCTTTAAACTCTACAAAACCTTCATACGCTATGACGTTTAAACTCTACCAAACCTTCATACTCTATGACCTTTAAACTCTACCAAACCTTCATACGCTATGACCTTTAAACTCTACCAAATCTTCATACGCTATGACCTTTAAACTCTACCAAGCCTTCATACGCTATGACCTTTAAACTCTACCAAGCCTTCATACGCTATGACCTTTAAACGCAACCAAACCTTCATACGCTATGACCTTTAAACTCTTACCAAACCTTCATACTCTATGACCTTTAAACTCAACCAAACCTTCATACGCTATGACCCCTAAACTCTACCACACCTTCATACGCTATGACCTTTAAACTCAACCACACCCTTCATACGCTATGACCTTTAAACTCTACCAAACTTTCATACGCTATGACCTTTAAACTCTACCCAACCTTGACATATGCGAGTAGACAGTTGCTAAGAGGATGGGTAGTGAAGCTAAAATATTCAAGAACCTGTCTACAAACAAATGGGTTGGGAGTCAAGCCCATTTGTCAGGCTGGTTAATTTTGAATATTTTATGGCTGCTTGGTATCCTCTCCTCCTTGGCCGGAACCTCAGGAAATGCTTCGTGGAAGGGATGATTGGATAATTGGATGGAATGACGGACCAAGAAAAGAAGGAGGCAAAGGTTGAAGGATGCATTTAGTTGTCTGCGTTTCGTGGGAGCGACTGGCAGTTTGAAGGAAACAGAATGGCAAATGGAGATGATCCCTAACTAGACGTAATCACATGAGATGTCTTGTCTGTTTTGTGCTGAGACTGGGAATGCGGGATGTTCAGTCTACCTTCTGTCCAGATTTTTAAGCTGAAAGCATCTATGGCAAAATCATTCTCTGCACATGAAATAAACAAAACAACAACAACCAGTTTATACCAGTTGTTGCAGCAATAATTCTTGAATGGAACCCTTTATTCTATCAGGAACATTCTTTCCCGTTGCCCTTTTATATACCAAAGTTTCAGGGAGGGAGATCTCCAGCATGAGCAAAACCCCCTTTCAGATTGGGAAAATGTTGATTTGTAGAAAACCTCCCTTGTGTGTGTGTGTGTGTGTGTGTGTGTGTTTGCCTCTATAATGGGGGGGGGGGGGGGGTATGAAAAGGCATTTCTAATAGTACAGCGATTGGTTATATATTTGTATGGCAGATATAATGGCAGGAGAGAAAGGAGAAAATAGTAATTTTTGTTGTTGTTGTTGTTGAGGTATATCAATTTCACTCTTTGGAGATCCCATAAATATGGCTGATACACATGTTTGCAATTTGGTTCATATGAATTCTGCCCCCCCCCAAAAAAAAAAAAAACCAAAAAAAACAAACAAACAAACAAGAAAGAAAGAAAGAATTCTGGCCCCCCCAAACAACAACAACAACAACAATAAAGGAAGAAACAAAGAAAGAACGAAGGGTGAATTCAGTCCATTACATAGCGCCGGGTGAGAATATTTACATATCATAGGTTAAAAAGAAAACAGCCAAAGACTAAATAGTTTTGGATTCTGTGTCTCAGATCCTCCAAAGTGGATTGAATGCTTGATGGGTGGATCTTACTTCACTTTCTGTGGCAAAAAATGATATCTAGATTTATGTGCAAAACTGTTTGGTTGGAAGTTTGTCAGACATTTGATTCTTACCTTCTCTTTACAATGCTTGTATCCAGCAAGAATCACTGGTTTATGTGAGAAAAAAAGACATAAGTGTGGTGGTTTCTTCTAGTTTTTTTTTCCAAATACCATTATAGAAACACCCCTAAGGGGAGGGGGGGGGGGAGTAAACAATAAAAAAGGTATAACTCTTTTTGAGAACATTTGTGTTTCTATGTTGCATTGGGAAGATGTAACAAAACTCTTGTGGTATTCTCATGGACTTGTGACAAATTCCCCGTAGAGTTGGTTAAGGGAGAATGGATATACTTCATACTCACGAGTTTGATGCCACAAAAGCTGCCACAAATCCCCCTCAGATATTCACACTCCTGTTACTTGCGGTCTGCGCTAACATCATCTCCTACCAGTCGTAAAATGACGCTGGCACATTTTTCATGTTCGATCTCCCACAAATGTAAGGAGATTGTGGTGATGGTAATGTTGATATGGGGAGGGGTGGGGAAATTCTGTGGTTTAAGATTCAGAAGTATGGATTTTCTACTGTATCTGGAGTGAAAATATGCATGGTATTTCTCTCAACTGACCTTACCTATTCAATGTTTTAGTGCGTGTTTTGTAGTTTTGTGCTTTTTGTTTTGTTTTCTTACTCCCCAGCTGACAAATTTATATGCACAACAGTATGGGCAAGTGAAACGTAGTTGGTATTGATTTGATGTCTTGAATGACTCAAGGATGTTTTGTTTTGGGTTTTTTTCCCTTTGGTGTGTCTGATTGCAGTGTAGCAATGGAGTTTATCTTTACAATCTGTATGGTTGTATTCTCTTCCTAGGTTACATTGATGAGTGACGAGGTTCTATAGGTCTTTACTTTTTTGTTCCATATAGATTTCCATTGGAAAAATAATAAACACAAAGCAGGTAGAAAAGTCAAGAGAGAAACAGAACACACAAACCAACAATAACTGGCAGTTCTGAGAATGTCGACATACACAGTATTGGACTGTTGAAGTAGCTGTCTCCATCTCCAAGCTTCATCATTTTGACTTTTTTTTTACCTTTCCAGACCTTGTGAAGGAAATAAGGTTACTATATATCGAGACAAATCCTTTGTGACCAAAAACACATATGGCTTACCCTATTTCTGTATGCAAAGAGATATTTTCCTTTTTTAGTAAAATCTGAGATGTTTCCTCTTAAGTCTGTGGAGAGGTGACAAATAGAAGCGCTAATCCCCCAGCCCCAGACTCATTTGAAAGAGGCTTGGGATAAATCACTGGAATTGACTATAGTAAAAGATATCCCCAGCTGGCCGACGATTAAAACTGGGGGGTGCAAGGGATTTCCATGGCAACGGAATCAGCTGTGCTCTTAGTGCGATCTGCCAAGATTTAAATTCTATGGCATGTTAGCAAAGCAACTGAACAAGGGGGGTGGTGGTCATATTTCTGTGTTAAAAAGCTAGGATTTTGAAGCTTTAAATTGTATGATGTGCATACTAGATATGATATTTGGACTCTTGACATATCTTCTCGTAAGTTATTAACAAATAACCTGAATCAGAGTTGAACGTCAGTCAATGTGTCAACTGTAAGGTGAATGCAGTTTATTAATGACCATCAACCTCCTTCAATACATAGGATACGCTTGACTTCTTAAGTTGTAGAAACTGGTCTAGGTTCTTTTTGTTTGTGTAAGGATCCATATCATCTTTCCATGGTATCTTACTTGTCGGGCTCAAATTTTTGAGGTTCGCTCACTTCGGCTCGTGCACCCTGGTCCAACTCCCAGTATCTCCCAGTGTTACATCAGCTGAAGATATGAATGTAGTGACTGTAATCAACTGTCTTCATCCCTCCCCATTAAAATGATACAGGGGACACACACTTGTTTTTTGCACACATGCACACACACACACGCACACACACGCACACACACACACACACACACACACACACGCTCACACATACATAAACACATATTACACAAATGCATGCACAATACATTCAAACAGAAGGTACACAAGTTTATATCCATGCAAACACTCACCCCAACAAAAAAAAAACACACATTCTCAAAATACCAGTTTGATTCCGCCCACAGGTGTGCGACATTCTTGTGGTTCTGAGTTTCAACATCCATGAATATTGATGATGCCATGAATGTTAATCAGCGAGCAGGTGGATTTGCATTTCTAGGGTGTTAGTTGCTCATCTTTTTGCATGGGCACGGAGCTGTGGGTACACAGGTGTCTGCAATGTTTATGGAAAAAAACTGCCAAAGTTCAACGGATGTGGCTTCTACCAATCACATTACTCTCCCAACCTGCTCCCTCCATAAACAAGGGTTTCCTGTCTAGCTGAGTGAGAAACAGAATGGCAAGAAGACACAAATAACAAAATAATTCTCACAACATACATACTACTACATAATACACAAGTAACTGATGACTGCAGAAAACGTTTTAAAGCAGTTCTAAAGCAGTGTTCTTTGACAGTAGTTCCCTCTTGTTTGTGAGTGGAAAAATGCCATTTGTGATAACAGGCATGTTGGTTCTTTAATTCAGTGATTTAAGCATATGTGATATTACAGTTATTCGTGTGATCCTTATACTGGCAGATTATGCTTGCCAGCACATCCATCTGACAGCAACAAAATCTTCATTTAATCCTAGTATAAAGAGTACAATGCAGATAGCAGGGTAGAGACAGAAAGAGATAAAGAAATATGGAGCCTAAATGACAAAATGATGTTTTAAAGAATATGAAGGATACTTCGAAGGTCATTCACTTCCAAGGTCATTCACCTGACTATTGACCTTGCATGCATTTTATTCTCAACTCTTACACGTGCATCATACCCTGTGGTATTAAATGTTGCAAAATTCTTAAGGAGCACTGTGGATTGGGATGCCATCCAGCGGGATGTGACTACTCCAAACTTGTGGACCTTTTTCCTGTCCACGTCCCTCTCTCTTGTTGTTTTTATCCGGTTCACTTTTTTTCACATCACTTGTTGTGTGTGTGTGTGTGTGACTGAAGGGGGGGGGGGGGGTAGGGATGCGGTTGCTAGGAGGATATCTTGAGCGGCCAGAACAAATGGTTTCCTGCCGTCAAGCGGTCCCCGGGGGAAGCGGGCGGTTTCCGAGATCGATGACGACACCTGAAAGCTGCTGCCTCGCGTCGGCCATGCGTTCCCCGCCGAGCTGTCCGCCATTGTCGCGCCGAACGTTAGAGAGAAGATAGAAATGTACGAGTGTTTGTTTCCGCTGTTTATGTCACATGATCTTCGGAGCAATAATAGAATGGTGTTCTTTCTGTTGTTACAAGGTGTTAATGCATAATTTAGAGAATATTTCCCATAAGACCCCTGCCCGAGTATGCTCGGGACTCGTCCTCAACGGGGTAGATATTCAGGAATTATTTGCCCAATGAGATGCATTTATTACACAATTATCTTCTTGATTACTCTGATGATGTCCCCTGATTCTGATGGGTGTGAATATTGCCCTGTGTCATATATTATGACTATGATTATGATTATTGTTATTATCATTATTATTTATTATTATATGTGTCTCATAATGATGATAATTTCTTTTTGTGGGGGGTAGGGAAGGGGGGCATAAGTAATATTGTTTCTTTTATTTTTGTACATGGAATTTGACAAAATATTATTGTATAGTAATATTTTTAATAATTGTTGTAACTCCATTATGTTTGTTGCATACTTTTGTGAACTCAAATTGGAAATAGATTCAGATCAAATCAAAATTAAATCAAATATATTATGGCAATTCCAGCAACCACAAGGACATCAATAAGTTTAGTGTAACACTTGATTATCTCGGACTAGTGAGTTTGTGATTCTCGGAATTGCTCTTCCAAGAAAAATGTACACAAGTAAACACTTCACCAGAAGATAATAATGCTGTGAAGTGGGAGAAACTCTACGAACCTGGTCGATCACTCGTGCATGGATTTTTGTTTAAGAAAATGAAACAGCACAGCAGAGAACAAAAATTTTTCACTCTCTAGCAAAGAGGCAACAAAAGGAGCAAACACAAAGAAAAAGGAGTCCACACTGGCTTTGAATGTGACTTGTTGTTTGAATAACATCTACTCAACCTCCGCTTTATCGATCTTCACTCGCAATGCTCTTGAAATTGAGCTCTCTCTTTCCCCTGCCGTGGAATGCGGCGGCATGCGCGCCCTCTCTCCCCTAACGATCGCCCTGCTCTGACTTTCGGCGATCTGTAACGGGGGCAGAAAGCGAGAGGAGGGGGAGACAGTCCGTGTAAACTTTGGTCAACTCTCCCCTCCCATGTTTCTTGGGGTAGCCTGCTACAATAAGTGTTCAAAGTTTTGCTCATCTACATCTACATCTTCCCTTTTTACCTTGTATCATCTTGTCTGCGAAGTAAGGTAAATGCTGTGTTTAGGAGCAAAACATTAAAGGTTGACGGGCATTGAGGGTCAGTTGTGACATGGCTAATATTGCAATGCAGAGATCTCTCCTAGATGTAGGGACAAGGACCGAGAAAAATAGAAATGTTCGGAAGTGTTTAACTTTTCTCCATGCATGTGACTGAATAACATTTGTATGAACTGCCATGTCTGTGATGTTCTGAAGATGATTGACAGTTGGTTGGTGTGTTCATAACATTTACAGCAATGTACAGTGTAAGAATGTGATTGGTGCTAAAATTCAAAAGTAACTGCTATCTTGATGGTTTTGAAAATAGTGCACTGAAACAAATCAATTTTCATATAGGGGGCGCTGTGGCATAGTGGACAAGACTCCCGACTCCCAATCCTTTCTTCGGATTCCTGAGATGGAATATATTCAGTCTTACATAAGTCTGGATCATTTGCCTCTTTTTATTGAGTACAGTCATACTAGGATGAATTATAGTCTAAAACACTATTTTGATGGAATGGAATAAATACTTTTGAAATGAATTTTGTTGGGTGGTGGGTAGGGATTGGAGATGGGCAAGCTTAGGGAGTTGCCACTGAGACTGTATACCATAGAATGTGTATGTATGTCAAAAGTCATTTTGCTGAAAAGTAGTCCTGACCAAGAGTAGTGAAGTGTTGCTTAGCAACCAATCGCATCTCCCCATCCTCCTTGGAGTGTGCACCATCACCTGTTTCACAACCAGTGTATCTTGGATGAAGATGTTCTCCCCAGAGTTACCTTTGCCCCCACCCCCTTCTCGGTGTTTTTTCCTGCATCGTGTGTTTCCCAGTTGCTCCACTTATGAAACTGACGACGAGCCTGGGAACGTGGGACGGTGTTTCTCCGTCAGACGCCCATCAGTATGCGCAGTCACAGGTGTCCTAGAAAGAAGATGAGTAGGTGGCTGGCTGTTACACAAGGTGTAACACACCTCCCTTGGAAACAGTGGGCTTGCGGACAGGATGTGAAATTTGCTCTCGACTGCGCAACATGATGTCGTGGCTTTGATATTCAGAATTAAGACTATCCTGTTGATACTCGTGGTGAACAAAATTCAGGGAGTCTGGTCTAAGAGTGGGTAATCACATCAAATTTTTTAGATATGTCACTGACATACCATTTTATGATAAGGAATCCTATCTAACATTATCCGTTCCAGTGTGTAGATAACATGCATTCTTTGGTTGTTTCTGTTTTCAATGATTTTGTTTCAATCATGCCAGCCCTTAGAAATGAGAATTTGATGAAAGCTATATGACCCCATAGAAAAGTGACCAGTTGTCTCTCTTTGTGTCTATCTTATTATTGTTATTGTTGTTGTTGTTGTTGTTGTTAATATTATTGTAATTATTGTTATTGTTGTTGATATTGTCATTATTATTAATATAGTTATTATTGTTGTTATCATTATTATTATTATTATTATTATTAATAATAATAATAATAATATTATTATTATTATTATTATTATTATTATTATTATTATTATCATTATTATTATTATTATTATTATTATTATTATTATTATTATCATTATCATCGTTATTATTATCATCATTATTATTATTCTAAACACCAAGGCTGCGTTGTGGCTTTAACTGTGTTTAGCGCAGGTCACAAATTCTGTGTCAGTCGTATGGCGCTGAAAGATTCCATAACACTAACATGGCAGTTTAACAAGAGCATGCAGGGACTGAAATGATGTTTTCATTAACCCACAACAAAGGGAGGAGACAGAGTGATGAGAAGTTTTGTAAGCACTTAGTAGATGTCACACACAATTTGCCAAACAGATCACGATAACATTCGGGGGTGTGCATGGAATACGTGGGCTGCCATCTCTTATTTGCCAAATCCTATTTCAGCTTTTCATGATTAAAACAGAGAAACACTGTGATAGATTGTGCAAAAAAAATATTCACATTTTCAGTCTTTTTTTTTGTCAGTACACAAGTTATCCCTTATGGTAATGATTAATTCAAATCTTTAGAATTCATATTTGACTTCCATATTCCTTTTCATTGAAAAAAAAAAATCCCATGCACTGTCATTTTCAGGCTAGAAATGATATCCCTGAACTGTGTGGATATTTTTATTAGACATAGGTTTATATGAAGAGCTTGTTTGCAAAAACCGATAAGTCCATATTTGCCAAATGGAGATATTTGCGATTAAAGGTCAAGAAAAATAAGGAGAATAATAAGAAAATTTTTGCTTCTTTTGACCATAACTTCAAAAATGTACCTTTATATGTAGTGACCAATATATCATTTAAAAGGTGTTATTTAGTACTTTATGACAGACACCGTGCTTTAAAATCTACAAAAATGGACTTATTGGTTTTTGCAAACAAACTCTTCATATGCATAAATAGCATCTTTTTATCGTAGACTGAGTGGCACGGACTTGAAGGCATTGCTCATGCCACAAGAAAATGTTTCCACGGCTCTCACTCACTAGGCTAGCATCCAGCTTCTGCTGGGTTTCTAAGTTACATCAACAGAATTCCTGACAGGATTTAAAAGCTAAAAACTAAAACAAGACAAAACAACAAACAACAAACAAAACTAAAACAGGGAAGAAAAGTGCCAGGAAAATGAACGAACCACGCTGGATCGTTTTTCCCTGCAATATTGTTCACTGTTGGCCAGCGAAAAGATAAACACTTCATGTCGCGCTGTCTTTCTGTACAACCTGGGGAGAGAATTTGCAATTCATATTTCATGTTGCCGTGAAAATAAGGAGTGCCTTTTATTATGGAAACAGAACAAACTCATTGGAGACTTCCTCCGTCCCACCTCGTAAGGTTGAGTGCATGTTTATATTTTTCTCCCCTTGTATTTTTAGTGGCCATTTGTTTGATTTGGGTTGCCCCGCTGATTAGTGTTGTGCGACAAAGTCTGATGCACCTCAAGAAATGCCATGTGCAATAACACATGTAGATAGATATGTTCTGCGTCGTCTAGCTTGCCGAGGAGATAAATACTCGCAGAAGAAGGAAGTGTTTTTCATGCCTTAGCGGGTTCATTTCTTGTTGCGAACTGAGTCAGAGAACCCCAAAACAAGCTCTTATGCAGCTTGTGAAGGAAAAATTACCTGCCAGTGCTGCCATCCTGCCCCATGCTGACTGGAAAAGAAGACTCAAGTTGATTCATGCTTTGCAAGATACGCATTTTATGAGACAGTTCATAGTTCTACTTTGCGCATGAGAGAGAGAAAAAACAAAAAGGTAATTTGTGATAACAGACATGTCGTTTTTTTAAACTTCACTGTGATAAGCAAATGTGATGTAATGATCATTCATGTAATTCTCATAAATGATGCTTGCTAGCACATCCCCTTGACAACAACAAAGTGTTCTTTAATGCCCGATATTTGGGAACATAATTGAAAAAGTTTGTTAATACATTCCATATTCATTGCAGAACCATGAATTGGATGATTTCTCAAGTGTTAATTGATGAGCCACACTGGTCATCATCTGGTCTATGCACATTCAGTTGTTCTTTGAACAGAATTTCCATAATTTGTTACATTATCAATTCAAGTCATTTACACTTTATATCTATCAAACAAAAATGAAACATATAGTACAAAGTATACATTTGTCAATTCACATTATTCAACAATTCAATACAAGTCATAGAGTATGATACAAAATATATTTACAAATAATTACATAATGAAAAAATAACGCATAATATGCAACAGTGATAAAGAGAAAATACAGCAATAGAAGAGAGTGATTGACTAAGAAGCAGAGCCTGTAAGCTGAAGCTCATGCCTTATGTCACTTTGAAAATAGTGAAATGCCTAACCAACTGAGAGAAAAATGAAGGTCATTTGGGAAAATATGCCCGTGAGCTAATTTAGAACTGGCATGTGTATCTGTAACAACACTTTTGCAAAATGAGTCAGATATGTAATTTTGTGAAAAAACAAACAAACAAAGGTACCAACATGTGCTGAATCTTGCTTGGTTTTTGATGAATTCAGGATTAAATGATCAAATATTGATCCTTAAGCTATCACATAATTTGCTAATAACATTTTGAACATGCTTCATGTGAAATGTTGACCTTAGAGTAAACTAAATGTCATAGTCATTCTCTAGAGTGTAATGACAGAAATTCCTATGACAGATCCCAGTCAACAATTCACTGTAATTATTGATTTTTTGTGACTTTTATTGTGTTTGTGTGTATTTGTGTGTGTGGGTGTGTGTGTGTGTACATAAATGAATGAATGTTTCTGCTGTTTGGCTGTAGAGATGTTGAAAAAATTAGTGACAACAGTTGACGTCAATGCACCAGCCTTTCAATTTCCCAGAGAGGAAGCATATGTAGTTTGCATATATGCCTACACCAGTAGTTGTTTGCTTTTGCATTTTGCAAAGGCACATCTTGTATATTGTTCTCTGAAATGCTGGACACTGCAGGGAAATAGGTGAAGAATTGCGTTGATAGATTCAAATGAATTGAATGTTTTTCGAAAGATATTGTGTTATGACAAAGGATGAGTATTGATTGGTATCTCCTTTTCAATAGAGTGCTGATTTTCGCTCCGGAATTCAACGATAACTGCAGAAAATTGGGAGAAATTTCTGTCTTGCCGAAAGTGTGACTCTGAGTAAACGGACGACATATGAGCCAAACCGTGTTCCACTCCGTATTCATTGTGAGCGGAATTGGAGGAACGATCACACCCATTACTACTTGGGAATCGTAAAAAAAAGAAAAAAAAGATTGAGATCATATACTTGGTCTGCTTCAACACAAGAAGGTAGAGAAGTACAGGAGGACCTTGTCAAACTGTTTGAATTATGCTTTCTACAGATGGGTAATACAATTTTTTTGCCTCGTGTCAGAGCCAAATTATTGGCATCTTTGCAAGAGCATGAGCCAAGAGATTCTCTCTTTTCATTCCTGTTACTAAAGCCATAGTTTGTTTGCAGCAGTGGGAAGAAATAGAATTGTTGAGCTGATCATACGTATGAAGGAATGAAGAAAGCTGCATTTATCACAAATTTCTTGGGCAAAATAAGTGTTTGTGTGGATTTACAATGGCACTGTGCCAGGAATAAGAGCAGGAGTAAAGAAAAAAATAAGAAAATATAAGGATAGAAAGTAATGATCAGGATGCATTCTACAGGTTTGAACCCACTGAATTCTGGGAAGGAGTCCACGGCAAATGTAATAGATGGAGATTACATTGGAGCATGGTTGCCTTACAGAGTGAATTTCACACTTGATGAGACAAAGTACGCTCTGCTAAAAGCATATATAGAGAGAGATAAAGATAGAGAGATAGATATGTATGTATGTAGTAGAGAGAAAAATATAGAGAAGTATATGTATATGTAGAAAGAGAGATAGAAAGAGAGGGAGATATATAGGGAGAGAAAGATAGGGATAGAGAGAAAGAGAAAAAAAATATATGCAAATGTAGAAAGATAGATTTTTAGGTAGAGAGAGAAAAGGAGAGATGAATATGTTTATATGCAAACAGAGAGTGAGAGAGATATATAAAATTTTATGTGTAGACAGAGAGAGAGATAGATAGAGAGAAATAGATATGTATATATGAAGAGAAAGAGAGGGAGAGAAAGAGAGATGATGCAGACAAGAGGACTGGAGCCATTGGAAGTTTAAAAGTTAATGGGGTTAATGTTCCTGTTGTCATCAACTATGATTCCGATCGCCATCACAGCTATAAGAATTCAGGTTTATACCACTCACACACACACTACATACTTCCTACCTCCCCTAGTACTTCCTGAAGATGCATGGGAGGAGACACGAACGAACGAAAGAAAGAAAGAGAGCGAGAACGAAAGGAGATGAATGGAAAGACAGATGGATCAGATACAAATGCAACATTGATGAAGAGACCAAAACACTATATGAGACGCAGCACTGAGGCATCCAGTGTGCATTAAAATTGCAAGAGAAAGAGAAGTGCTCAAGATTCAAAGACACATTCAGAATTGAAGAGAATCCAGAAGGGGTAGGAATGTAAGTCGGTGACACTTAACAAATATTGACAGGGCTCAAATAATCACTGATGAGGCTTAACGCGGCTTATGAAGACAAGTAGAAAAGTATTAGTATGTCTTTTGGGAAGATCAAGATATGAGAGTTATCGCAAGATGTGTGTGCTTGTGGGAGATGGATGAAGGGAGGAAAAGAGAAGGAAGGGAAAGGGAGAAATAGAGAGGGAGAGATGGAGAGAGAGAGAGAAAAGGGGGTAGAGAGAGAGTTGGAGGGAGAGAGTTCACAAGCAAGGGTGAAAAAAAAGTGTGGTTGCTCGTCCAACCGGAATGAATTTGGGATTCTCTTACCGCTTGCAGAAACAAATGTTAGCATAGCCTGGGAGGCCCATTGATGGGAAAAAGGTGTGCAGTGCTGCAATATCTATGTGTTTTTCCCCTTAAAGATGGTAGCAGTCAAGAGCATAAGGAGTATATATATATATATATATATATATATATATATATATATATATATATATATATGTACGTACTTGTGTGTGGGGGGGGGGGAGAGGAGCGGAGGTCCTTTAATAGAAATCTGCGTACTATGTGCATAGAAATTATGATGATGGCTCTCTCTTGATATGAAAGACACACCGCGACAATGTCTTCCCACCTGTGGAGCAGCATCGTGCCTTGACTTCTAGGATGAAGTGGGAGAGGTGCTGCTGTTACCGAGAAGGGCGCGGCTCCACTTGGACCTGCTGTGGTATTAAGCTAATCCCACAACGGAAGGCGTGGCATCACCCATCACTGTAGGTTGCTCATCACTAATGAGAGGCTTGTTCTCATCAATGATTGCAAGGTTTTCAATACAATTGTTTAGCTGAATAATGATGTTGATAAGTTGTAAAATTTCACTATTGTCAAGATATCAATACATCAATTTGAAGGAGAATTTGGAGGAGAATGCAGTTGAAGACCCTGGCAACTAAAAAACAAAACAAAACACACATCCTGGCTGAGTTTTGTAATGTTAACCTGTCGAGGACAGACTGCTTTTGGTACAACATGCAATTTCCATAGACACCTGCCCACGTATTCTGAGGACTTGTCTTGAACGGATTAAGGTGCTTGCCCTGGGGCCCGTTGCATAAAAGTTACCATTATGGTAACTTTGCCATCCAATGGTAACTTCCATGGAATTCTTTATTTTGATTTGCTGTTGAGTATTGTTGCCATGGTAGTTACCATTGGATGGCAAAGTTGCCACAATAGTAACTTTTATGCAACAGGCCCCTGGAATATTCTAAGATCTTAGAAGAAGGTTAGCTGGTAAATTGTAATGCAACAAGGATACAGGAATCCACAGAGGTAGTGATAAGATAGTAGGTTCATATCTCGAGATGATCTATCCAATGTGAAATCCACCCAAGATTTCTTACAAGTGTGAATGGGATTGAAGACAGACAGAATTATCAATCATTTCTGGTGATTGGGAACTGTGATGAAAAGCTTTGATAATGCACCTCATGCCAGTGCATTTTGTGTTTATTCAAAATATTTCATACTAAGACGTTGATATTCCTTTCAATACCAAGAACCAATGGTGAATGAATAATGGTGCTGATTTTTGTGCATAGTTAACACCTTTCTTGCCCTTCTCTGTATTCTTTTCTTTATCAATACTTTCTTCCTCACTTATCCATCATGTGAAAAAGAAGACATGGATTAGGCTGAAACACAGTCAGATAGAGTTGTGTGAAATCGCCACAAATGCTGTTTGGATGGCACAACTTCAGGCTTCTGTTCTGAATATTGAATAGAAGAAGAAGTTGTTTATCTACTTTACAGCTGAGTTTGTTTTAATTCCTTCTTCAGCCCCACCGCTCCATCGCCACGTTATCCCTATGGAGTATGCATGTGAGCATGGAAGTCTTTGAAGATGTGGAGGAATTTGTTTTTGGACAAAAAGTTTTGTGACAAATTTACCTGCAGAATGCAATCATGCAGAATGCAATCACACACACACACACACGCACACACACACATGAATGCATACAGTCTTGTGCCAGTAAGTTCTCCTGTGAGTGAACGACCTCCCAAATGATGTGACCATCGCTTTTGACATTTAAATGCCAGCAGTGCGTGCAAATCCCTTGTGCAGCTCTGATAGAGACAAAGCTTATGAAGAGATTACCAAGGAATATCGGGTAGACCGCTCTAAAAGCATCGCTGCAAAGTGCATGAAGAGCTGTTATTCAAATCTCTGTTGAGCCATCAGTCGTGGGAATTGCATGTAACCTGTTGACAATGGCTCTCTACCCGGCCGCTCCCGATTGCTCGGGCACTGTGGAATCGTGCGCCAATCATTCACTCCAGGAGCAGCTAACCACATAATTACGCAGAGAGGTGTCAGGAATCGTGGTGTGATAAGGCAAGTTGAGCATTGTCTTGTAACTGTCATCAGCGGTATGCCATCAACAGGTGCTTACAAGCAAAAGCTGCCTTAGGGCAAGCTTTTCTCTCGAAAGAAGTCACCCAAACATGGATTTACTTTATACATATACATATGTTGATAGTGATATGCATCTATGCAGTACATATAGTATTTTTTGTAGAGCAATACAGAGTAAAGTAATTTGTGCATTTCATCTGATTTTTGTAAAGTCATTAATCCTACTCAAGTGAGGCAAGGTGCCTCAGACCGACAGGAAGATAATGTTGGCACAATAGGGATTTAGGGGGTTACTGTAAAGCAAGATAGTTTCATGGCAAGAAATTTAAGTGAATTGCCACTGGCATTTAGTGCATATAGTGAGGACAAGAACTTTAACTTGCACTTAAATTTCATGAATCTTGGCTCTCACAAAATTTGTGAAATTAAAATGCACAGGTACAGTCCTGGTTTTACAGTAGATAATCTCTACTCTGTGACAATTAGTTTCTAGACATCTGTTGAACTTTGCAAAGAGGGAGCCTCTGTAGTGTATAGTCTGTTTTCCAGGAGACTGATTTAGACTGATTTATCACTACCCTTTACACAGCATTTCCAAATAATCACTAGTACATAATCACTATGCCAAGGAGAACAAAGCAGATGAAACATCTCATCCAGGAAGATGTGGATTTTGAACCCAGGACCTTGTGCTTGTGAACCCGTAGCCTCACCCTCTGTATCCCAATGCTCACAGTGAGTGTGTAGCTCCAATCCCATGCCCCTCACAACATTACCAGTATTGAGATGGCATCCAAAAAAATTCCTGAGATGCCTTCATTAACAGAGTCTGCCTTTGATTCAAGTCTCCTCCTCTCCCTCATCACTTGTGAATCCCTCTTATCCCCCCCCCTCCCCCCCGCCACGTCAGTTGATTATTCCATTCCTGCACAAGAGGACATGTCCGTTGCATTCTGACCTTTACACCTGCAGTGTCGGGCTCGGCGCTATGTTATCGAGCCTTAGATCCACTCACTTACCTGCATTGATTTTGTTCCCTACTGTCTCTCTCTCCTTGTCTTCATCTCTTCTGCTCTGTCTGTGACCGCTGTTTTCTAACATCACCATTAGAAGCACCGGGGAATAATTTGACGTGTCAGTGACAGCTAGAAGGCCCTCCTAAGGAAAAAGGGGGCCCCTAGTTAGCGGCTGCCGTACCTGCATTTTCTACCTTTACGACTGTGTTTTGCTCCCACCTAAGTGCTGTAATGAGGAACCATTATGCTTACAGATAGATAGAAAGATAGATGGACAGACGGACAAATAGAAAGATAGAGTGAGAGAGATAGGTACTGTGGAAGTAGAGAGTGGCATACTGGAATAAAAACAGAAAGAACGGTAAAAACATATATTTCAAATATATGAATATATTTTGTGAATATGTGAATTGAAAATGAACTGTTGGTGTGCAGCGTGATAAGTTTCTTGAGGAATTTTTCTGTTCTCCTGCTATTACTGTACATGTAGATATTTGTTACTTGTGTGTGTATGTGTGTGTATGTGCATGTCTGTTTATATATTTATATGGGATATGGACAGACAAACAGATTTTGACCACAGGCAAATGTAAAAAGCAGTTGGAAGAAAGGGAGAGTAAAATAGGGTAAGAGATATCTGAAGAACACAATCTGAACTTCAGTGCATAAGTAGAGAACTGAGAAAATAACACATAATTTTGTTCAGATGTCAGAAAAAGCATAACAGCATGGGTGTATGCAAGGGGGGGTCGGGAGGGTCGTACGACCACCCCAAATTTTCAAAAGGTCCACTTTTTGTAAAAGACATTTTTGTTTTTTGAGAGCTTTTTGCCCTATATACAACAGGAAAAAAAGTGACCTGGTGGTGTTCCAGCAAATTGTCAAAATCTCGTAAATTTCGTAACTTAGTTTAATATGCCATACCTTATTTCTAAGCCGCACTGCCATGCAGAAAAAGTCACTTTTGTATGCACAAAATGGCCCCATTTTAAGATATAAAATTCAAAAACTCCCTACCGTGGGAGGGGGGACACCCCCCTCCCACACCCTCCCCCCGCTCGGTCGCTCCGCTCCCTCGCAAAGGTAAAGGTCCAAAAATTTTGATTACGACCCCCCCAGAAAAAAATCCTGGATACACCCCTGAACAGCATGGCTAGTGCTTAGAATGGGAGGATTTTTTGTAGTATAGAAAATAAGAGGCTGATATAGAAACAGAGAGAGAGAGGATTTTCTTTTTTATATTTTCCATATGTTTGTTTGTGTATGATATGTCTATCTATCTATCTATATCTATCTATCTATCTATATACATAAGTAAATTTATATCCATACATGAATATGAAAAACATGTAGGTATGACTATGAACATATATATATATATATATATATATATATATATATATATATATACACACACACACGCACATACATTTATACATGGATGTATATCGATTGATCAAGAGAGAGGGAGAGAGTGTGAGAAAGATAGGAAAGAGAAAAAAAGACACTTTTATCCTTGTATCTCCCTGCATCCTTGATGGCATGATAGTGACCTTGGCTAGTCATTACTCACACCCCAGGTAGCAGGAGTAAATAGAAATCCCCCACCATGGTCCCTCCTCCTCCTCCTCCTCCTCTTCCTCCTCAGTGCTGGTTTCACCAATCAAGACTTCACTGTTATCTCTGCCTGCCATCAGTCCAGGGTCATTGGGTGAAAAGGGGATGACACACCCTGAGTTGAGATTAAATTGGTTGTTTTGTGGTTCAATCCCACCATTCAGTCTCTTTGTGGGAAGCAAGTATACGTATGAACAGTTACAGGAACAGCAATATACAGTATGTCCCCCCCCCCCCCAAAAAAAAAAAATACAATCAGATTTTCTCATTAGTAACACACAATATGATTTAACTGTCCAAATGCTACTTCAGCGTCTTAAGATATAACACCGTAGCTCTATTTTTGCAGAAAACCCCATTTCAATTTGGTTAAGCGGTCACAGAGAAATATGGACTATTGTAAAGCATGTCACAAGTCTGATTCTTCCAAGTTTAGCACTTGGATGCTTTTGGATGCTTTTGAGTGAACGCAATAGACAGAACTTGGAGGGAAGAGATTCCTGACATGCTCTACGAAATTCCTCATTTCTCTTTGACCACTCAAGCAAATCGAATGGGGTTTTCTGTAAGATGTTGGCAATTAGTTGTAGTTTCATACCCTGGAATTATATTTGGATTGATTTGCTATATTTTAAGTTATCGTTGCGGAGGGTTCCGTTGTAATTTTTTAGGGGACATATGGTATATTGTCATGCAAGGCCAGGATTTCTTTTTTTTTTAACTGCTTCCAACTTTTGCCCTGTGGAAACTTGTACATTTCAATACAAATATTAGTGGCCCGTATGAATATTGCTGTGTTTCATAACGTTGGTGATTAAAGCTTGCTTATAGTATTATATATATGTAAGTGTTAAATTGCACCAACTTGGATTCTGATACCACTCTCTCCTCCTAGCTGTTTCATATAAACCTAACTAACACTTGTTACATGATTTATGTATTTCTTCGGCAAATGAAATTCATTCATTAAACTGTATTATATCATCCTTTGTGTTTAGATACTGCTTATACTTCTCCACTAAAGCAGAAAAAACCCAGAAAATACCATTGCACCATTGCCTTTCTTACTTTTGGTTGCCTTTTAGATTTTCAATCCTCTTGCAGTGTTGCAAAGTGTGCAGTAGATCAAAGTGTTATTCATGTTAAGAAAAAAAAAAACTTTCTTGGATTTTTTTTCTTCAATTTTGTGCAGTTAATCAGAGACCACACTTGACCTTGGTAGGGTCGTGGCATTTGCTTAGTTGCAGAAGGAAGTTCTTTGCGAGTTGATTGCCACGATGGCATTAGTTCCGGAATGAGGTAATCTTGAGAGTATAGCCAGCAAACTACCTGTCGTTGTGCCTCTTGTGACAGATGAATGAATATCGCTTCGTGGCATGCCCAAGGAGATACCTGGCCACAATCTCCTCCAGCAGAGCTTTCACTCTGCTGGTCCCAGTATTGGATGGACGTTGGAATCAGCGAGTGTTCCACTATACAGCAAGCTCTCTCACCCAAAGAAAGATGCTTTCCCCCTCTTCCTTTCTAGGCTTCTAGGTGTCTTCTGACTTGCTCTTCTCTTTGCTAATAACTATGTAAGTTTGAAACCTGACTCCTCTAACCCTACTGAATTTTTTTTTGCAGAGGAAGTTTGTGCAGACACAAATTTTGCTGTTACGCAAAGAATCTGTAAAATGATTTGATTTGAAAGTCTCTTAGAGCATGCAATGGCTGAAAAGTGAAACCTGTTTAAAAGAGGAGAGAGAGAAAAAAAAATAGAACCGGACAAACTGCAAATGTGGTTTTGATTTCCTGATGATATCTTTCAAGACAATGTAATAAAGATTGTCTCGGGACACAGGGTAGTCATCTGTCATGTTCTGTAGTGTTGTGGAGAATGATATCGTATTTGAGCTAAATCATTTTACGAATGAAGTCACCTACTGATTTATGCCAACAGGGAGAAAGAATCCCTTCAATTTGAGATATTTTGGGAAGTGTTGAAAAATTTCTGAGATAAGTCGAAAGAATAACAGAGTACTCTGAATAAGTCTTTCAGTGAGATCTGTTGAAAAAAAAATGTGAGAAAAAAATATGAAAAGATGACCAGTATAAATGAAACAATTCATTGCAAATAGTCGTGAAAAGTCTGCCGGTTCATGGACATTTGATAGCTCAATACAAATGCCCCCTATCCACTTGCCATGCATAATACATCACCGTGCCTTGTCCCGTGCCATCAATCATTGTGGACCGCTGCTTTTCAACACCGATGTCTAGTGGAAGGTCGCATGGCAGATTATCTTTAGGAGACATCCTGTCCACGCTGCTGCATTTTTTTTTTTTTTTTTGGGGGGGGGGGGTAGTTTGGTGGGACTGGGAGCAGGGTTCATGTAAAGAAGGAATGTAGTGGTCCGTGGAGGAGGGAGAGTTTGAAGTTAACAAGGCATGCAAGGGGGAAGGTGTGTAAAGACAAAATGCCAGGTTCAACAGGTATCAAGGTTCAAAATGGGATGGGGCAGATGTGGTATTAGGATTATGAGGGGAAATGAGTGAAATATGGAAATGTCCTCCCCCAATGAAAATGAACAAAAAGAAAGGAGGAGTTTAAGGGATGGTATAGTATTGGTTGAGATGAGGATTCATTTTTTATCTTTTTGTGAGATACTTAGAAACCACTCTATGCAATGTTAAAAAGCTTACAATTCTAGCAGGAATTCAAAGTTTAGTTGATGAAAATCGGTTTTGAAATGGCTTGGATATCTAACAGCAAAGTAAAACGAAGCAAAACTAATCAAAGGTGGGTCCCACCTTTTGGTAGTGTCGCTTTGTTTGGGATATCTCAGCCATTTAAAAACCAATTATATGCTCTTTCATATTTCATGAAAGATTCTCATTATCTCAAAAAATCATCTTTAAAAAGTTGAAAATGTGAAGCACCATATCAACCAAAACTGTACTATCCCTTTAAACATATCTATATTAGTTGTTTATGGTATTATACATTCACTTGCATTCAGATTTAGTACTATTCTTCATAATGTGTATACTACGTTACCTTTTGCATGTATGGTTTGTACCATGTATGGCCTTTTCGATGGAAATAAAATTGAATTGAAACTTTAAATTGAAAGAAAAAGAGAGAAATAACAAAAGTGTTTAAGTAATGGCTTAGATCAGCATATTTTTAGGATGCACTGTCAATAAAGTTTCTAACAAATGCCCATTGAATTTGTTGAGTACCCTATGGCATGTAGGACCCAAATGCCACATCATCTCCATTATGTAGTGTTTGCCCCCTCCTCCCCCCCCCCCCCCCCAGTTTACTATGGGAGTAGCTACATCTACCTAAGATGTAAAATCACTGCAAACAAAGAAAGATCACTGCACAAGCCTATGCCAATTGATTTTGTGATGCTCCAGAACTGTGGATAGTCAAATGTGCCAGAAGGGGTCTGCACAGTGTAAAGTCAATGTTATTTTTTTTTTTTGAGGGGGAGGTTTTGTCATATTTATTAATATGTATTCATTACAGAAATGTTGTCATTCTGTATTACTTGGTTTTTGTAGATGTTGACTACAAATAGGCCTACTGGAGAAAATAGTTTGGCAATCCTATCCCTACTTGAGCCCCCTTTAAAGATAAAGACAAAAACAAAAATAAGAAGAGATGTGTTGCAACATGAAACAAGATGGTTGAAATTGAACTTGAGTGACCCCCTTATGTCAAATAAACCCAATCAGAGCTTCAATGCACACAGCCTCAGAGCTTGCCCAGCATTTCAGCACTTTGGCTGCACTGCAGGTGTGTATTGATTTACATGTGCATTTGACTCATTTAAAAACAGCCAAATGAGCTACATTATTTTTTTCTTCTTGTGCGTGAGTATTTGTGTGTGTGTGTGTGTGTGTGTGTGTGTGTGTGTGTGTGTGTTAAATATGTGTATAGTATGTACATGTGCCCCTCCCCCTGTTTGCATCAGCTGCAAAGGCATGCGTTGCACCTGTTTCAGATTTTCTTTCTGTGGTAAAAAGGTTTTTCTCTCTCTGTCATTCTATCTATATCTCTCCTTCTAATCTCTATCTCCCTCTCTTTCTCTCTCTATCTCTCCTTTGTATATTTGTACCCCTCTCTGTCCTCTACTAGATACATCAATTCCAGAGTTTGAATCCACTCACATGATTTATTTATGTTGAGGGGAGTAGGGATGATGTGACTGACTTCTGGCTCGTGGATGCCTGGGTGGTTTGATCTGCTGGAAAGAGGGTTTGACATGGGGGTGAGGTGTTCATTATTTAAGTTTGGATTTTGAATGCAGAGGAGGGAAAGATTTACAGACTTAGGTTTATCTATGTGCTGATATATCTCTATGAAGAAAGAAATAGACAAATTCAGACATAAATGAAATAATGAATATATAAATGAATGAAATAATGAATACATAAATAAATAAATAAATAATGCATTAATGACTGAAAGGGAAGATAAACCCCAGAACAATGTGGATTGAGTGAAAGCAGCAACATTAGTAGAACACATCAGTGAAAGTTTTAGGAAAATCGGTCAATCGATGCAAAAGTTATGAATTTTTAAAGTTTTGGTGTTGGAACCGCTGGATGAGGAGACTACTAGAGGATATGACGTATGAGTGGACAACAATACCAAGAAAATATAAAGAAAATACTACAAAAATCCATTTTTCATGAAAATTACAAATTCCATCAACTTGATATTGACATATGTTAAGGGTAGCAATTATTCCCCCTGCTTTCTGAAAGCGGTTGGTCCACTGCTCTTTCATAATTCTAGAAAAGTGAATTTTTGTTGAATTCCCTTTAAAGAGGATGCAGTTTCCATGGAAACGGTAAAAGCCAGAAAGACCTGTTGTGATGATTCATGAGAGAAGACAACATTAGACTGCGGTTCCCATGGAAACGGTAAAAACCAGAAAGATATGATATAATGATTTATGACAGAAGACAACATTAGACTGCAGTTCCCATGGAAATGGTAAAAACCAGAAAGACATGTTATGGTGATCTGTGAGAGGAGATAACATTAGACTACGGTTCCCATGGAAACGGTAAAAACCAGAAAGATATGTTGCAGGGATTTGTGAGAGAAGACAACATTCGACAACGGACTATGATCACAATTGCAGTTTTGATAAATTTGTTTAGCACTGAGAGCAAAGAAAAAGGCAAATTATGAGGCAGTAAATCCGTAAGTACACCAATCTATTTCATACAAAATAAAAACCCAAATCTACGTATCAAGTATGTAATATAGAAATGACAAATAATCCCTTTCTTCATATACTTTTGTCTTGTGATAGTTGGCTTTTGTGTAACACATATTTATTTATATTCATGTCTTCTTTAAAAAAAACAACAGGGTAGGTGCATTCAGTTTGATAAACTGCTTTACAAGCATGCCCTGTAGGTACATAAAATACAAAGTAAAATACAATATGACAATTCACAGTATTATTGAAAGCTACAAATGAACAACACAGGGAGGGACTACAAAAGAAAGTTAACCGACAGTAGTTTCTGCAACACATGAAATGCAAGCTGTTGTATTGTCAATAGTGTATTTGTACAGCCAACCATGTCTGATGGATTTAATTTGAGACCTTGCTAAAATGAAAAAATAACATGCATTCAAGCATGTGGCTGATGGCATCAATCTGGTATTTAAAAGCTTGTCACACTGTGGTGATGGATTATGCAGCTGTTTTAATCATTTCTACTTTTAGCAGATTTGTTTTCGTGACAATGTCGCCATCACCTCGGGCATTGTCATGTGTAGATGTTTCCATGGGTGAAAACAACAACAACAACAATGGTGCTGTATAAAACCAGCCAGCAGCAGCAGTATAGCAAAAGGAGAGAGGAAAAAAAAAATCATCCCTCAGCATTTTTTTTTTCAGTCAGTTTCAATGATAAACATATAGCCAATGCTATCTTTGCAGTAATTTACTTTTAACATGCAGTTTTCTCATGTGAGGTATGTACCACTTTTCAATCTATTTAGTAGAATTGAAGGACAAAATGGACAAAAAAATGGAAAAAAGTTATCAAGAAGCAACTACATTGTAAATGACTGTATCCTGCTTCTAGATGAATTGCAATGAGTGCCTCTGCTCCTGGCAAAAAGAAAGCTTTATGAAGGCAACCTAGGGCAGTTAAATTAAGAATAACAATGGCACTGCCCAAACAAACAGACACCCCTCCCCCCCCCCCCACGCACTTACACAACAGTATTCTCTACTTGCAGATATATGAGAGAATTTTGTGAGGGCAACCCTGTAGCCATGTCATCAGAAGATATATGATGTTTGTTGAGAACTTGCTGATTACGGAAGATATATCCAACAACATATAATTCACCAAATCTTCAGATGGCTTGATTACCTCCGCCAAGGGGGGAGGTTATGTTTTCATTACCGTTGGTTTGTTTGTTAGTTAGCTAGTTAGTTCGTTAGTTTGTCCGTGTGCAAAATAACTCAAAAAGTAGTTAACGGATTGGGATGAAACTTGCAGGAAAGGTTGAGAATGACACAAGCAGCAAACGATTAACTTTTGGTAGTGATCCAAGAATTTTTGGGAAATTTATAAAGAATTTTGATATTTTGGCAGGTAGGGTCAATGAACTTGGGAGTTCAGGCTGCGCGTACTTGAGGTTTGCATACACGCACTAAAGTGCATACTCTAGTTTCTGCTAGGGCGAGGCGCGCCGCGCAGCTGAGGGTTTATGACGTAACAAAGGCTTCTGTATTGGGAAATCGGGCGACTCTCAGCACACAATAAGTATGTATGGGTGGAAATCACTATATCTCTATGGAAGAACATAACAAGATCAGTGGAACGGTGGAAATGAGCTGCATACTTGGCGGAGGCCTGCGCTGTCAGAGTGCTTCTCTAGTTTATATCCTCCTTCGAGCTGATTCTAAGTCATTTGTGTGTATGTGTGTCTGTGTGTTTGTGTGCATGTGCATAACATCCAAGGGACCTACTTATCGTCACTTCATCAACCCCCGGCAGGCATGCAGACGAGAATTAATAGAACACAGCAACAACAGTTCATCTTCAAATTGGTCCATAATGAAGATGGACATTACACCCAGTCACCGGGAGAATGGTATCAGAGTTTCCTGAGGAGGCGAAAGAAGAGCCAAAACTGCTCTTTAAGAACAGAATCAGGCAGAAATGACGACAGCCAAACTGAGACCTCTCCCCTGCGTTGTCGCAGAAGCCGCGGTGCTTGTCCAGTCGTTAATGGCGGTGATTCTTTCTCCATCCATTTCATGGTTTAAGCCGGTAGTAATCACTTCATTTCCATCCTAATTGTACACTCCCAATTGCTCTCCATGAGGGAACATTACCTTTCTTCATCCATCCGATGTGCTTGTTGATGTCTCCATTTGCGAATCCACAGTAACCAGAAGTATTTTGGGAAAAAAAAAACGCACCCAAAAAACAGAAAGAAGAGAAAAGGGCTCGTTGTTGGCATGATGATGGAAAAGGTTTGCTGATGAGAAGTGCAAATAAACGCCACTAATACCGGCTGCGCCACTGGCAATTTTGCGCTCATTTTCGAGAGCATTACCGTCGCGTCTTTGGGGGGTCTGATGAGCGTAGAGCCACGGAGTAATGATGAAAAGCATGAAACAATAGGTTGGGGTTTTTTCCCCCCACTTTGACGATTTGAGTGTGTTTTGATACAGCAGTAAGGCAATGCACAAACAGGCCTGAGACCGATAATTGTTTGAGCTCTCCTGCCACTTCCCAAATGCTAGTAGAGGGAAGGGATGCCTGGGTCATTAAAAAACCCTCCATTTACTGACTGATCGAGACGTGGAGAGTGGATCCACAGAGTTCTTGACGGGATTTACCTGTGGGAATGACATGGATGATTCCTAAGATGTGTGCAAACATCATCCCAAGCATCTTGGACTATGGAAAAACGCAGCTTCGTCTGAAAAGATGGGAGGAAAAAAAAGTAGAAGATGATATTAGCACGCAAACACATCCGGGAGCAAAATGATCTCATCGTGAGCTCCGGTTTCAGCATTTGAGGCTGTTTAATCAACTGCATCGTATCAATATCGGCATCAGTGAGGGAGCTTTCTTTGATGAGGGGCAAAAAAACAAGAAGAAAAAATACCAAATGTATTTTCATCGGGTGCTTGAGACCATTTTGAGAATGCCATCATGGTTGGCCTTTGGGAGAGAGACTAATTATTTCATGAGATATGTCTGGACTTAGTAGAGTCTCGGATATTACGATATGAAAAAAAAAAATGTCTAGAAGTTGTAATGTTGATGGTGAAAAGTTCGTAATATCTGTACTCAGTATTCTATCAAATCATATGAGTTTATTTGACCTAGTGTGCAAGCATTTGCAAGAGATAATTCTTTTTTTTTTGAGAATCCATTGCAGACACATACATTTCAATATTGCAGTATTAAGTGTAGTATGGTAGGGTGTTAATTAAAGCATAAGTTTACCCAAAATCAACAATATTTTAACAGTAGTGTGGTCAAAGTCTAGGTGTAGTTTTTCTGCACGATCTCGGGGGAATTTGTGCACAAAATCTGACAATTGGTACACTTGATTGCGCAAATTCTCACAAAGTAATGAGAGCTAAATTGCAAGTTGTGTCCCTACTGCTTTGAAGTACTCTACCGCGTTGTGTCCCCTGCAAGGGGTGGACATTAGAATCAATTCCATCCCCGCGCCATGTCCCCGACGATTGCGGTTCCCTCGTAGGGGTCGCGTGTCATTTTGGGAGAACATGTCGTTTGTCGCAGCCAATTTCTCTGATCTAGTTCAGGCAATTGAAGGATCAATTTGTAATACACACACACACACACACACACTCACACAGACAAGAATTTCATGTCTGTCGTACATCGGCTTACATTACCTGTTGAGACCCCCTCTTTTGACTTGCAATTTTCATTTGGCAATTTTCATTTCATTAGAGGTGTGCATTATATGCATGACATGTATGAACACTGGATATTCATTGGTTATGATTAATAAAGTTTGCACCCTATTCCAGTGAGATTATGATAGTTGGATTATGCCAACCTGCACTGGTTGGTGTTTGGTTGACTTTGGCATACATGTCCAACTGGTCAGACACCTCTGCCATCACAGATTCAAAGCGATCGGTATCGGCTCCCTCATGGGGATTCCCTTTCGCCCGTCTTCTTGACTAATGCTCCTGATGAGATTACAGACCGGTCTCCCTCTCTCTCTCTCTTTCTCTCTCCCTGTCTCTCCCTCTCTTTCCCTCTCCCTCCACCCCACACCTGCCAGAAGTTCACTTGTCACTGAATGAAACATAAGGGAGAGCATGCAAAAGTGCCAGAATGGAATAAAAAAAGGAAACCCAACCATGAAAGCTAAAATAAACTGTCCAACCAAGTGAAACATTTTAACCACAAACTAAAGGATATTCCACCGAGCGAGGTGCTAAGAAAGTGAGTAGAAGCTATACACTACCATCATTTATGTTCTTCCTCAGGTTGGCTGTGGTTTTGTTCAGATATGTATGACATACTAGATTGACAATGAGGAGTAAAGGTGTAAAGGATGGTGCTCAGTGTCATAGTTACCTGACTGTCCATATAGATACAGTTTGTTAATGTGTCCTCCTGAATGTATCTCTTGTTTCTTTTCTTCTTCTTTTTTTTGTGGAATGTTGGCATCCAAGTTGCAAGGTATATTGTACCTTTGTGCGGAGAAGTAGAATAGTATTAGCGAATTTGTCAAGGCAATTGTAACTGAAGATAGCTGGCAATGTTATATATTTGAATATATCCAGTCATATCAAACCTACAAGGTATATTGTGAAGGGAAGATAGCTGGTAGGCATAGGAATTCCTCCCAACATATTATGGGATGTGATGAACCAAAGTACAACTCACTCTGAAAGGTACTGTCTGATGCAAAGTAATAATACATGCATAGGGCTATAGACACAAATATAGAACATGTAATCTTCCTTCACATTGTGGTGTAGGGTTATGGGGAAACGAATTCATTTTTCTTCACAAAAGGGTACCATTTTGTGCAAAGTAAGAGCATTTGTTTAAAGCTATAGACAGACATAAAGGAACATCTGACAGAAAATTATGAGGAATTAAATTTGTTTTTTCAACACGGTCCTAGGTCAGTATCAAGATGCTGATCTGGAGGCTAAAAGTTTGGTCTTGGGTGTATCCTTCCTTTGTGCATCATATCTAATACAATTTGTGTGTTGTCAGGTCTTCTATGGGACCAATGCCAAAATGTAAAAAACACCTTGCAACATTTGTGTGGGTTTGTTTGTTTGTTTGTTTGTTTAATTGTGTACGTGTGTGTGTGTGTGTGTGTGTGTGTGTGTGTGTGTGTGTGTGTGTGTGTGTGTGTATGCATGTCTGTATGGGTTTAAGTGGGTGTTTTTTATCAGGTTCATTACCATTTGTATATTTATCCTGCATAAATGCAGTGTTAAGAACAGGCTCTGCAACACTAATTGAGTTGGTAAGGTGTTTTTTTTTTGGGGGGGGGGGGTGAATGAGAGGATATTTTGAGTTTCCAGCAAACTTCCTTTCAAATACTGTAAAAGTGGATATTTTCGCGCAACTAATTTTTCGTGCTCGATGGGGTAAGAGGAGTTTTGCATGTTTTTAATTCCGCCAAATCAGGACCTCAACTACTGGAACATTGGCGGGCAAAAATATTCGCGTGCTTTTATTTTCGTGCTAGCTTCTGGTTGCGCGAAATGTGCGAAAATTTCAACACCACAAAAAATGTCAACTTTTACAATAAATTGATGTGGTCTGGTGCCACTTTACCAGTCTAGATAAACTTCACTTTCTTTGCCTTTTGTAGAAATGGCTGGTAGACAGAGCATGATGCTGTATTGAAAGCCAGGAATATTCACAATGTGTGCGCATCTTTTTTTGTGTGTGCTGTTGATGAACTTTTGTGAAAATGAGAATGGTACATATAGCAGAAATACAATACAGACGTATAGAAGATACAATGTACATGTGGAAGATATATTACAACAAATGCAGAGATGCCCTAATGCAAGATACAAAGGAAAAAGTTTCCAGATTTACAGAAATCCATCTCAACTTTTATAAGTTGTCAATGTAAGCAATAGAATAGTAGCTTGTATGAGGGCAATGGTAGAAGCTTTTGGAAAAAGAAAATAATCCTTTTATTCTTAAAATACACTAGTCATATCAAAGTGTCAAATGGCAAAAGTCACATTATTCAAGCTGTCACTATTTTAAAGTTTGTCATTCTTTTTTAATTTTGAGATACAGAGTATCAATGGACATCTCCAACCACCAAAACCGTTTTGTGTATTATCTTTATTGCTCTTAGAAGATGTAATATATATTTTGATTGTTAACTCTGATTTTATGATATCTGTCACCTATGTTCACATTCTTGCCATCAGAAAGATATGAGAAGATTGCATATTGATGTCAGATCAGATATATTTCGACATGTAAGCTTTTTATTGTCTTTACATATTGATTTTTCTGTGTAAGTGACCACATTATGTGATTCATTACAAGGTCTGTATGATTCAATCCCTCTTGAATTAGAATTAATTAAATTTTGTTCTCTTTTTCTTCCTTTCCATGCTTCTCTGATGTCTCCATGGTGATTTGACAACAATAGGTAAGTTCAGTTTGTATCTTTGCTCAGATATACACAATCTGTTCAACTTTCTTGGAGAGGCCATGAAATATATATTGACAGAAATGGTCCCATACTCTGTGCATGGAAAAAGTGGAGATGATCAGAGGCTGTTTACTGACATAAATACACATGCACATATACAGACAGACAGACAGACACATGCAGCACATAGACTCATACACACACACACACATACACACACACATGCTTGCACAAATGGATGAGCTTATGGAGCATATAAATGAGACTCTCGGGGGAAAATCCCTGATGCTCATACAGACATGTTAATATGCATGTATGCTCTGATTTTATACATTCTGTGCTGTGTTGGAGTGTTGAATCTTTTGACCTTACGTCTCTGCTTAGTGAATACAAAACAGGGACAGAAGAAAGCCCCCCTATCCCCCCCCCCCCCCTCCATCCCCCCAATAAAAACTTTCTACAGCCTTTGAAATAATGTTCCTCTTGATTCTTGTAGTGGGAAAAAATGAAGAAAAGTTTGCTCTACCCCCCCCCCCCTTGTGAAGCGTACCTCTCCCTTAATCTGCACATGACTTGGATGACTCCTCTCCCTCTGTCCACCGTCTCCCTTGTGAATGTCCGCTTGAGTGAAGCGTTCCCCGTGGATAGCGCAGATGGAAATCAAAAAAGGAAAAAACACATCCACGCTTCACTGGCTTTAGAGTCGTGGAAGACGGAGGAGGACCGGAGAAAGAATCTCGTTGTTTTTGTTATCTCTTTTGTATAATCATCTTATAAGGTGTTTTTCTTTTTTATTCAGTTTTGTTCTCATGCGTTAACTGTTTTGCATTCCATGCTAGCTCATCGTAGTGTTTCTTGAGATGAATACGTTTTTTCCATTCATTCACCGTCTCCTTGCTGAATATCGTATTCCGTCACTCACCTTGGATTTGCACCAGAAATGCATGACCTTTGCTGGGTGATGGCATTTTGATGATACAGAAGTCAGTGACCAGGATTGCCTGTGCACTGTAAATCCAGAAATTTTTCATGTGCATTTCAAGTTTGCAAATTTCGCGAGAGCCAAGATTCGCAAAATTGAAATGCATGGAAAAGTTCTTGTCCACGCTATAATGCACTGGATGCCGGGGCAATTCATGCTGCGTAAAAGGCTGCCAGCTCCAAGTCACAAAAATGTCATTCTGCAGATATTTCATGCTTTACAGGAATGCATCGCAGCATGCTTGAACAAAAAAATAAAATCAAGCAAAGCATAACCAAGTTTTTTGTTTACAATTGCCATATGTAAATGCTTTATCACGTAAATCTCTCTCTCTCTTTTTAATAGTGTGTGCCGGGTGGGTCATACCAGTGATTGTAAAAGGAGTACAATCATTAACCCGTTGAGGACGGTTTGATTTTGCTACAACACTTATTTCCCATAGACGCTTGCCCGAGTATACTCGGGACTCATCCTCAACGGGCTAAACATATCAACAAAGAAACCTCTGCAAACAATATTCTCACCTTTATGCCAGATTGATATAACTGAAGACTTGGAGTCCTAAGAAAGTAATAGGGATGGCTTTGAAATGTGAAAAAAAAAATGTTATGGAAGTGCATGAAGGTGGTTTGCTGTTCATTCTCTTTCCTTCTTTTCTTCCTTTTTTTCGCATAGAATCAGAAAGACATTTATAATATGCAAATACACTCATTCAAAAATTGGAACCTAGTGAATAGAATGCTCATTGCGCACTCCTGAGCAAACAGCGCACTCATAAGCACTCACAGGGCAATTTTAGGGTGCACGTAGGACAATCAGAGGACAATGACAAGGCGAACATAGAACAATCATAGGACAATGCCAGTGGGCACATAATAGAATATTGGATGGCTATACCACAAGCATTATAATAGGACAATTCTATGGTGCAAATAGGACAATCATGAGACAATGACAGGGTGCACATATGGCAATCCTAAGACATTTGCAGGGCTCACATCTGACAATCTAATGACAATGAAGTGGTGCATGCAGGACAATCATGGGACATTGATAGCATGCATGTAGGACAGTTACAAGACAATTGCAGGGTGCACAGTTAGACAATCTAAGGACAATGAAAGGGTGCATACAGGACAATCATGAGACATTGATAGCATGCATGTAGGACAGTTACAAGACAATTGCATGGTGCACATTGGACAAGCATAGAACAATTTTAAGGTGTACATGAGGCAATCATAGGACAATTGTATGATGGGCCCAGGACAATCATAAGACAATTATTGGGTGCATACAAGATGCTCAAAAGACAATTATGGGACATCACTTTGTTTGAGGCCACCTACCATATACACAAAATATTTTTTTAAAAAGTGGGAATCCTCAGTGCAAGATGGCTATCTCATACTAAGCCTACAGTCATTCAGTTATGTCTACATAAGTGCTCTAACAAGATTCTGTCAATTCCAAGATTTCAGCCAATAATCAAGTCTTTATGAGGTTGTCAGACTTCTGTTTGTCAAGCCCTCAGAAGGATGTCCGCATGGCTGCTCTGCTCAGTGGAGCAAAATCTTTGGCCGAATCCTTATTGATGGGAAAGCCGAAACTAAAACATTGAAGGGATGACATCACCATTAAGGATGAGGGCTAAATATAAGTGACAGTAAGAATGCCTTGTCTCGTTGACAGCTTACAGAGTACAGTTCTCAAGTACACTGATGAAATAATAGAGGGGAAAAATGTATGCATTCCAATTAAACAGGATGGCAAAGCGGTGGACTGACAGCTTATCACGGGGCGCACCAACCCATCTTCCTCCTGAAGTGCGACCCCCTCACGAATCCTCTGGTGGAGTGCCGTGGGTCGGTGCTCGAGCACCGCCCCTCTCCTCCTCCTCCATCAACCCCCGTCAGAGTTGACGACGGAGGGAACGGGCAGGTGCGTGGTCGGCAGCGACAGAGGGAAGGTCACTGAATCGCAGCTGGGACAAAGGAAATCAATGATTTGCTCACACCGTTGTAGCACACCCTGCCGACACAAGTCGATATCACCGATCCTTTGATTCCATCAGATACGAGGAAACCCCCCCCCCCCCCCCCCCCCCCCCCAAAAAAAAAAAAGAAAAAAAAAAGAAAAAAAAAGATGATTCCTGAAAAGGAAATCAAGTTTCCATAGACAGGTTCCTTCCTAGCTGTGTGTAGTCCAAGAAAAAAAAAAATGTTTGGCTGTGTATTAAACTGACAATTTATCTCCACTTTGGACACGACACGACACGACACGATTCCACGACATGCTTTCATTCTAAACGGACGCACCAGGGCTTAGCTCCGACCACCCTATTGCTTTTACACACCCAACTTGCTACAGCACGTACAATGTTACCCCAGCGGCCTAATACCCGCCAAGCATCGGCTAAGCAATCGACTGGTCCCGTAGCGGGTGCAGCTGACAAATCCTCCTCCCCAAAGGGAGGTTCACCTACGAACGCAGACTTGCAGCGGGACATTGCAGACTTTTCCAGCAAAGTCTACACAAAACTGGAAACTCTGACTGAAGAAATTAAATCTATGAGCCGTCGCATGACTGACATAGAGGCCAGTGTTGAAATGAACTCATCCAAGGTCGCTGAAGTTGAGAAGGAAATCCCGAAGGTACGTGCCTCCCTACAAGAAGAAATTGCTCAATTGAAGGAGAAACTGCTTCTAACGGAAATCTACTACAGGAAGCAGAATTTGTTGTTCTACGGTGTTGAGGAGCAAAGAGAGGAAAACATTTACACTACGCTTACTGATGTCTTCATACTCCTCGGCCTGGATGAAGAGAAGGCCAAAGGAATACAGCTAGTTAACGCCCACAGGCTTCCCCGCCGCAACCCACACGGGAACGCTGACGCCCACCACCCAGCCTCAAACCGCCCATCCCCCGCACCGATAATCGCTAAGTTCGTTCGGATGGCTGACCGGGATCTCATCCTCTCCACCTTTGAGAATCAAAAGCGACCGAGGAACACCCCTGAAGGAGACGGAACCAACCCGTCTCCCCCTTCCCGGATGACCGTCAGGACCGATCTCCCTCCCACGTTGAAAGCCCGGCGCGGCCACCTTGCTGAGGTGGCTTACAAGCTGCGAAAGGAAAAAAACCTGTCTACCAGAATTAAACTACTAGGAGTCAACATCGTCCTTCAGTGGAGAGAGAAAGGAACAACAGCATGGAAACCTTACCAAGACTGAACCCCTCATCACCTCAGGTGACCTAGCTTGTTTTTTTGGTATTTTTTTTTCTCAATGGTTCAGAAATAAGAAGTAAAATGAATTACAGCTACATATTATAATCAATGTGAAACTGAGGGGGGAAAAATAGCAAACGTTGTTTCTTTTGCGTTTCACATTGCTTTGGCACTTTCTTTATAAGCCTTTTTCCAATGTGTTTTCTATCCAAACTTTAAAATCCCTCGGTTTGAAATTATAATAACATGTAGAGGGAAAAACACCTTCAGTATATTGTACATTTCGATACATTTCGGTATTGTAGTTTAATTTGTAATTATGACTTTAAATTTCTGTCATATTATAATGAAGTAATATGAGTGGTTTTCTTTTTTCTGTCTCACCGCAAACCATAAAGATATCGTACACAGAATGTTTGATTTTTATGACCTTTTTTTTCTTTTTGCTATATAAAAAATGAATATCAATTAACAAAATGGGGAAAAAACTAAACAGAATAAAAACGAGCTTCCGTACTGGTACCAGAGGTACACATGCTCTCAACGCAAAATAGAAGCAGAGCTTTACTTTTCCTGTACACCACGGCTGTGATTTTCACGTACAAGCTCATGTTAGCCGAACATACTGAACACTGGGTCAGAGTGAGGGATGTACAGTCTTATTTGTTGTTTTAAATCTGAACTTATTTGTCATCAATGATGACCCTATTCCACACTCTTGACAATCCCCGCGAAACGAATTTTTACCGGTGTACTATGCATTGCTTATTACGTTATTACACCCAAGGAAATTTATAACGAAAGAAAAAATGGAATGCAATGTTTGATGTAGCAGAGAAATACTTCCACCTCAGATCGATTGGAGGCATGCATTCATTACACTCACTTTAGTGATTGTGGTACTGATGTTTATAATAATTCTTTTTATATATATAGTGTCCAATTTGCTTCATACGAGAAAGGTCTATTTGATGAGTCAAATTCTCATTTTTTTCTACTTGTTTGCCTTTTTTTTTCTATCGGCAAACGTAAGATCCCATTTACTTCCGAACACGTTAAATGTCATGCGTGAACGTTCTCCCTCTATTGGGACGACCCATCACTCCTTGTAAAATGTGAATACTATACATCTTATTCAAAAATACAGCTCAACATCACAATTTGTAATTTATTTATTCTCTGTGAATTGTTATTTGAACTTCGAGCATGTATCAACCCATTTCTGAGTCTTGTATATCCCCTGTATCAATCAATAATCTTATCCCCACAGCTTATACCCACAGCTTAAAACATGTAGTTATAATGTTCACACACTTCTAAAACAGACACAGGACGCTGTTTCTCTTCCACGCCACGGCTGCTTAATATCTTCTAGGCACACTGGCCGAATGGAGGGGTCAACTATTTCGATACCTTGACTTTCATCGTGATTAAGAACTACCCAAGGCACATTCATGTTGACTAACAGAAAATAAGAAAGCAGAGACTCCAACCCAAAGCACCTTCTGATCTGGAGATTCTCCCGCCTGAAACCAATAGCAAACGGGAGACCCAAGTTTATGTGTGCGAAGCGCGAAGTTCCTGGGGTTATAGATGGTGCTCTCTGGTGCTATCTAAGGCTTATTTTTGCAACATACGATGGCAATAAGTAAGAAATCCTTTCCAACGGGAGACATTGAACCAGGGCGGGAGAAATTGAATCTTAAACGGGAGAACGGGAGATTTTGCAAAAGTGGGTTTTCGGCGGGAGATCTCCCGTCGAAAACGGGAGAGTTGGAGTCTCTGAGAAAGTCAAACACATGAGCCTTGAAAGGAATGTATATTTGTCACTACAACAACAAATTTATAGCACCGAAATATTTCCAAGGTTAGATTGGTTTGTTCAAAGCATGCATTCACTACAGTAGTAATCTGACTTTAACGACTGCTTAAATATTTGCTTTTTGTGTTGTCTTATTTTTCGTAGTGAAATTCTGTCCAGTCGTTTTGAGTAAGGTTTATCTGATAACTCTGGTCCTTTTTTTTTTTTTCTTTCTATTTTTGTTGTCTTTTTTCTTTTGGCGAATGTAAGGTAGTCCTTTGCCTTTAAAAATGTTGAACCACGTGCGTGAATCTTCTTCCTCTACTGGCATAACCTTCCATTCCTTTCTTTTGTTACTACGATACATTGCATTCAAAAGTACTTCTTAACACAAATTATCTATTCATTTGTTGTGAATTGTTATTGATGAATTACGTTCGAGCTTAATTTAACTACCTTCTGAATTTTGTATATCCTCTGTATCAACCGATGATCCAGATAATGTCTGTAGCATACCTATACTTTTGTATAAAAAAACAAACAAAATAAACACGAAATCCCTGTATTTGTTGTTCACACACGTCTAAAATATAGACAGTGCGTGGCTCCTTCTCCTCACCACGGTAAAGCTATAGTCAATATTTTACATCGGTCTTCTAGGCCATTTTTGCTGTTCGTTCGGAAGGGTCAAATACCTTGACACCTGGACTTTCACGATCAATCTGTATTGGTTTTATTGTGACGAAGAACAACTGAAAGGCACAACTGCGTTAGCTTGTTAAGAAGAAATGATAATTAAAGAAAAAGAAATAACAACATTTGACGTTTTAGCGTCGAAAGGAATGTATGTTTGTCACCACCCTTCAGCAGCTAAATAAGGCTGCCATGCATGCAGGAATGTTCCATTTTATACCCTGTCTTGCCCGTTGGATTTAGTGGCGGGCATTATCCTTTGATAAATAAAGAGAGTTACATAATTTCTGATTGAAAATGGGCTGCTTTCAATGGTCAAATCCACCATCACTGCGGCCGGGTATGTCAAAACACATTCCAACCCGGAGCTCTTTGGTTGATAATTTTCCTTTTTCTTACAACTTATTGTTACTGAGCAAGAACATCTGAAGTCAACCAATTGTCAGCTAAGCTTCCATACATTTTTCCTTGTTTTGATATTCAACCATAGAACTCAATTGTGTATTAGCCTCACCACATGTGGCCAATTACGTGTCTTGTGCATGCGTAAACCAATGTCAGGGCGAGGTTTCCCCTCCACGCCTCTGCTATCCGACCTCTTCGTTGATCCACTGTGAATCAATGTATAGAGATTCACTTCATAAATTATTATATTTAAAGAAATCACATTATATTGTAAAGATTTTGATAACCGGTAAGGTGAAAAACCTAATGAGAAAAAAGGGAAATCAGTTTCTGTCATCACTGTAGGGGTACACAGTTCAAATCGGCAAGGTTATGTTCATCCGCCACCAGCCTGCGAGCTGAATGTTGACAATTAGTACCTTACGTTTTCACGTATCAATTGTAAAGCCAGAAATGTTCACCTGCCTGTTTCCCTTTAAGTTTCAAAACTTTTTTGAACCCATATCTCCAACTTTCTGAATGAAAGTTACTAATCAATTTGAAGTTTACTGATAACTGGCAAACGGTTTTTACAAACCTCCATACTTCCTGTTATTGAACCTCGATTTTCTCAGTATAGTATCCCCTGCACTGCTTTGGCAGGCATTTATCCCTGTACTTGCCCAACAAAATTATTTTGTTTTGCAAATCATCTTTGTGACAGTCAGAGGTGTTTCCACTGACGTAACGTTCTTATTCTATGCATGTGTACTATCAGAATTTTGCAAGAATGTGTAATCGTTCACATGTTTAGTGTAGATACTGAGCGTGGCTACTCTTTCACACCACGACCTACTTATATCTCTGTATGTTAATCAAGCCACTGCAAGTGGCACCTGTGTTTGACGCATGTTGAACGGGTTCCTGTTTGTACACCCTGATTTCCATTCAATATTTGTACAGTATTTTTTTCTTCGACGTGTCTTTTAATGGGTACTGAGTACATGGTTAAAAGTCTCGTATTTGATAGTCAATACAGAGATTGCAAGAAATGTACCTTCACTCCCCCTTTACTCCCCCCCCCCCCCCTCCCCTCCCTAACTGGACAAGGGCCACGGTCCTTTGGTTTTCATATAAAGGAACTCTAAAGTTTGTAATGAATTTGTATAATGAATTTGTGTCAACCAATGATTTTATTCAGTTATTTCTGCAACGTAACCATAATTATATATAAAAAAACAAACAAATGTGTAGTCTTTATAGTTGTCCACACACGTCTAAAATATAGACACAGGGCGTGGCTCCCCTTCCTCACCACGGCAAAAATTAAATCTAATATTTTATATCGGTCTTTTGAGCCATTTTTCCTGTTCGTATGGAGGGGTCAAATACTTCGACACTTTGACTCTCATGATCAACTTGTATTGGTTTTATTGTGGCTAAGGATCATGTAAGGCACAATGGCGTCGGTTGAGTTAAAAAAAATAACAAATAAAGAAAAAAAATAATTTAACACATTAGCCACGAAAAGAATGTATGTTTGTCACTACCTTCCAGGAACCATTAAAAAGCTACCATACAGGAAGATTTTATTTGCCCTGTTGGATTTATCTGACGGGCATCGCCCTTTGACTCGTAAAAAAGTTACGTAATCTTTGATCGAAAACGGTTGCCTTCAATTGCCAAGTCCACCATTACTGGGAATGGGAATGTCAAAGCACATTCCCATCCGGAGCTCTTTGGTTGACAGTTTTCCTTTTTCTTACAACTTATTGTTATTGAGCAAGAACATCTGAAGTCAACCAATTGTCAACTAAGCTTCCATACATTTTTCCTTTTTCGATATTCAACCGTAGAACTCAATTGTACCTTGTAACATCACTACAAATATATGTGTTGTTAATTACGTGTCTTGTGCGTAAACCAATGTCAGGGCGAGGTTTCCCCTCCACGCCTCCGCTATCTGTCCTCCTTGTTGATCCACTGTGACTCCCAACGCTGTGTGTAATGAATGATAGAACCATGGTTTGTTTCAACCATTTTTATTTCCTATTATATACATTCATATGTACATATATTTATATATATATATATATTTTGTTTTGATGGCGGTTATCAAAAAAGTTTAACGGGAAAAAAAGAAAACCTTTTTCGGTCATCATTTTAGGGATACACGGTTCAATTTTGCAAGGTTATGCTCATCCACCACCTGGACATTCTCCACAGTATGGTGACAGTTTATAGTACCTCATTTTTTCACGTATAGATTGAAGCCAGACATTTCTACCCACATATTTCACTTCATAGTTTCAAAATGTTTTTGAACCCATAACTTTAAATTTTTAAAGAAAGTCACTAATCTCTTTTAATTTATAACTGGTAGATGGTTCTTTTAAACCTCCCACACTTTTTGGTATTGAACTCCGATTTTTTTTTATCATTATTATTATTTTTAGTACAGCACATCCCTCACTGCTTTGGCAGATATTTATCCTCCTGTGAACTGTCCGGGAAAAAAAAAAATCCCTTTGTTCTACGAATCACCTGTTGAAACTCCGAACCCATTGATAAGACGTCCGTATACATGTACAGTAAGCAGTTTCCATGAATGTATAATCGTTCACATGTTGTGTGTCGACACGAGGCGTGGCTGCTTTTTCGCGCCACAACCGACTGATCTCCAATGGTAATTAAGCCACTGCAAGTAGCACCTGCGTTTGACGCATGTTAAACGGGTTGCTATTAACACCCTGATTTCCATTCAGTATTTGTACTGTTTTTTTTTTTCTCTGATACGTGTGTTAATGGGTGCATGGTTAAAAGTCCCACATTCAATAGCCAATACAGATGTTGCAAGAAATGTACCTTTACTGTTTACTCCCCTTTACTCCCCCCCCCCCCCCCCCCCCTGTATACGGGAAAGTCTCCCTGAACTTTAACTGGGCAAGTGTCACGGTCCTTGAATTCTCTGTCTGTACGTGTTTTAAAACACAACACCTTTATACTGAGTGGTCCGGCTATCCCCTGGTGATCTGTTGTAATTGCGTACTAGTAATTATTGTAAGTGTGACCAAGATGGGTCTAATTGTACCAAATTTTGTATTGTATATTGAAACCCCACACACATTTGCACTTTGCACACACACCTGCACAGTAGTATGCACTTGCAAAATGCACATTAGCACCTATGCAGTTGTTGTCTCTCAAATCTCCGGTAATTTACATCTCTGTATTACGGAATGGCGTCGTCACATGTGAATACCCCCGATATTCCTGCTGACATTATGCCTATGCGCGACAGTAAATATTACACACCCCTTGAATTCAATGATATTGTATCGTATAGTTCAGATAATATTTCACTTCTTCATATAAACTCTAGGAGTTTGAATAAAAATTTTGAATATATGGAAAATCTTTTGCACTCTTTAAACAATTTTGAATTTTCTGTTATTGGAATAAGTGAAACTTGGTTACATCAAAACTCCCCAGATATCTTTAATTTACCCAATCATAAATTAGTTAGGGCTGATCGTCAAGGAAAAAGGGGTGGCGGTGTTGCGTTTTATATTGCGCAAAATTTACAGTTCAAAATCCGTTCTGAAATCACGTTAAGATATGCAGAAACGTTATTTATTGAAATTGAGAACCCAATCTCTAAAAACGTTATTATAGGTTTAATTTATCGACCTCCTGATCTGAATTGTGAATTATTTTGTGATGAACTGGATTTATATCTCCATAAGATAGGTAATGAAAGCAAACATGTTTTTATTTTTGGTGATTTCAACATTAACTTTTCCCCCACATCCGATAACAATAATTCCCTTAATTTTATGCATTTAATGTATTCATATGGTTTTATGTCGATTATCAATAAACCCACCAGGATAAATCCACACTCGTCAACTCAGATTGATAATATATTTTCGAATGTGTATAATAATACAATTATGGGGGGTATATTATGTTCTGAAGTTTCTGATCATTTACCAATATTTTCAATTTGTGAATGTAAAGTGGGTCGCAATAAATTACATGATAAAATATGGTACTATAAAGAGTCAAAACGTAATGTGGAATTATTGAAACAGAATTTATTTTTAGAGGAATGGACAGATATTTATAGTATTAACAATGTTAATTTGGTATATAAATGTTTTAATGATAAATTGTTGTATTATTATGAAAATAATATTCCTTTATGCAGAATAAAAAGTAACCGAAATAAACCAAGAAATCCTTGGATTACAAAAGGTATTTTGAAATCTATAAACACTCGTAATTTTTTGTATAAGTTACATATTCGTAACCCAACTGAATCTAATTTGAATATGTATAAAGTTTATCGAAATAAATTGACAAAATTGATTCGTTTATCCCGCAGATTATATTTTTCTGATAGAATGAAAAAGGTTTCTTCGAATATTAATGCAACATGGAAAATTATTAAAGAGGTCCTAGGTAAAAAGCCTGATTCTCCGCCAACGGATGATATCACATTAAACGGTATTAAAATAAATGATCCTAATATGTATGCTAATTCATTTAACTCATTTTTCGTTAATATCGGTCCGGAACTTGCTACTAAAATTAGCAATACTTCTGCTCATTTTACAGATTATCTTTTTGACCAAAATCAAGAGTCTATTTATTTTAACCCAACAAGTCCCAGTGAAATCATTAGTATCACTAAATCTTTAAATAGCTCTAAATCTTGTGGTTCTGATAAAATAAGTATGATGTTATTGAAAGAAATAGTTTATCCACTCGCAGAACCGTTAAGTTATATATTTAATCTTTCTTTATCACAAGGTATTTTCCCTGACCTGCTGAAAATAGCGAAAGTTAATCCTGTACATAAAAAAGATGATCCTCATGAAATTAGCAATTATCGTCCTATTTCTTTATTGCCTAGTATATCCAAAATCTTAGAAAAAATTGTTTATAATAGACTTCTTAAATTTATTAATAAATATGATTTACTTATTCCCAATCAATATGGTTTCAGAAAAAATTATTCAACTGATTTAGCACTAATACAAATTTATGACAAAATCACGAGTGCTTTTGCAAACAAAGAACATGTTGCAGGTATATTTTGCGATTTGAGTAAAGCATTCGATACTCTTGATCATTCTATTTTACTCACCAAACTTAGTCATTACGGTATTCGAGGACAAGCACTTTTATGGCTTAAAGATTATCTAACTAATAGAAGACAATATGTTATTTTTAATGGTTGTGAATCTGACCCCCTTTTAATTAAATGTGGTGTTCCTCAAGGCTCAATTTTAGGCCCATTATTATTCCTTCTTTATGTTAATGATATCATAAATACATCCTCTCTTCTCTCTTTTGTTCTATTTGCTGATGATACGAATATATTTTATTCTCATAAAGATCTTAAGATTTTAAATGACACTTTAAATATTGAAATTAGTAAAGTATCAAATTGGTTTAAATCTAATAAACTATCTTTGAATATAAAAAAGACTCATTTTATTCATTTCAAACTTCATTCTCATAATGAAGATACGTTGATACATATTAACATTGATGATATCCCATTAGAAAAGAAAATGAATTCAAAATTTCTAGGAGTATATATAGATGAAAGTTTGACTTGGAATGAGCATTTACATTATGTTACAACGTGTATTTCTAGAAATATAGGGATAATTTCCAAGCTGAAGTTCTTTCTTCCTCGTTCAACTTTATTTCTATTATATAATTCCTTAATTCTCCCATATATAAGTTATTGCAATGTTGTATGGGGCACTTGCGGCTCTACCAAAATAAATTCTATATTTAAATTACAAAAGAAAGTTATACGTATTTGTACAGGATCGCATTTTCTGGCTCATACTGATTCTTTATTTCATGAGCTTAAAACATTGAAGGTTTTTGATTTGAATATTATTCAAGTAGCAGTAATTATGTTCAAATATATACATCATCAACTTCCATCATCGTTTGATAACATGTTTAGGTTCAATACTTCTGTCCATTCGTACCCTACTCGTATATGTAGAAATTTCCACCTTTTGAATCCCAAATTATTAGTGACACACAAATCTATAAGACATTCGGGTCCGGATATTTGGAATAATCTCCCGGATAATATAAAGTCTTGTTCAAGTATTTATTCTTTGAAAGCTTCACTTAAACGATATTTGATACAATTATATTCTCCAAACCAATTGAGCTAACAAATATTTATAGTATAGATTGTCATCTTATTGTCAATCTCAATTTTCTTCCTACAACTGCATCTTGCACTCTCACCTGCAACTGCACTGCATTCACCTGATCACCTTCCTCCAAGAGAGTTATGTCGTTGGATAGTCATTTTATGAGGCCTCCATCCATTTCAAGCTTAATCGCTTATGATGGTGGTCTCCTGCATTCAATTATCTCTGCTGTTTACTGAAAAAATACTGTATATTTTATTTTATGTTTCTGTGTATCTACATTGCTCAATGCAATCACCATGTGAATCTATTTATGTACTGTTATCGATTTATTTCACTGCACTTGTTATTCTTTGTCTTTGTACTTTTTGAAGTTTGCATTCAAATTGCATCTGATTGAATGCAGAAATAAAAGCAAACAAACAAACAAACAAACAAACACCTTAGCCAGCTTATCTTCCCCCTCTGGATATAAAACATGGTCAAGATAGTGATTACCCCCAGGAGTGGATCTAGCAAGATGTCAGAAGAATTGTGCTCCTTTTGTTTGACTTGTATTTCCAATACTTTAGGTTTTCTTTTTTCAACCAAGATATGGGATTCCTGGGTTTATGCACTGCTTCCCGTGTGGTTTCTTGAAGTGGAAGAGATGATACCTTATTTATCAATTCTACCTATGAAGTGCAATCAATATTCTGCTTTTTGTGTCTCTGTCTGAATGGAACACTACAGAGAAACTGCATCACCTTTGAAGAATAGCAAATTAAACTTTGAATACTTTCATGCATTTATGAAATATTCTAAATGTAGGCAGTTGAATCGTGAATCTCCCTTTGAGTAACTTCACTTGGCAAATATGAGATTACAATTCAAAACTTGACTCTTCATGTTTTTTCCCATTTGTTTCTCTTAACCATCATGTGGTCAAAAAATATTTCCGGACAAGTGTGGATATAATGCTGATCATTCTTTTTTTTTTGCGACATTATTTGGTCCCATTTGTGCAGCATCCCAAGATAAGAGGAAGGTTCAGAAAGAATGAACCACCTTTTCTTGCCACTCGTTGGAAATTTATGCATTACTAATGCATTCTATGAGAACATAGTCCATGTTCCAGTAGAGATTTGTTTTGCTTTTAGGCAACCCAGAAAATATTCATCCCTCCAAATGTTCCCTCCTGACTACGCATGGTAATCAATCGGGGCCCAGGGATTTACGAGTCTGTCTGTGATATGTCTGCCTCAAATGTTCCATATCTCGACACTTGTGAGAGAAAAGAAAGATGCATGTTACTGTGAGAAGAATTGTCTACAGCTTTATAACTGATCTCTATGTAAGTACACACACAGCCTAGGAATCTTGGCAGGAGTCGAACGCTACTTATGAGTGTATGCTTCAATGTGCATATTCGCTGACACTTTGCCAGCGGGCACTATTGGTGGTTTTTGAATGTTTGCCCGGTTGAAAGCGAATGAAGAATCAATTGGACCACTCATGTTCCCCCCCCCCCCCCCAGCTATTGCATCTTTAAAGAGGAAACCCACCTAAAACTAAATAAACTTCAAAAGAGAGGGAAAAGTATTCCCTACAGAACAATACAAAAATGACAAAAATTGGATAAGAAATATAAGGAAGAAATGAAATTTTGAAATTTCACATTGTCATGCTCTGACAATTTCCTATTCATTTCATGTACAGAAATGACAAAAATCTCATATTTCAGCTGTATTAATATAAAACTTGTCTTAAAACCATCCAAAATAAAAACAAAACAAAACAAAAAATAAAATGTTAACTCTGATCGTAATCTTGGTATAGGAACATGATTTTACCTGTATTAGCTAAAAATAAAAAAATTTCAGAATATCATGTATAACATACAGAAAAAAAAAATGTGAGGGTATGACGTCATCAACTCGCTCATTTGAATATTTGAAGGACTGGCTAAGAAATGTTTTCTGAAAAAATGTGAAATTTCAAAATGTTGTACCTTCCTCATTTCTTATCCAATTTTTGTCATTTTTGTAACATTTTGTAGGGAATATATGTCTCTTTTTTTTTGGAAGTTCAGTTATTTTGGGGATGGATTTCTCCTTTAAAGATGCTCTGAGAGAGATTGCCTACCACAGTCTCCCCTTCAACAGACACACCCACACTCCTCACACCCACACACTGGTTTGGTTGTCAGGCAGAGGCTTGGATCTGTCTGCTATGCTAATGGTCATCCTTTCTAACACCCCTAATCTGGCCAGATGAGGGGTTAGTCTCTGTCCCTTAGACACCGGCACAGGACTCTAAATCACAGTCTCAGAGAACCTCAAGAGATGTCAAGCAATAATGATAAACTGATATCAATTTAAATACAGGATTAAGGGTGACAGATGGAGAGATACCTTAAAGTGTACCAATGCCCTGAGTATTTATTATGTTTGCTATATTTGTAGAATATACATGAGACTTGTCCTCTGCGAAATGTTAGAATTCTTCGTCGCTCCGAATTCTGTTTATTAAGGTTTAAATGTAATTCTTTTAAGAGTTATACAAAAACAAAAAACTAAAATGCTCTCAGAACTTTTCATTTGATGGCTAGCTTTTTATCGCTTCTTGAAGTCATGTATAGTGAATGGAAGTAAATCATAGCAAATTATATAATCATGTGAAAGCTAAATAGATTCACTAAAGAACATAAAAGGTCATAAACAAGGATATTGATTTTCTGTAACTTTATCAGCCCCGATTGTTGTGAAGGAGCATGTATTTGTGTAATATGCAGAAGTAGATATGACAAACTTTTGTTGAAATGGGTCTCTTTGTCCAGACTACTTGCGACCATTCAGGGATATTTCCAGCTCAATCGCTGTCCATCCCCCATACATCATACTGGCTGATGACCGCGGGGGAAACCCTTGCCGAAAAGAGTTGGTTCTATGAGGACAAAGACTTTTGACGTTTTATTCTGATAAAGAGGAAATTGACAAGGGATACACCTCAATTAGGGATGTGTACTTTTAGAGAGATAGAGAACGAAAAATCAAACAAGAAAAAAAGAATATTGTAATGTTTGGCTTTGAAACTGTTCGGGCGAGGCATGTATGAACTGTCAGTAGGAGAACAATTGTACAAAGAGAGTGATGTGCATTGAAGATGCAAAGAAAAAGCAGGTTGCAAAAACAGATAGGGACAGCTGCGCAGTTCAGTGATGTACCTGAACTTCTCTTTAATGGTAATGCCTTTTCTTTTTGCGAGGACATCATAAAATGTTGATAGCTTGTTTGTTTAATGCTTTTTGCTTAGTGTCAGGGTCACCTATTAATCACTGCTAATCTATTATTCACTCTGTTAAGTTTATCATACTTTATTCATCACAACAATGTTGGGTGGGGGGTGGTTTGATGAGACTTTTGATTTGGAAGGTCCATGGTAAGTATATATTTCATTTACCCCATGGATCAAGAATGTTACCCTTTGACTGCAATTTAGTGTATCAAGAATGAACAATTGAGAATGTAGTTTTCAAAGTGTGTGTGTGTGTGTGTGTGTGTTTTGAGGCTTTGCAAATTTTCGTGTTCTCAGTCCACAGCAAATTCAGCTGAAGTTTGTGGACTAGTGGATGTCACATTAAGCATAAGGCCCTCTCCTGTAAAGAAGAAAAAAAAACACCACCAACAACAAACACATATATAAGAAACAATAACAGGAGTGAGTGGATGACCAGGCTCGTTGCCTGTTCAAACAAATGCCAGGGTTGTTTTTGTTGTGTTTGCTGTGGTTTTATAGCCACTCTTTCTTTTTCGGCTGTCATGGTTTGCAAATGAGGCAAGCCCCTGCCAGCCCGAGCGTGCGGAGAGCCAAATTCTGCTTGGCCGTTCCCCTCTCTCTCTCTCTCTCTCTGTGATGGAAACTATACGTGATGGAGTGGTGTGGAAAACTAGACACATTTGATTTCAAACCACAATGATGAAGGTTCTTTTCTTTATTGTTGTTGTTATTGTTTTTTTCCTCAAAGGAACTAAACATGCCTGGAGGGGGATTGTAGGGAAAAAACAGAAAGAAAAAGAGCAAGAAAAAGGAAAGGGGGGGGGGGGGTGAGGAAGAAGAGAGCCCTCTTTTATTCACCTGACTCCAGCTTCAGAGGCTTCACCTGTGTTTTCAAAGCCAACTTAAATCTAAATTTGGTTTCTCGTTTCAAATAAGAAGCAACTTCTGTACTTTGCATAGGATTATATTTTCTCTAAGCTTGCTGTTATACTAACGTATCATAATCCAGACGTAAAGTTGTGAGAAATGAGTAACCTCATGATAAGCACATCTTGTAAGAAAGCTGTCACGCTTTGTATGAAAAAAAAAAATCTTAGATACAAACAGCAAAGCTGTTTTTACTGATTTTTATTGACCCAAAAATAAAGACCAACTCGCTGTGCAAAGATACACAAAAACACAGTCAGCATTACCTATAGAAGTAAGTCTCACTTTTTCGTTTGTTCTTTTCCCAAGACATTCAAATTTGATGATGCGACAACAACTGAAATTATTCCTCTGTAAATGGAAACCGTCAATACCCATGAAAAATTCAGAATTGGGGGGAACGTGATTCCCATACGGTACCCGGACTTCTTTTTCTTGTTTTTTGACTGGCACGCCACGATGCCCGCTACCGACCAAATATTGTCCACAATGAGGGCTATGTTTGATTTCTCAGCTTGGAGGCAGATGGATCGCCGTTGTAACCCAAGACGGATGTTAGTGTATACATTCACATGATCGGCATGAGTCACACCATCCGAAACACCTGTACCTATGCAATTATTCATCACAACACGGATATGCTCTTCAAAAAAGGTTGCCTGTATATTGGCTTGAGTTTAAAAGATGGCCCCCCAAAAAGAAAAAAAAAAGAACAACCCAATATCTGAATCTGCAAAAGAAATATTTATTATGACAGCAAATGACAAATCGCATCAATTCTTGCAATGTTTTTACCATTCACATTTAGAAAGCATATGCATTCAGCATATTTATTTCATGTTGATTCCTTTTACAGGTATAGAAGCCTGCCTCATCAGTCTTTTACAGAAATGGTGTATGGAGACGTTTTGCTGTTATCATAGATTATGATCTAGGGGAGATGTTAAATTAGTGAGAGTGTTGCTGTTGTTGTTATTGTTTGCAACTTGTATTTTCTTTCTTATACTATTAGTGTTTCCACTTTCACAGTGTATATGCATGTCTTTTTCTTGCTCTGCATTTATATTGATGGGAGCGTGTTTGATGAAGATGGATTATTCAGTGCAAAGGAACATTTATAGGCACATTTGCATGCACCATAAGGTCTGATGATCGACCCCCCAAAAATAAGAAAAAAACTGAAATAAGATGAAACAAAAATAAGCTCTGCAAAAATTGTAAAAGATATGCCATATGTCTGATTTCATGCTTCCAGTCTTTAGATGTAAATGTAGGAAAAGCATTTTGAACATAATGCTCACTTTGTGCGGTCTGCTGCATTCTTCTCTTCAAGTATACTACTTTTATTTGACATTGATAAGTTGTCGTTGATAACAAATTTGCAAGTTCTGTTTACATTGTATATTCTATTGGTGGGAATGTTGAAAAATAATTATCAGTGATGTCTTTGGTGTTGAAATGTTAAAAAATGCAGAAATAAAACTAAACCAAAACCAAAACCAAACAGGATGCAATTCGAGCCACCGACAATAGGCGATATTAAGGCGATATCAAGTGATATCGTATGATACCTCCGATATCGAACCTCTAGGGCGGGGCAGTAACATCCGGTTATTGATTTGCACGTGTGCTTTTCTAATGGCGAACTTGCCAGCTTTGTTTTGGATCCAAAGAAATATATTTGTTTAGACTTTAGTTTGTTTATTTCCCGAATATAACTATCCATTACACCATGGGTTTTTCTGTGAGGCAGCAGAGTGTACTTCTGATGATGCTAAAAGGAAAAAACTGGACAAATATCTGTGCGCCGAGCAGTAGAGATGCACCACATGCACGGTAGCGCATCGAGCTAGCTCGCACGCATGAAACCGGAAGTTACTGCCCCGGCCTGAGAGGTTTGATATCGGAGGTATTGTACAATATCACTTGATATCGCCTATTGTCGGTTGCGCGTATTAGGTACAAAAGATATGCAGCATGAACAGATGGAAATAGACTTTGTCTAAGAAAGATGAAAACTGAATAGTCCAATCCCTCTAATACAGAGAAAAGAGATGATCAAGTGGGCACACTGTAATGAAAATATACAATGACACACAACTCAACAGTGCTTGCCAGTAGCAGTACAGGAGCTGAACATTAATACATGTAGTGAAATCAGCAAACAGTACAAGGCCCTGCAGTGTCTCACTCTCAAGTGAATCAATTGCCTATTTCTTTTTCTGTCATTCTCAAGCTTGTGGAACGTCAAGGTATTGATACAAGGGAAGATGAGAAGATGAAGGACATGAGTACTTTCATTTGGTTGGTCAGAGTCGATTTGTTACTCAATCAGTCAACCAATCAGATTTGGACATAAGGAAGACAAAGTTTTTTTTTTTTCCACTATCAAGATGCTAGATCTGTAGTCATATTGTCGAGCCGGGAGAGTATTTCCAGAAGTTTTCGCATGTCCAATTCCCTCAGCAGAGAGCCCTTCAGCTCCATTGATGGGTGAGCTTACAATCAGATTGTTACTGCCTTTGAGGTTTGAGTGTGACCCACCGCTATCACTGCGGTGATCATTGCCAGACGTATCTGGGAACACTACTCCATTCACTCCTGGCATTGCCTCAATGCTTCCGTGTTGCAGATGCCATCGGGGAGGAATGGGTTAAAGTTACAAGGGCGGGGAGATGGCTCTCAGCATTGTGATCGGTAGAACTCAAACTGATGCGTAGGAGGTGCTTCTAATAGTACAGCTTACAAAAGTGTGAAATGGTCAGCAAGTCTGTGAATCACAGCAGCTTAACCCATTGAGGACGGACTGATTTTGCTACAACACGCATTTCCCATAAACACCTGCCCGAGTATATTTGGGACTCATCTTCAACAGGTTAAAGGGCCTTGATTCCAACCCATACCCCTCCCCTCTCCCCCTTCCTACATTGTCTTTAACACCTCATGAGATTGTTAGGGAGAGAGCAACTAAGGTAGAGCAAAGAGAAAAGAGAGAAACAGAGAATGGAAGAAAAAGTGGAAGGATAGAAAGAAATTTAGGAGAGATAGAGGAAGATGGATATATATGAATATGTGTATATGTATGTATGTATGTATGTGTGTGTGTGTGTGTGTGTGTGTGTGTGGTGTATTTATGTACATGTATGTCTGGCAGGAAGGAAATATCTTGGTTTTTACAAGACACACATAATAGACAGGAAATGCTTACTAATAATGCTTGAGATGGATGAGAGCAGTTTGAATATCAGAGGAAAGAAAGAGAAGAGCAAGAAATAAGAAGCTAGTGAAAGTATTTATGAGAGAGAGAAAGAGAATTAGAGAGAGAGTGAGAGAGAAAGAGATCAAAATATGGATTTATGCTAAGAGGGAAAAAGAGGGAGAGAGAGAGAGAGAAAGGAGACAGTGTGTTTGATCGATCAATGATTGGGAAATAAGGAGGCCTGAACAGTAATGTTGTGGATAGTTAGGATTGAGAGCTAATAGCTGCAAAAAGGCCCCGAGATACTACCGCCAACAGTTACTTATCTTTTTGCAAACAGCATGCCTGTTGGGTTTAGGGTGTGGGGGAGTGGGGGGGGGGGATAAAAGGATGCTGCCATCACTTCCACATTGTTTCCATGGTAACCAACTCATTCAGAGGAAAGTGATGCCTCCACCATCACCCTACTTGGAGGAGGAAAGGCATCAGTGCATGTTGTACCTGCCAGGTTGCAAGTGATCTATCTGTGAAATGATCTAAATGTTAGGTTACCTATTCTTCCACCAATCCATCAATCGATCCATGCAGCCATCTGATTTTCTGTTGATCTATTAATCCATTTGTATACTGCTAACTCTCCATCTCTCCATTCATCCATCCATCCATACTGTTCATTCATCCCTCCATGCGACCATTCTATCCATCCCTCCTTCCAGATAAATTCCCCATGTACCTGATTATCTCACTACCATGAATGGACTATGCTTCTATCTGTGCCAAAGTACATTACCCCAGCAGACAATGGGAAACAAAACCTGTCTGAAGCCGCAAAGAGGTGCTAGGCTATTCCACAGCTAGGGATTCAAGCATGCATATCTGTATGTATATGCTCTGTAATACCTTCAAAATGAGATGCTAATTAAAAGGCACTTCTTAGGAAACCAATATCTGATGTGAAGAAAAAAAAAATATTCAGACTTAAAGATGACATCAAACCAGGTTAATTGCCATTTCTCGTGTATGTTCGCACGTGTGCAACTAATTAAAATTTTGGCAGCAAATTTGAGACTTGTTTTTGTGAAATGCCATGCAGTTAAAAACATGAGACTGTACAAAATGTACTTGCATGTGCTTGAAGTATTGCATTGCTTTTCTTGTTATTGTCCATCATTAATTCTGAATGTCGGTTTGTTTGTCATTATATGTCAGTTCGTTTGTCTTAGTGAGGTTTTTCTTATGGCTTCACATAAAAGTGAAAAAAAGAAACCAAGATGTTTTAGAGTCTGATGAGATTATGCACATGAACATGTCATCAACACCTACCTAATCATTGTATTTATGTATGTGCAGTTGTCAGAGATTCTAGTATTATCATATTTATACCTATTATGGGTGCCCTCTTCAAAGAAACAAAAATGGCTATATTTTCATACAAATGTAGGCATAACAACAACTAGTTTTGTAGATTCTTGTCATGGTGGACAATCCTTTGTCAGTGACTGTTTATTTGTCACATTTGCAAAAAGGTTGAAGAGTTTGGGATGGCATATTGAAGTAAAACTTCGTGTATAAAGGTGATTGCAGATGTATACAGTATGTCTTGGGTTGAAATCAAACTATGTCTTTCATTGTATTCCCATGGGCTTGTGTGCATGTTGCATCTATTTACTACATCATCTGCATATCATTGACACATTGGAAAAATAATCGGATATGACTTTCTTTTGCTGAGCCTTTTGTAATTGCTTGTTGGTGAGGAATAGAGGTACACCATTCACCAAATAGCAACATGATTCTCTGTGGCCAGAGAAGTTTGGTGAACGTTTTACATGCCATGGCACTTCGCATTATTTGGCAGATCATGTGAAAGACATCCCTACCCACTTCCTGCTCTCCCCCCCCCCCCCCCCCAACACCCGATGTACTGACTTCAAAGGTACAGCTGACCCACTTGAGCCCATCAGTGGTCACCCTCTTGGCTGGCTTCCTTCTGGCGATAAGTCACTACAATGAGGTTGGGTATGTTTGTGGTCTTCCCTTCCCTGTAAGGAGGCATTAGTTCAGATAATCAACTGTCCACCTCCCTGTTTATTCCCAATGTTCGATGTTCTTAGAAGAACAGGCAACCTTTGTGTCATATAAATATAGGCCTAGACATATCTGTCGGCCCTCCCTCCCCAGCACTTTTGGGTGAAACTCATTTGGTCTTTTGTCTCTTCTCTCAGCCAACATCTTGGTACTTTCTCTCAACCTCCATGATGCCTGCGTTCTTGTACTCTTTCACCCATTGTCTCATTCCCTCACCAGGTTTCGATATCAAGAGCGAGTCTGCCCATTAAAGGTCCCTACCTTTCAGCTGTAAGACTACCTTTGGGTCTTCACACAGATATTAGCCATCGTCAGTCATTCTTTTCCCTCTTCTGATATGGCATTTGATAATGGGATTGTCTGAATGATTGGCTGTGGTGAGTAGTGTAGTTGTAAGATCCAAGGTGTTGCTGTGTTCTCAGCCGCGAGATGCTCGTCACTTCTCACAATCACTAGAATTTTAGTCAATTTGGAGATTACTCCTTGGCCCCATTAAGAATTATTTGTGTCTAGGGGACCCTTTTTGCTTCCTGTCATCTGTTCAGAGTGCATTGGTCAAGTCTACTGGTAGTTTGTGTGTTACACTGCATACTCTGAAGGTCCGTGGCTCAGTATTATCCTCTTGCCAACATCAGTTTAGTGTCTCCTTGCCAGGCCTTCAGAGCATCGATTCGTGACCCTACAGCAAGTGGGTATCTGCCTTCATGACCGACCCACAGGCTCGCAATGGCAGCAATTTCCGGGCCTTCTTACCAGCCTTGCAGACCGTATGATAGTTTGTTACCGCTTCTTGCATCTAGTGCAGCTTCATTTACTAAAGTCCCATTTTCCCCAGGTAGACCACCCTTATTCAAGCTTATCCCCAAGTCCCAGCAGATCAGATCCCTGTGACAGATGTGGTCATCTTGAGAACTTTCTCTCCAAGGCAAGACCTCCTTGAACTCCTTCCATTCCATCCATCTTTTCCATTGCATCTCAGCAAGGATGGGAGGTCTTTCTGTCAGCACATTTCTGGCCCCTACAACACTCTGCAATTGTACTCTGCCAGTTGACCCTTGACCTCTCAGTCTAGTGTCATGTAATTTCCACTTTGCGCTTATCCTCTCACTTTCCAGGTGAATGATTTGTGATAGCAGACTTGTTACCCCGGGTCACTACCTCTACCTGCGATGATTGTCCCTCTTATAGGTGTTTCCAAGTATTTGTATGTCATTCACTCGTTCCCAGGAAGACCCTTTCTATGTCCCCTGATTCATCATCTTCTTTGTTACAGCACTGGAGGCATCAACCTCCTTGCATGGGTGTGAGAGGTTCAAGACAGTGTTCCTCATAGCTATCGACTCTGGACATTGTCACAGCTCGATCATGCTCCTAGTCTGTTGGTCCGGGCTTTTGTGCTAAGAAAATTCAGACGCTCACCTGGTCCCCGGGGCCTCCTGCTTGATGAGGAAATCAGACAGCCTCTACGGGTAGAGGTCTTTCTTTTGGCTGATCCCTCTCCTCCGTAATCGTAGAGGACAAGGTGTGGTGCCTGTGCTGGCCTTGAAGTGGTACCTCCATCAGACCAGCTCTCTTTGGTCTCCTACATTTAACTCATTGAAGACGAGTCCCAAGTATACTTGGGCAGATGTCTATGGGAAATGGGTGTTGCTCAAAATCAGCTCGTCCTCAACAGGTTAACAGGGTTGTCATAGACCAAATCCAAAGGCTACTTGTGGTTTTTCCCTAATTCCTACATTCTACATGATTTCAAAGTTGCGACAGCATATGAAGCCTCTTTCAGTTCCATGACCCTCTGTGCTTTGCATCCCAGTATCTTAGCTCTTTAAGTTTCATACCACCATCTGGTTTCCAGTACAACCTTGGGGGTCTGTGCTATTCTGGACTATAAAAGCACATGTAAGAGTTTATCAAGAGGCAGAAAGCCTATTTTTGCAAAATCTCCCATTCTGCTGCTTGAGATTTGATTTCTCCCGCCCTGGCTCTGTGTCTCCCACTTGAAATGATTTCTTACTGAGTGTCATCGTATGTTGAAAAATAAGCATGAGATGGCACAAGAGAGCACATAAAACCCTAGAGCGGGACTCCAGGCGCCGAGGAACTTTGTGCTTTGCGCTCGTGATGTGCGCCTCGCGCACACCGAAGTTGGAGTCTCCCGTTTGGTAGGGTTTTCAGGCGGGAGAATCTCCAGATCAGAAGGTGCTTGGGGTTGGAGTCTCTGTGATCATCTTATCTGTATAAAGTGATAAACTCTTACCTGTGAGGACCCGCCCTCCTTTCCCCTTTTGCTTGAACCTCTGTAGGTATCTGCAAAAAGAAGAGGAAGCATGACTACTGTTGCACATTTGTTATAGGGGAATAGTGGGTGGGGTCTAGGGTGATGTAGGACACATCATCAAGGCCTTCTTTTTCTTTTTCTTTCTTTATTTTGTGAGACTGAGGGCAGCATTTAAGGGTAGTATGATATAAAGGCACAGGAGTTTATCACTTACAGATATATAAGATGATCAGTACTGATCGTCCTGATTTTGAGTATGCACTCCTTGAGTGCCTCCCAAGTTTCCTTCTCTCTCTCCCCCTTTTTCTTTTTCTTTATTTCATTCTTCTTGAGCACCAGTTAGAATCACTCATTCATTTCACGCCAGAGGGAAGTATCACCATTCGCAACTGAGGGTCGCTATAACATACGCCATGCCTCGTGGCATGCCCCCGGAGATGGTCATGTTCATGATTATGTTCACGGAAACGGAAAGGCGACGTATCAATGGGACGTGATCTTGAGGCTTACTATAGATGGTAGAGAGAGATAGAGAGCGGGAGCGAGAGAGAGAGAGAATGAGAGAAAGAAAGAGGAGAAGAAAAGAAAAGAACTCCAAGACATACATGCATTTCAATGTGACGTTTGACTAATGAACCATCTCCGCATCTACTGACCTATTAGAATGGAGAATTACAACATGCATTTTGGATGACGCCATGTGCCTTTGATTCTCGGCAGGTTTTTTTTTTTGAGGGGGTTGCAGCCAGCCCTTACTGTGCAAGAACTTCATCAATGAGAAATTCATGAAGAAGACATTTATAGACTAACCATAGCTGATTTACTGATATTACATTTGATCACTTATCATTCTTGCCATTTATTTTGTGTTCCTACCATTGCATTTACCATTAATTGTACTCTGTTATCCTAAATGTGAGTGGCAGGTGCCTAAAGCAATGGTTAAAACTGAATTGAAATTGTATAAGATGTACATGTGTCTCATTCCTCACTTTCTATGTTAGTAATGTTGCCTTGCCAATGGCCATGGAAAGTGGTTGAAGAAATTGGAAAGTGCTTTCACAAGAGGACTACTGTCACTAAACCTTAGATTGATGGGTGAATAGATGAAACAAGGAAAGGCTTCATGTAAGGCTAGTAGTCTGAATGCAGCATATTATTCATGACAGGATGAGGAATTTACACAGCTGTACCTAACACAGTGAATGCATGAGAAAAGCAGGTGTGTAATGCATTTGAGGAGTCTGTTTTTCCTTTAAATTGTGTACTTTAAATCATGCATGAAACAACTTCACTAATATGTTAAAAGCCATGGATGTATCCATTATCCTCGCATAATGCCTGTTGATGAGTCAGTCATCAGCCAGCCATGTGACACACATCTTTAATGCTTATGTTTGCAGCTTGAATCAGTGTTGAACACTTATCCTGGCTTTGACAAGCCATAGACAATCTTCAGGTGTTGTTCATGATTGCCTTGCAAACTGTAAAAGAAAACACAAACAAACTGGACTTTGACCCAGGGTATAAAAAGCCAACAAAGCTATCTTGCATTTTTGCTGAAATAATATAGACATTATAATATGTATTTATATGTATGTACATTGTACATATTTGTCAAAGTATAAGCTTAAACAGAATGACACATAAATGGATAAGAATTACACCCATAATGTCAACCAAATTTCCATTAGATTTTCCATGACTAAAAATGTTTGTGTTAGCCCAACCTGTATCGATATATATTTGTAATGACTGTCACTTAATGTTTATGATTTTCAGCAAAATGAATATGCATGAAAAACAAATGAAGGAAAATGTGTCGAAGAGCTGATCTTAGGAGAATTATCATATTAGAATATCTTTAATGTTCAAATTCACAATGGATTGAAATGGAGGTTTAAATGCAACGGTTGTCGTAACTTAGTGTTGACTTTCCTATGTCATGAGTTCATTTTGGGATGTAGTCAACCAAGACAGTGTATTAGGTCCTGCAGGCATGAGACTATCTTGCTTTCATTATTTTATTTCAGTATGTTCTGTGACGGAAGAGGGGTCAAGGCACTCTCCATGTAATGAGCATTAGTGGATATGGGTGGTTTGCCTCCCAAATAGTTTTTGTTCAGTGGACCTCTACAGTATGGGCTTAAGGGAAGAGAATCATAGTGGAGATAAGCTCTTTGATTTAAGAGGCACAAAGGGTTTGATCCAAGAAAAGCAAAGAAAACTAAAGAAAACCATTCACTCCTGAGAGGCGGATCATGAATACCTTTAGCTTTATTGGTATAATTGAATTATAAGCCTGATCACAATTAATGTGTGGTTTGTTTGTTTTTTTCCTGAAAAATTTAATACCGGAGAAAAGTGTTTGACATAATGATAATGGGAAGAAATATGCTTACACCAAGAAAGGACTAGAAGTGACCATGAATAGGTCATGAAAGATAATTATTCATCCCGAATCCAATTTTCTGATTTCATGTGTTTTGTATCATATTCTATCAATTTTGAATTTGATGCTATTGCAATTATGGCAGGAGTGAATAAGGAGTGTAGTTGGGCAACTTATCCACATGCAATAGAAGCACAACACAGTAGGACTTCCAATGGCTGTTGACTGAAGGGGAAAACAAAACAAAAAACAAAACAAAAAGGGCTCAAAGGGCAAGGACATACATACAACCACTACTAACCTATCATGACAGCTCCTATTATATGCACTGCTTACTTCAGGCATTCTCTCATTGACTTGTGCCAGAGTTGGGGGTCTAAATGCCCCTTATTTGGCAACAATAAATGGAACCAGTAATTTACTTTTTCCTGGGAAATGGATGTTTGAGGCAATTCCATCTTTCAGAGAAGAGAAAAGCTCTATTCAATGACCCAAGAGTGTTCTAACTACAATCAAGTTTTTATTTCAAATGAAGATTAACCTTATGTGTGCCTTGAGCTCCAATTGTGACAGTAATCCATGTAGTGTTGTACATGTACATACTACCCAGAGTTCCTGACAGAGAGAGGGTTAATGGAAGCAGAGTAAGCTCAGCTATGGAGAAAAAAACATAACACTAGACATGCCAAAGACATAGTTTTGATGGCTCCCGGGAGGTTCTTTTCATATAAAATCCACGTTCTCTCTGTGTATTTCCATTAGGCATTAGCTTAGGTAAGCCAACATGACCATGATTCCCTGTAAACTCTTTATGTGCCACATTGGTACGCCCAATTCGGTAGACGGCGTGCCAAGTTTGCATATTCTGCTGAAATGCACAAACCTGTCCAAATCGATCGATAAATCGCCAAACACCATAGTATACATATTGTACATTGAAAGCGCTTCTCGCGATTCCAAGCTTGTCATATGTACCTTGCATTTTCTGTGATGGTTGACTATGAAGCAGTTAAACCTATAGTGGATTCGATAGTAAATTCCAACTTTCTGTCACTGTTATATGTGCAAAAGCCATGGCTCTACAATACTGTAGCAACTGGTCATTTGAAAGAAAGGGAATCATTGATTTGTCCAGCAATTTACATGTAAGCAGAGCTTGGTAGTTTCTCTGCAACTTCACTCATTACATGCCCAGGGTGACAAAAAGCAATGAAAGTTGCATAGATTTTAATAACAGAACGTTTTTCCAAAGCATGCCTGCTTTGCTGTCACAAAATATGTGGTACACAGGGGGTTTGCAGTATGGCACATAAAAAAGTTTAAATCTTTTGTCTTGCCTCAAGATACATTTTTTCTTGTGTGTGTGTGTGTATTATAGTCAAGTACAAGGCAGAGATAGAAAGAAAGATTGATAAAGATAAAGAAACATTGAAGAAGGCAGGCAAGAGGTGTAAAAGATGTCGGAATTAAACAAAAAGGATAAATGATGATGTGGGAAAATGAAAAGAGGAGTGAAGGAGATTGAAGAGATAAAATGATGAGGCAAGAAAGAGAGAAATATGTTAAGATTTGAATTGGTTCCATGTTTTTACAAGTTCTGTCACTGTTTGTTTCCAAAGTTGTGAGTACCCCAAACTGAACTGTGTGTGGAGTAAGTGGGCAAATGAAGCCGTCTTTAGTCTATGGAGGTCGAAGGATGTGCAGGTGGATGATCGAGAATCTACCTCGATAGGGAAAAACTTTTGCCATTCGGTGCCCATCCCGATAGTTTCCACGGGCCAGTGCCGACATCGCGCTTTGTCGTGGTACATTGGTAACCGCGGTCCCGTGGCATTGCCCGCTAATGGATGCCATTTAGATAAATGCACCTTCCTTGCTTTCATTTTTGTGAGATGATAATGATACCGGGTGAGAAAACTGCTTCTACTTCACAGTACCCATTTCTTTTTCTTCATAAACCCCCCCCCCTTTTACTCCCGCCTCAAGTCCCCATGTCCCAAGACAATAAAGTGGAATCACTCCTCAGGGATGCTGTTGTCACATTGCCATGACGATAGCATCAGTATCCGGGGACAGATGCCTGGCATTCCTGACAGAGTCCGTATGAAAATTGCTGCGCTTCAGTGCTCAGAACAAGCACACTTTAGAGAAATAGGGAGACAGAGAGATGGGGAAAGAAAAAAAAAACAGGAAAGAAAAAGGATGAGAGCATAGCACGAGAATATGAAAGAAACCTAAGAGTAAAAAAAAAAAAAAAAATCTGTGACTCTCGAAATTAGAAAAAATAGAACCCAAGTTCTTCAGGAGGTCTTAAATCATGGCTGTAGAAGAGATGTTAACCAAAGAAAACAATTGTACAAATAAGGTGAGATGCTTTTTAGTGGAAAAAAAGCCAATGCTTAAAAGCTTCCCATTTTTGTAGCCTCTCCTTTTGCTATGTAAATGAAAACTGTGAAGAAAAGATGCTCTGAAGAGTTAACACTCCTGGAGTTATCATTGTCTTTTCTTTTATGTTAGTGCAAATTTGACTGTTATCAGGCTTTTATATCTATGTTAGATATGAAAATGTTTGTCAGAAAAAAAGAATTGAGAAAATTTGGTGAAAGATCCTTAATTATGTTAAAACTTGAATTTGGGTTACATTAGAGAAATGTAATGGATTGGAAAGAATAAGGATAGAATATGATGAGATGAGCTTACCTCAAACAATCAATCAATTTGGCAGATAATAATAATAATAGTAATGATGTTATCATTCTTCTTATTATTATTATCATTATTGTTATTATCATTATTTTTATCATTATTATCATTATTATTATTATTGTTATTATTATTATTGTTATTATCATTATTATTATTATTATTATTATTATTATTATTATTATTATTGTAGTAGTAGTAGTAATGATAATGATAATGACTATGATAATAACAGCAACAACAACAACAGAATGTAATGTAAAAGTAACAGGTGATGAGGAATAGAGAAAGAGATAGAAAAGGAGGGAGGGAGACAGGGCAGGTAGAAAGAGATATATATCTCAAGGGTAGTTGGGGCTTAGGGAGTGTGATTTGATGAGACATTGCTGACTGTGAGGGTGGCGTGTCGCCTATGATGTCTGACTAAGATGACCTTGGTTCTTGGGTTGATTATGCACCTTAACCCATTGAGAACGAGCTGATTTTGCTACACGCATAGCATGCATATCTCATAGACACCCACCTGAGTTTACTTGGAACCAGTCTCAACAATTTAAAGAGAATTTCAAAGTATGTGCTCAATTTATTGTTGCAATCTCTTTTTTTTTGGGGGGGGGGGCTGGGGACAAAACCCTCTCTTTTTGGCCAAGCGCATTTACTCAATTGTGGAAATTGTGTTATGCAATTTAGTATGGCCACGCCTCCTTCAAGTTGTGTGCCATTTTAAGAAGTTGCAAATATTACAACAGCCATTGCATTTAGTTCAATGATATATATATCAGGATTTGTTCTTGCTAACTTAGAATTAAAATTATGCGTAGTTGCTGGTGTTGGGTTTGTTTTGAATATGGCCCACACCATATTTGGTCAAGGAACATATAATCAAAGGAAAGTTTGGTTGAAAGTGTGATATATGTGAGAGCCATAAGAAAAATAATGCAGATGCAGATCAAACTTCAGTGTTTCAGTGATTTTCCAATTTGATCTTAGAATGCAATGATAAAACTATCATATCTATGAAAATAATGTAAGTCATCTACTCTTATTAAAAGATCCCTTGGTCCAACCAACCAAAAAATGTAACATTACTTACCATGAAGCCTTGTAAAGGTAACCTGCAGATGATATATGATATACACAAAGGAGAGGAAAATGTTCAGGAATTTCTGCAGGGCATCATTTTGTATTCTGCAAAGTATGTCGGGTTGCCGCAAAAGGTTAAACGTGCTTATCATCGATCCACTGCGGATGCATTGAAATGAAATGATCTCCATCATTAGATTCAGGCTGCACCCCGTGAGCAATGATGCTTCAAGTCTCAATGATTCGGCATCAAAATTAACCCCCCCCCCCATCCCCGATAAAAAGGATGATAAAGAAAAAAAGAGCTCCACCAAGCTTGCGAAAGCACATTAAGAGCAGCAGCATAAATGAGAACAAAAACAACAAGCGGTAGACTCCCATTATGATGCTATGCTGTTTGGAGCACTTTCAGCACTGCGGAACTGCGGACTCGCCCCGGCACTGCTAATGTCTTATTGGTCCCCCAGCCTCGCTCACTCGTCACACGGTTCTAGGAGTCATCTCAGCACCAGCGTGTGTGACGCATCCCGTGGTCGATGGCGGTGTATTCTCTCGGTGACCTTGAAAGTGGGAAGGACAGACAGAATGATACCCGGCAATAGTTTGGGGGTTATACTTATTTTTTTTTTGGGGGGGGGGGTTGGAATGAGCTGGTGCTCTATTTCTATAAGTGTTTGTATTGAAGTTTAGTACAGTTTGTACTGAAATGAACTACTGAACCATTTCCATGTTGCTGGCAATTACATCGTGGTTGGTGGTTAATGTTTATCAAAGAATCATACCTCATGTTGCTGGCCATGTCGCTCTTTCATCAAGACAATGTCACTGATCTGGTATCTTGTATGTGGTGATGTTGGGGCTGATGAAACAAATTATATCATTGCTGCATGCAACAAAATATTGAGCACATTTTTCTCTGCATTGTTCTTGTGATCCAATTGTGTAGAATGAGCAGTCAAAATGTGACTCAAAGAAAGTTAATGTTATGGTTCACAGATGTCTCTTTCATCTGGGTTTGTTATATTTGAAATTAGATATTGGAGTGAAAAGGGATTTTGACTAGAGCTAGAATTTTGTGGGTTAGTACTCTTTTAAGATTATGAATGACCATCTGAACACATAATCTTTTTTTCTTTTCTATTTTTGGCGTATTTCTGCACATTGTTGAATACTTGACAATGCATCAAGTTCACAGATAGTTTATTGTGGCACTCTATATCTTTAATGATGTATGATGTTGCAGTGGACTTGTATTCTTTTATTCTTTTTTTTATTTTCTTAAAGCATATATGTGTAGTCTTGTCTGTGGCTTAATAAGACACACAAGTCTGTCTGTTCATGGGAAAATGTGTGTTACATGGCAGGATGCTGTAGCAGCCCTTGCCAGCACAGGATACGTACACTGTACAATGCTTATACTTTAACTTTCTTATACTTATACTCTCACTTCACAATTAAAAAGAAATAAAACCATACCTACTTTCCCTATAGGACCAAATTGATCAACAGGACATTTCTGTTTTTGTGGAATGATGTAAGAAAAAAAAACGACAAAAATGAAACTGTACTATTATTGATAAAGCATTGTATGATGCTAATTGCAAACAATTTCTTTTCTTCGTTTCATTTGACAGTACTTAAAATGAATCATTCATATTAATTTTTGTCTTTTTAGCTGCTGAACTGTATAAATATGCAAAATATTAAAAAAAATCTCTACAAATCTAAGATTTCACAATGTACATGAGAAAAGTGATTGCTTGAGTGCTCTGGACATATCTGGAACACAGATCTCTTTTTTTTCCCCCGACTAGTTGAATGTCCGTTTTTTGAGTTTTCAGTCCAGAGCTGCCTCTAATGAGGACTGGCCTGTTTTTCAAATGGGCATGATGGCTGTTGCACCTGTCTGACCCATGACCTCCGTGGACAACCAACCCCAAGAAGGGAATAACCCGCTCTTAAGCAAGCCTCGGCCAGATATTATGCGGCAGGAAACCAAAGGAACGAAGAAAACAGACAGAAGCCCCTCCAAACGCAAACAAAAGAAACAGACACTCACCGCCCACACTGATACAAGTATCGATGGAAGTGCAATAAGTGCGTGTCATCCCTCAAGAACCAAAAGGGTGCTAACTCGTTCAACAAATCAATGAATTTACTGCCCTTCTGCCTCGAAACTGATTGTATGAAAGTTTTGGATGAAGACGAGCAAGATGGGTGTCGACAGTAGTGAATTCTAATAGATTATTTGCAGAGGGGGAAAAGATGGCATGCAATGTCAAGGAGATATAAATGGAGCCAACTTAGCTGGAGAGTAATAGTTTTTTCCTCTCATCCAACAGATATACAAGATGTTGCCGACTAGTTTCCATGCATATAAATTAACTCATTAAAGTTAACAACCAAATGGTGACTGCTTCTTTAGGGTCTGCTTTTTATGCATATATCCACATTTAGAGAGAGACAGGATTTGAAGCACATGATTACAAAGAGGAATATTCATGGCAAGAATTGCTGATTTGCAAAACCGTTTCTAATCCCTCTAGCAGATCTCATTTCCCAAAGTTTGGGTTCTGTCAAAACAAGTTTGATTTCACTTTTATTTTACCATATAAATCGACGCTGTTACTCGAATCGTGCAATCTTTTTTTTTATAATGATAACAACAATATTTCTCAGAGACTGTCTCAGTAACCATTGCCTGCCATGCGTAACCCTCTGTCTGCTCTGAGTGCTGATTAGCACAGAAAACCCCATAGCATTGTACTCACTCTCCAGCGTCCCTGGCCGACAAAGGGTTAAGCTTCTGATAAGATCGTCTTCCACCTCTTCTTGTTAAAACCGTTCAGGACCAATACCACAAAATGCCATTGGAAACATATATGGAGAGCCAAAGAATGGTAGTTAGAAGGTTAACTTGTCATCGCTTATTTTAATGTATGCAAAGTAGACAGGGATAGTACAAACACTACGGGTTAAGGTATACTATCACTCGTGATAGTGTATACTCAGAAAGGCCAGGTAGGGTAGTAACAGTGTTAAAGGTAAAACATATATCTCAGAAGGGCTCCAACTTCATTGTCAACTGTATGAAATTTGCTTGCAATATATCAAACGGATCTACTAAGAAACTTGTCTTACTGATACACTTTGTCCATTTTAAACAAAACTTGACAGTTTCAGCACTTTTACTGAAACCATGTTTTACCATACCACTACATACTACTCTTGATAGTTTATACAGAGAGGTCAGGAGTGGTAACAGGGGCCACATGATGTTAATGTACCATTGCTCATTGTGTTCTTGTAGTTGGACATCTGGGTATATAGCGATGGTTGGAGTGAAAGTAAGTATGATCGGTATATTTTATGAGATGGGATTACTTTCTTCCATTCTTTTTCCCCATAATTGGCTGTGAAAATCCCTGAAAGAATCAGAAATGATACATCTTAACATTGTGTAAGATATGATAGTTAGTCTGTGTAATGCTACATATTATGCAGAGCTGTTTACAAATAATCTTATATTACTTTTCGATGCTTTGCATGTTTTTTTTTATGCTTTGCATGTTTTTTCATCATAAAAAAAGAGAAAATTTCATATTTTTATGGAAACTTTTTTTCCCCAGAAATGTGATGGAGCCTTCTTGATACCTGCAATCTTCTAGTTTTGGAGTAGATATATATTACTAACAGGCATGAGTATGTTTAACAGTTTGATCTTTAGGTTGGCAACTCTGGTACCACAGCAGGAGATTCAACTTAAAGGGGAAGGCTAGTAACTGATCAGTGGGAGTCAGTGGAAATGCTTGGAGATGATTGTTCCAATCCTTATGGGATTCATTCAAGAGTACATTATATATCTATTGTTGTGTGAAAATGATTTGCTTCAGAATGGTCTCATATTCAAGTAATGTGCACTTTAATGCTTCCAGGTTAGCGTCCCTGGTCAGTGACGGAGCATTAATCTGCACATTACTCGAATATGAGACCGTTCTGAAGCAAATCATTTTCACACAACAATAGATATACAATGAACTCTTGAATGAATCCCATAAGGATTGGAACAATCATCTCCCAGCATTTCCACTGATTCCCACTGATCAGTTACTAGCCTTCCCCTTTAAGCTCTTCGTTGATATATCATCCCTCGGCACATACAGTACCTGAGATTTTTTTTTTTTTTTTTTTTTTTGGGGGGGGGGGAATGGGGATACCAGTCTGCTGTTTCAACTTCTTGCTGGAAAAACGATACACCCTTGCATGCAGTGGCAGACCACAGAACTTTCACCACATGCGGGGGCTGTTGCACAAACAGTTTTCACTGTGCGGTCTCCCTACGAGAGAATGAGTGGCCGGTCTCTGTTACGTTTTGTGTAGCTTGGCAAACGACCCCCTCTTCCCCTGACAGGTGATACATGACCACGATTCGAGCAAAAACAAAAAGTGTTCATCCAACAAGAGCAGGGGAAAAGAAAAATGCCTTCAATTGAACTTTGTGGCTGCAACCACATCAACTGTGGCTATGATGTACACTAGGATGGGGGGGGGGGGTTGAGTAGGGGGGAGTTGTAGATGTAGAGGAGTCCTTGATTGGCGAATTGGTAAGGGGAGCTGCTTTTGCAGATGTTGAACGATCTGGGGATGGGAATAATCACCATCGTGAGCGGAGGACAAGAGATGCAAATTGGATATTTGAAGGATCTTTCTCAAGTTGTTAAGTGGAAATTGAGAATTCCTCGGAGGAAATATGGGTGACCTTTACAGAATGAGGGCCAAATATACCTGTGGATTGAGCAAATAATGCAGCAATATTAGTCGAATGCTGGCAAAGTTTGAGGAAAATCAGACAATCCGTTCAAAAGTTATGAATTTTTAAATATTGGTGCTGTCATTGCTGGATGAGCAGACAACTACAGGTTGTGATGTCCCATAGTTGAAATAATATAGTGAATTATAATGAGAATTACACTAGGGAAAATATGTTACATTTTCTTTATATTTTCATAATATGATTGTGCTTATGTTACATCACGAAATGTTGTTGTCCAATCATCCAGCGAACCAAAAGTTTAAAAACTCATAACTTTTGAATGACTTCTCTTATTTTTCTCGAACTTTGATAGTGTGTTTTATTAACTCTTTATGTGCCATTGTAGAAACCCCCCGTGTGCCACATTATTCTGAGACACCAACATAGTGATGCGTTGAGAAAACATTCTGTTTTTCAAATCTATATAACTTTTATAGATTTATGTTAAATAGTAGAGGAAGTGAGCAAATTTGTAGAGAAAATGTCAAGCTTTGCATCGATGTAAATTCTATGAGAAATCTATAATTGCTTTTCTTTCGAATGCCCAGTAGCTGCATTACCATAAATATATGAATTTTGCACACAAAGCAGTGACAGAAACTTGGAATTTGCATGCAGATCCAGTATGAAACACTGCTTGTTAGTCGATCACCACATGAAATACAAGCTATAGACAAGAGGAACGGAATCACAAGAAACGCTTTCATTGTACTGTGGCATTTGGTGATTTATCGATCGGTTTGGGCGGGTTAATGCGTTTGAGTGGAATATGTAAAGTTGGCACGCCGTTGACTGAGTTGGAGGTGCGAATGTGGCACATTAAGAGTTAATATATCATTATGAAACGGAGATGTCTTCCTCAAATGACTCTCAAATTTGCATTTCTTTTGAGCTATAGTATAATTATTCAATTTTCTATCTACTTATTAGTAGAACCAAAAACATTGCAAAATTCAGGATAGATCCTAAAAAACTGCATCTGTGAATTTAAAACTGTAAACACAGAAATGAAAGATTTATACTGGAAATGCAGTCTTTTCATTCACACACAAAAAACAAAATTAAATGAAGCAAAAGTTTATGTCTTTTTCATCTTTTTTTTTCCTTTAGAAGGTCAAAAAATATTTGTCATAATGTCATAAAGGAATCATTTTAGAGCATGGACAATAAATAAAGTACAGTTTCCTCCTGCTAAAAATAAAACTTACAACCAGGATTATCTAACTCTTTCCATTTACAGAAAAAATGCATTTACACTTGTTTATCATGAGCAGTTTTGGAATGAAATGAAGAAAATTGTGTTTCAGTAGTAACTTTTCAAAATTTTACCTGCAAAGGATGATTGTGTGGGGCCAGAATGCAGGATTTCACAACATTGTCCTGGTATGAACATGAACCAAAGGTGTGAGGTGTGTCTGTGTCAGAAGCTATTCAGTGAAGTGTAAGCTTGATCAAGCCAAGTCGTCATGTAACACAGAAGCCAAGTTTCCCCCTTAACACCTCATCTCTGTCCCTCCTCCCCCCCCCCCCCTCCTGCCAAATGTGGAACACATTAGTATGAGCACCTGTCACCAGATCAGTGTACATTTTGACAGTATAACACTTCAGGTGATCTTCCGCATCAGATTGCTTATCTCACTAAATGATACCAGTACATTGGAGGCATTAGAACCAGAAGGGCGCTATAGGGTTCTATGATTTGAGCGTGAATAAAGACCAATAAACAATCAGTTTTCACGAAATAAAAAGGTTTTAATTGAAAGTGTGTAGATTTAAAAGCAGTGTTCCAAATATCGGGTGAAATAACACCCTTGTGGGTTTGATTTGTAACATTTTAGTAAAAATTAAATGATTTGAAATTGATGCAATAATGTAGAGGAGATCAAGCTCTACAATGTGATACCAATAATTCAATGCCTCCCCCCCCCCAAGAAAAAAACAAAAAAACCCGTAATAACGGCCTTCTGCTTCTCAGCTGATGACATTTCCTATCATTATTATTATTTTTTTTTTTACATATCTTGGTTTACCTTGCTGTGGATTGTGGTACTGACATTTGCTGGAACACTAGTTAAACTGTTTATCACACTCTGAATGTACATAACGCCTTTTATCAATGAAAGCAGTCGACCACATCATTCTTGTACCTGATTCAGCTCTTTTGATATTAAACCAATTGAAGTGAATATGAACAAGCAAGCAGACAAGCAAACAGATGATCAAATGGGCAAACATATCAATTCCACTTTCATAAACAGACAAAGGTAAACATTTCTCTCTGTCCTCTCTCCTTCTCTGTGTGTATATATACACACACACAAATACACACACATACATTTGTATTATGTATCGTAAATATATGTAATGGGAAACACATTCTGGCATCTAAGCATTTAGACGTCACACCATTCTAAGCCCCTGGTTTACGATGTATGTTTAATCCACCATTAATCTACATGATTAGCTCTACTGAGGTTACCGTCCCATTAAATGTTGTGTGCAACGGAATGTGTCGAGCCGTGACTCATGCGTATGCCGCGGAGGGGCGATTGCCGGCCAATTATTTCTGATTGCTTTTGGTCAATGTGCGAGGTGATGCCCTCAGCACCATGGCGACCACTTGGCGGGGATGCCACCTCTGACGGATTGTTCATGTGGGTCGCAACAGCAGACAGCTGAGCTGGTGGTGTTTTGGCTGTCATAACTTTGTAATAGCAATTGCAAATACAGGGGTGGCTATTCAAGAGGAGAGAAAAATGAGAGGTAGATAGTAGGACTGAGGGGAAGATAAAAGACATAAAGAAAGATGCGGTGAAGGAGATAGAGATAGACTGAGAGAAAAAGAACCAGACAGACAGAACGAAGGATATAACTGTAGCCAACTAGAGAGAGCTAGAGAAGCAGGCATGGGATGATTGTATGATAAATACTGAGGGGGTCATTGCACAGAGAGGGAGAGAAGTAGATGAAGAGAGATGAAAGAATATGAAAGAAGATAAGAGACTAGAGGAGGGAAGGGAAAGGAGAAAGAAAAAATATTAGTGAAGGGAAACAAAATTGGGGGAAGAGAGAGAGAAAGAGAGAGTAATACGACAGAATTGAAGATAGTAGGGAGAGATGAGAAGTATGAGTGAAGGGGTAGAAAGAAGAGGAGAGATAGAAGGGAAGAGAGGGATATGACTGATGAAAGAGACAAAGAATGGACAGAGGGACAAAACAATATTAGGGAAGGGAAGAAATATAAGAGAGAGAGAGAGAGAGACAAGGAAGAACGTAAGTGAAAAAATGTGAGAGGGGGAGGCAGGCTTGCAATGATCGTAGGAGTGGTAATAGACGGATCATTACCGATGGTCACAAATCAATTAGGTCTTTAATGGAGTAATCATAACTTCTGACCATATGCTGCTCGAAATGTATGAAGATGAGGAGCATTCACATCTGGCAATATCTTCCGAAGGATTGAGAAGAAACAGAAGAGTGAAAATAAGACAGATTTATTTTGTCAGTAAGAATTTTGATGCCATGTGGAATCATCCAGTACAATTACTACTGTCCTAAAGTTTTAGTGCCTGGTAAGAAGCATATAATTCATCATACTTGGTAAACTCAGTGTGCATTAAAAAAAACCCCAGATATTGCAAATAAATTCGACTTTTGGCTGATAAGTGTGCATCAATGTATGTTGCTACATCATATCATTTAACATTCTCTCTTTTATCTTGCACACACATATTTATTTCAGGGAGAGAGTTATCATTGTAGCGAAATGAATCTATTATGTAGAGGAAAATATATGTGACTGGACAAAGAGATTAATGCCTGAAGTTGTGACCTGAGCTGTCCATTTTAACACACACTCACAAGCATGTCATGAACACCTTGGCATAAAACTTGCAGTCAATTACAAGATTGATGTAAATTGTCAATTGATGACTGTTTGCTGAATAACTGTTGAAAGTGCATCAAACAATATAACAAATCTGTGCTGGTCAACTGCTGGTCAAAATTCAGTGTGAAATATGTTTTCTCTCACAAATCATCACTATTGCGGTATTTGCCACAGGCCTCCAGGTATACCAGGAGTGATTTTGATGAAACTTCTGTCACTCTGTTCATCTGATATTGCACTCTCTCATATGTAAGCAAAATGTTTCGGAGCCCATTATCCTCATCAGACATTTGCTGCTGACAATGGTTTCCTGATTTTTCTGTTATAGCAGAGTTGCCTAATGTGTCTTTTGAATGGCAGGTGTGTGTACTTCTTAAGCTTGCACATGTGTAGAATAACACCTGCTCACTTTCATTTTGTATCATGATGGAATAATGTCATGCATTCTAGTTGATTACTTATTTCTTTCAATTGGTAGCAGAGTTGCTTAATGTGTCTTTTGTTACATTGTGCTACATTTATGTATAAAAAAAAATGAATGCAGAAATTCAACTGAATCCAATCTAATCAAAACTTGAATGTAGCTTGGCAAGTGAAATAGTACGGTAGTGATGTGTTTGAGAATTGTGGCACGAGATATGTATATATGTGACCCTGCACCTCAAAACAAACAAAAAGTCGACAGACAGGAATTTTTTATTTAAGACCATATTCTGAAAGAGCAGACTTTAAGCTTTAAAATGATGCATAACTCAAATCAAATGGACTCTCCTAACCTATCTAAATATTGGAAAGAAAGCACAAACTCCGGAAAAGTGTGAACTGAGAAAAGAGGCTCTGAAGTATGGTGTCTATTCAAGCGCTTAATCTTTACCAAACCGTGCTGGCTGTGCGATGAATGGGACAAAAAACAGGAAGTAAACCACCAGAGTAACAACAATGAAGGGATTATCTGATTAAACTGAAATTAAGCATGCCTCATTAACATATTCTGTCCATAATTAATGCCAACTTTCAAAGCAGTAGCACTATCCTTTCAAAAGTTATAAGAGTTGAAAGTGAAGAGTGTGGACAAGGTTTTTCAGAAATGAAAAAGGGATTCTAAAGACACACCTAATCACACTATTCTACCAAAAACGTTCGAGATAAACTGCTAAAAAACACACTTTCCTGCCCGTTTTACGATACCAAATTTTAGCATAATGTAAAAGAAGACCCGCTCTTTCAGAAAATATGAACAAGTACAGTTCGGCTAGGTTGACCCATTTCACTTATTTTCAGTCCTCACGCAAAATCAGTGTGTGCGACGTTATGTTCGTTTTGAGGTGCACGGTCACATATATATATATATATCTTCTTTTTTTTTTTCAGATTCACCAAGAGGTCTTTCCCCTCGTATCCACCCCTCAACATGGTCAATTAGATTGGTGTATCTATACACTGATGCTTAATGCATGCAAATTACATCAATTGATATTGATTGTGAAATCACATAGACATTTTGAAGGTCATTTTCATTTCATCCCACATCTAGTTGTTTTGTTGTAATGTACCAATGGGATTATTGATAGATAAGCATTGGTGACAGCTGTAATGGGTCTCATATTAGGAAGCAGTAAATGCCATAGCAAACTGGAGAAGGAAGAATTGATTGTTCATTTTGTTTTGAACAAATGTGGTTTTGTAGTAAATTATGTTAAAGTATCTGTGTTATTAATGTAAGCAGGTGGGTTTATTAATATCAAGACAAAAAAGGCACATTTTGTGTATTATGTTTTGTCAGGTGTGATAACCTTAGAATGCTGTACACATTTCATAAAATGCCTCCATTGCATTTACAATCATATCATACTTTCCAAATACACCAAAAGGCAAATGAAAATGAATATAATTAATAAGTTTGGGTTGGGACATGTACATGACACCTATTTAACTTCTGAAAAGGGTTTTCATACTAAATAAAAAAAAATATCTGCATGTTCTACAATCCTACTAAATTTTGATGGCCATTATAATACCTCAAGCCACTATCTATAACAGCAGGCCGACCTAAAAATTATATTTTTTGGGACATATGATATGGTGAGTCCCTAATGCAAAAAATAGAGGGGGGGGGAAGCTTTAAAGGTTGGCAATAAACTTGCAAATTTCACAAGGACAGAGAAAAAAAGGCAGGACTTCAGGTTTGCATGTATATGACCCATTCATAACAGCCTTTAAAGGGAATTTTAAGCATCTCTAATGTCAGTTATGCTACTGGTGATTTGACCTTTAGGACCACTCAAACCCTTTTAACAAAAATTGCCAGTCCCTCTACAAAGCGGATGCATATTTCTCCCTTGGTGGTGATATAAAAGTGCTAGTTTGCCAGTATATGCAAATTTCCTATATAACAGAGGTTGCTCGTGACAACCACAAAGCTTACCTTGAGGCTTGTCCAGCATATGCATGCAGCTATTGCTTGCAAACTCTGTTTCAGGTATTGACAAGTAGATAGAAGCAACCGGTGAATGGAATGCATTATTATGAGGTGGTGAGTGATGTTGGCAGGGATTTTTATATGATTTGATATCAGTATCAGACCAGCCTTGCATTGATTTCTGTAAAAGAGAAGAAATGTTTTATGCTGTGAACTTTGACACCACAAACATTGCCATTTCAGGAGAGAGAAGAGGAAAATATGTTACCACTCAATGAAAATCTGTCTATTCTAAAGTCAGGGGTAGAAAAAAATGACATGCCCTGTCTGTATCATGGCAGTAGAGGGTGCTCATCAGTGGACTATTTGATGGAATTTGAATTGTTTTTTTTTCTTTCTTTTTGTAACCATAGAATTTATTATTCTGACATCATTATGTTATAAGTAGGTGTGAGTAAGAAAGTTGGAGCTATTACAGTATAAGTTGTTAATTTTACATCCCAGATATTTTCGCGAATGAGGACATCATGGACATTTCGCACGATGTTGTTTTTGTGATTGATGTCAATGCTGACGTACATGGAGACATTTTTGCATGTTATTTAATTCGTGATATAACTGTGATTAGCGAAATTTGCAGAATTAAACCCTTACGACAATAGCAGCTTATACAGTACATACATAGGGGTTTCCTTCCTCAGTGGGTGAAATTCCTTGTTATAGATAGAATGCAAATTGATATATCATAACCATTTGCATAATTTGGGAATATCCAGGTAACACATCAGGGGGAAAATCAAACAAATCATTTACTTTGTTTTAATAGCAACAGATGCCCAGCTTTGTTTTCCCCATGCACCGACATCACCTCGTGGCTCACTTAATGAGACAAGTGAGGTCCCCAAGTGCACACTGCAGATGTCTGGAGCACCCCCCGAAGAACCCCCATCTCTAGACTTTGATGCTTCTTCTCCATCCTATGCTCTAATTAGTGGATAGGCTGTGGAGTGGACAGGAGGGCTCGGGACGGGGGAGGAAGGTGTGTGCGGCTGGTCCTCAACACCTGTAATCCCGCCAAAACACTCTTGTTTACAGATTGTCCCCCACGTCAAACCCCCTACCCCCTTAAGGCACGCCCAGGCTCTTCAACCTTTCCACTCTCGAGTGTCTCTTCTTCAACATCCCAGAGGGGGAAGGGGGAGAGAGCCGTGCCTCAATCTGAAATTCAGCAGAGCGCAGGGAAGCAGGGAAGAAGAGTCCCTCCTTCCCAAACCTCTCCTCCACCTACCACTGACTGGAGAGGTTTTGAGCTTTTGACAGGTGGCTGGCTCACGAAGCGCCCAAAGATTGACACATGTGTGTCCCATGTCCACCCTTCCCGACCCAGGCCACTCCCATCACCTCCGCCTGGAAGGAGCTTCCGCCGGGTTTGCCGAACCGGTCTGTCTACAGGGTTGTTGTCATTGCTAGCTGAATAACCAGTGAGCACTTGTTTAAGGAGTGCATCTCCATCAACCCAAATTTGATTCTGCCTCTGTGGCTGATAGGATGTTTAGTCTGGGATTGGGATGGGAGTTATTAGAGGATGGGGAGGGGCGGTAGAGGTGCTGAAATAGGGCTTTACGTAGAGGGAGATAAAGAGATTTAGGGAGAAAGAAGAATATGCACCATGTCTTGTACAAAACAAAGCAAAGAACGAAAACACAGGGCATGATTGGTATTCACCACTTAAAACTATATTGGTCTGACGCTCTCTTTCACTCAGCCGTAAAGGCCAGCTGCCAATTCCAGCGCAGTTGGGCCGACCTGATACATCAGAACAGGAGAAAAACAACAAAGACAACATAAGGGGGAGGGGGAAACACGTCACCCACTTCTGGCGCTCAGGTCGCCAACGAATCTCGCACGGCTCAAAGTTTTAATTAGCCTTGATCTTTCGATTTGTTTGGAAGTGTGATTGGACGGCCGCGTTCACGCCGATCTGCTGACATGAACCAGTGATTGTCTCATGGCTTGCTGGGGGAACTAGAAAATGTCTCACATATTGCTAAAAAAGAGTCTACACCATTGCCCACGAAGACTTAACATTATCTCCTGCTACTCGTAGAGTGATATATAAAGGATTGTAATCAATGCTTCCATTTTTGTGGATGTGGTGCTTATGATTATCTTTCATGTGACCTCCCTGTGAGCAGGTTGAGAAAATGTTCCAGATGCTGGACATCGTTGCTGAAGGCTACTGATTTCTGAATCAGAGCTGCCGCAAAGAGCATTTTCATTCCAAATCCTGCAGCACTTCACTCCGAAACATTGAAAATGATGAAGACAAATGTTGTTCTGGTCCTGGAGCATGTACAAACTGGTTCCATGACATTTGATCCTGTGACATTTGTTCCCATGAAATATCTGCACACTATTAAAGCCAAACATATATTCTTCCCTCAAACATTACCCGAACCCTTATCCTAATCATCGCATCAAACTAAACTTAAAACCCTATCAGAACCCTAACCGTAACCATATTAAGTCCGTGGAGAAAAAAATAAGACCTGAGCAATTGCTGTAGGAGCAAATGCTGTGTCACCGTATACAAACCATCAAACTCATGTTCAACTTCATATTCAAAGTAACATTTATTTCCTTTAATACCAAATCAGTACAATAGGCCTACAATACAATTTTTGTACATTTAAGAAGGTGTGGCACCAAAAGCACAGCTTTTAAAGCACAGCTTATATCATGTATGTTCAACAATACATCACATCTACATATAGATATCAACAACAACAAACAAACAAACAACTTTAAATAAGAAAGAAGAAAAAATCAGTAGTATTTACTCCTTGGTGGTTTATATTTGTAAAGTTTTCAAATCAGCTGATATATTAACTAAATCAACATTGTGCTGCCTGGTGCAACACAAATGCAATGGGAAATCACTCTGCGCTCCTTTGAAAGTGATAATAGCTATTTATTGTTCCACTGCTCCGGTTCTTGGATCAGTAAACCTAATGGCTCTAGATTTGTCCTTTGAACCATGATTTTTTAAAAGAAAAAAATGTTGCTTTATGTGATACACAAACTATATGGCCTCAAATCATTACCATGATTCTTAGTGTGATATGCTAGCACCCATCTAGGCATTTTGAGTTATTATCAATCCATTTGGTAACATCTCAAACCTACAGTTACTACTGTAGGATGGATATTTCTTTATTGTTACTGCTCAGCTGTGCCTGAATAAAAAAAAAACAGCAACCATACAAACAAACAACCAAGTGCAAAATACTGTGAAAACCCTTTTTTTACCAGTTTGTCAGATTAAAACTACCCATGAGAGAGACAAAGAACAGTAAAAAACACAGAATATTGCTTACAACTGTAGAAAATTAAAACAAAAAACAAAACAGAAAAATGGAGAAAGCGTGTGACAGTGCTTCATGGCCAAAATGTGATCATATCATTAGCACATCTACTGATTGTAAATTATCATTCATGCTTAATTTTGCAGTCTGACTTCATAGTTGATTTGTTTAATGTTTTCTGTTTTCTCTCTCGTGTCTTTCTTTTGCTTCATATCACGTTTCATCTTGACTTCATCATCTGGTTTGTTCACCTCAGGTAAGTGTCTTCTTTTCTGGCATATTTTATGATTTCCATGAAAGCCATGTGTGATTGGTCACCCTATCAAGCAGTTTACACCATTCTGCTAAGAGCACCTTGTTCACATGGCATCTTTAAATTCACTTGCCCTATATTATAGTTGATTACAAGATTCTTGTCATCAGTAGAACAGTGGCAAAGTACACAAAATATTAAGATATTCACAAAATATTAAGATATTTCTCAATTTTTTTGATTTGCCCAGCAAAGTGACAGAACACTTGATTAAACTAATTAAGATGGCATGGGGGGAGGGGGGGGGGGGGGGGGGGGGAGGAATGATATTGACCTCAACATGTTATGTTAGTAACAAGTCCAGGGCAAGTGCCCTTTTAATGATAAATGACATTTTGTGAAATTCTTCTTACACATGCTTTATATTGTATGAGACATCACAAATTTGCAGCAGCTGTTTTATACAGTGATGATGCCACATGGATTTATCATAAGTATAAACATTCATAAAATCTTAATAGATGTTAATTCATGTCACTGTCAAACCCTTGCAATAATTTGCCTCGCTTAGTGTGTGTGAAACCACACATATAAAAAACAAACAAGCTAACAAAAAAAAAAAGAAACAAAGAAACAAAAAACTTGAGGTTTTCATCTTGTGCTGCGACTTAACACTCTAGGACCACACATTACGATGCCCAAGGTTTAGGCATACACAGTTTGGAGATTTAAAATGCTTTGCTTGATTCCTCACAGTCTTCAGGCCATGTGTGAATGGTGGCAAATAATACTGATTTTTTGCATCATGATGCAAACACCTTCAACTCTTATGTGTGAATTGGCCTGATAACTCTGCCATGTCAAAAGACTGCAATAGTTTGATTGTGGAAATGATGATCCTAAAGATCGGCCATTTGATGTAATGTCAGGGATTGAGAGAGTTAAATTCACACCACAAATTTTGCATGTAGATCTGAGAAATAAAAAGAATAATTGAGCGAATATGTTTCTGGCAGTGCCAGGGGCAATGGAGATACTACTTCTCTTCTGTGGTATATGTGAACGAAAATCAGTCATATTAAGATTTGACCCTCTCACTGATTATTGTCTGAGTGGGAAATAATTATGATGTTGATGGGCTGTCCCATATTTAAGGGGTTCTAAGAAAATAAAAAGGAAAACAATACACAATCTCTATGTGATTGTGGAAAGTCTTAGCTTGTATAAATCCTACCAAATGTTCTTGTGTTATCACAATGCATCAACAATTTCCTCTTTATCTGAAGATGTTCTTTAGTTCAACACTTCCAGGGTTTTTCATACAGCTGTGAACATTCCAGTATGCATAATGTATACAGACAGAGAGAAAAAAATAATAATCTGGTATTGTTATATATTTTGCTAAGTTATACTTTTGCAGTGAGGAGCAGAAAAAAAATACTCCTTTCATGATCATGACAAAAAGAAAGAAAGAAAGAGAGAAAGAAAAGGACTGGCAGTACTTCTTAGTTTGAAAAAGCTTTTTGCAGAGAAAAACATGAAAATCCCCAGTGAGTGATGCCATAAGGCATCAACACTTGATAATCCTGCTTTCAACATGGAGATTTCCCCTGGATTTTTTGTTCTTCTCCACTTTATCTATTCCCCCCCCCCCCAACATAAAACACCACCAGAAATTTTGTTAAAAACAAAAGCACTTTCCGCAAAGAAAAAGATTGTTGCAGTTAGAATTTGAAAAAAAGAAAATCCTTATGTAGGTGTCTTTGTGTATTTTCTTCTTTATTTGCAATGAATCCACCTGGTAATTTTTTTCTAAATTTTTTTAAGATCTCAGTTGTGGTGCAGGATAGTTTTAGGAGAAGAATAGAAGAAAGATAGAGAAAGAGGATTAGGAGAGAATCATGTATGACACACGATGTTATAAAACAAATGTTACTTTCTAAGAGAATCTATAATGAAAGGCAAATGATAACGAACAGACTGACTCTTGAGCAGCTGGGCTTGCGTATGTATTGTACGAGTGTGAAGGGTGGCGTTATCATATTATATATATGTATATAAATATGTTTGTGTATGCTGTGTTTTTGTGTGTATTGTTGTGTGTGTGTGTGTGTGTGCATGCATGTTTTGTTCTTTCTGTTCTGATTTGAAGCAAAAGGCAGCTGGGACTGTACTTTTGCCATGTGGGAATCAACGTCCTTCTGCTGATCAGCTGAAGATATGAACTTTCAAATTATAAGTTTTAATACCTTCAAGTGTTTGTCCTCATTATAAGCTAATCAGTATCAAAGTGCTCTGAGCATGCACACATGTTGAGCTCACATGATAGGTATGGGCTTTTGCCTTTGATCAAGTGCATACATATTGTGCAACCTTATCCTTGTTTAGCACAGATATCTGGAAAATAGCATACAGCCAGAGAGAGAGAGCTTCTTTTTTTCTTCAGAGGCTCGATCATGCCTGAGCTGAGGAAATTAATCATGCAACCTGTATCCTGGAGGATAGAATGACGTTTGTTGGCAACGGATCCACTGCTCGATTTTAAAGTCCTGTTGTGACTTTTAGATCTTTATATACCTGTAAAACTTACTTCTAGCAATAAATGACATGTATTATACTCACATGAGGGTATTCATTATCTGATATATGCAATGAAAGACAAAAGCAAGCTCTTTTTTTTCTCTCTCTCCATCCGTCTGCATAGAGACTAAGCAGAGGATTGGTAATTTGAGCACGAAATCATTTTTAGAATATTTTTATAATATTATATGCAAGCTATTACCTTTACCTTAGTCTCACATTGCTATATCTGTGCTGGTACATGTTCGGATAAGTAATCCAAAGCAAATTAATGAGACTTTAATGCATTTTGGGGGATTCTTTGCTCTAAGAAATATGTGGGATTCTTGTATTACCACATACAGAATGAAATCAACACAGTTTTTCTCAAAATAAATGAGTGTTTGCTAACTTTGATAACTAGTGCTTTAATTTCCCTTACTTGTAGGATTCTACAGTTACACATACAAAACTTTGCTTCAGATGTGGAGAAGAACCCATTTCTTTAGGTGCAAATAAAGTGGAAAGGGGAATGAATTTGGTGTCAGCTTACCGCCGGACCTGATGATACTCCAGACAAGTTTGGAAGCCCTCAGCTGCAACTTCCTCCGTGCTACCACTTTAGCAAGTTTTTGCGAGGAACGATGGCATTTTTTTTATCCTCGCGGAGATTTTGACTTGAATGCGTAAAATGGTCAAAGACGGTTTAGGATGCATTCGGAGTAATGCCCCCATAAGTGCCAACCAGGAGGGATAAGTTTCCCATGCATTTTTAACCCAGGAGTGGAAGCGGATTTGTGAGTGAAGTTTTTCCCCCACAGATTTTTTTCCCCCTGTCTCCTCACCAGGCTTATCATTTTCCCCCTTGAGACATGGCAAGTTGCTCTTTATTTTCATTATCAATTCTTACCGAAGGTTGCATTCACACTGCACATTGTAAGCGCAACTTAAAGTCTGGATTAACTTTGTTCTTGATGTGTTATACATAAGTCTGTGATATGGAAAGTTTTGTGTCCTGGAGAGCTGTGTGCGGTTCACATAGCAGAACTCCTGAAATGGACAGAATTTCTGGATTTGACAGAATTTTGACAGAATTTATTAAAGTTGATTTTGTTGTTGTTTGATATCCACACTGAGAGCTAGATTATTAATATCATTATTATTATTATTATTATTATTATTAGTAGTAGTAGTAGTAGTAGTACCATCATCATCATCATTATTATTGTAATTTGGCATTTGCTAGAGACAATACCGGTGAAATTATCGACAAGGGCAGTACAAGTGTACAAGAGTTCAGACAGGGTTACAGGGCTGGAAAAAAAGCAGTCAAAATCATTATGGCCCTTTGGCCTTTCCAACCAACTTAAGGAATCACATCAGGGAATAGCTAAGACATTTAAAAAAGGAGAAATTAAATATCATATTTATTGATATAAGAATTATAAAAATTCATATTGAGCATGTAAACCAAGTGAATTATTGTACATAAAAAACTAAAATTGTCATTATGACAAGTGGCACTCCTGTGACATCTCGCACCATTATTCCAACAAATTTACATAAGACCTTGCCAATGCGAGACAACAGGTTCTCATGATTAACGAATGATCCTTATCTTTGCCTACCAATTATCATGACAGTACCCTGAGCAATTTTCAAAATATAAAAAACACAAAATTGTGAAACTTTAAGGGGGAAAAAAGTGAGCAGATTTAGTATGTGTGATGTATGGATTTACATCTTCATATCCTTATGAAGACATAGGCCAGTTGTAGTGCACTTGATTGGAAAGAAAAGGTAGAGAATTTGTGACATGTATATCAAATATTCATAGATTTTTGAAGTAGTGTAATCTCTATGAGTGAAAAGCTTTTATTGATAACTGCAGGGAGGGGTACAATTTGTAGCTGGAGTGTGTGTGTGTGTGTCTGTGTGTGTCTGTGTGTCTGTGTGTGTGTGTGTGTCTGTTTGTCTGTCTGTCTGTCTGTCTGTGTGAGTGGGTGCATCTCTGTGTGTGCAGAATACTGTATGGAAATCGCTGTAGGAAGTTGAAATTGCAGAGAATGTGAGGACAGATAGAGCTAGTGGGAAGAATTGAGATCTACTCATTCCACCACCGTGCTGATACAAGGTTGATGAGATCCGCAAGTCAAGAGAAAACAGATTCAAAGAGGTGAGGTGGTCTGTCTAGAGGAAAGAAACTAGCTCAGAAAGCATATTCATGAGGCCGAGGTTTTTGCTCTTGGAATGTGGGCAGGTAGAGTTATAAAATAGGAGAGGAATTAAAATAATGACACATTTCCAAGAAGTAAGTAGACATAATTTTGTTTAATTCTTGGTATTGCCAATACCTGGGTGCCGCGTGGCGAGTATTGCTTTAGATACACTATGGGATAGCTCAGGGGACAAACTTGCATCTGGTTTTGGCTGCATATGCACTTGGGTCACATTCTGTCTTTATCCAGGGGTATTTAAGCTCAAAAAATATTTCAGTGTGACAATTACAAGTTGTCCTGTTTTTGTATTAAAAAAAAACAACAAAAAAGAGAAAACTATTTGATATTTCATATTTACCAACCGTTCTGATTAAAACTGAACCCTTCAGATTTCTGAGATTTTTAGACCATGAAAAACTGAACATTCTGATTTTTGGAAAATTGACATAATCAGATTTTGTTTTTCTTAGAACATTTGATTGGTGTATCATAAATGTTAACCAAGATTATTATCTGTCTTATCCAGATAGGTGCTTGTATTAAAATCACTCATACAAAGGTTTTATATTTTAGGGGAAATGGTCTCCAAAATAGGGCTCAGATTGCATTACAGAGCATGTTAAACCTAGAATCTTCTAGGGCCCTAGAGTGAGTCCTGGTCCTGGGCCGAAGAAACTTTGTGCACATTTTTCCCTCTCTCAAAAAGTGTTAAAATTTCTGATTTTTAAATGTTGGCAAGTATGGATGTTTGCTTGCAGGCTAGTGGCAAGACTTTGAGCACTGTGGTTATGAATAATACAACTACTGTGTATGCCAAATATTTCACGAAGTTGAATTTACTTTTGCAAATTTTGCAACTCCGTAGCTATTTGCAAATTTAAGAAGTCATGAAAATATCAACCCTGATTTCTACATAAATTTGATGTGCATGCATGTATTTCTTTATTTAGTATAGTACTTAATGATCAGGAATTTTTACTATTTGCAAAATTGTTGGATAGTCCCAGGTCATGAAAAATCAGACTTGCTAAAAATATGGCATATATGTTTTAATAATGTGTGAAAGTCTGTAAAGTTCCCCTTACATTCCAATTGCAAATTTGGGTGAAGCTAGAACTGTTTTTGAAATATATATCTCTTTTGTCTGTTTAGCAAAGCCAACTTGGAACCTACGCTTACAGCTAGCAAATCCTTCAGCAACCTTAAAAATTTAATTTGAAATAAAGCTAGCAAAATGATGTTTATGTTTTCTCTCCTATTGTTTTTGTAATCTTTTGCCTTTAATTTCATCCCCGTACTTAGAATGTTGACTGCTTTTATCTTTTCCCCATTCATTTGTATTCTTTTTTTTTGGGGGGGGGGGGGGTTGGGGATGGTTCAGGAAAGATCGATGTATTTGTGCACAGGTGATCCGCATTCTCTGTTCATGGATTAGGATAGTTTTAGAAACCGGGGGGATATTACCGTCCTAATGACAAAAGGCTTTTTGAGTAGCGACAGCCATAATGCATCATGATGAACGCTAATGGCAGAAAAAAAAAATAAGTAAAAAGGAAAAGGGGAACAAAAAATAAATGACACTGGCATGCAGTGTTTGTAGAAAGAGTCCCTTTTACCTTCAAAAGAAACTGGAAGAAAAGCAGAGAGAAGTAAAACTGAGTAGGTAGAGTCCTGTACTCGCAGAAACATTTTATTCAATATTTGGTTCAGCAATGCGTGAAGATCGGACTTCAGCAATCTGTCCTATTTCTTTTGAGTGGGGCAGGTTCCATCTGTTCAATAGCTTTCATGCAGATTCTAATGTTGCAATAAATTTGTTATATGTTTTTCATTAGCAAAGAGAGGTTTTCTACAGGCAAACATTCAAGATTTATGTGTTAAGTGAAAGATAAAGGTGGTTCGTCAGTTTTTATCCAATTTATCATTTTTTTTGGGGGGGGGGAGGGGTTGGGATGTGATGCTAGTAAGTTCGATATAAAAAGTGTCATTCTCAAATCATTCCCTATGTTTTTATCAGACTTGAATCTAATGGATATGGATTTAATTTATAGTCATGAAAAGTTGAACTCCTTACGAATGAAGGATACATTTGTTTTTCAAAGTGTGGACAACAGCGGCGCCAACAAATTTGTAGCATAATCCTTGTCTAGTTAGAAGTATGATTAATCTTTAAAGTGCTCAGAAAGCCATTTGTTCTGAAAATTTAGTGAAATTTCGGCAGAGCATGTGAGAGCTAATTCTTACATGCTGATCCAGGGTGAGCAGTTTCTAGTATCATCCTCCCACACTGCATAGCCAACTAGGTGATTTTGGGCCTTGCATAACATTTTCCGACTTGTTTTTAAACTCACCAAGTCCGTGTTGGGTATGCTTAGAGTAAAAATTGTCCTGTTGGCACCATCAAAGTGAAATTTCACAATTCATTGCATGATTAAGACAAAGATTAAATGAAAATGGTTGAAGTTTGTGAATTGGCTGAAAATTATTCAGGAATTAAACTCCCTTTCCCCTCCCCCCCCCAAAAAAAAAAAAAAAAAAAAATCAATCAATTTGTGGGAGAAAAGGGCACTATAAACTATAAAAAAAATGTGTTGCCAAGTAGAGAATTAGTTGTACATTCATTAATCAAGAGACTTTGGAAATTCTGCAAATGAGCCACAAAAAAAAATGTACTTGATTAAAAAAGAGCTCAAATAGAAGAGATCTTGTTTCTTCTTTGCAAAACACAATAGATAACAAGAACTATATATGAAATTGAATGCAGCTCCAAACCAAAGGAATGTTTTTGTTTGTTTGTTTTTCCCTGGAAATTGATTGGTTAATAAGATGACATGCTGTCAGCCCAGTCTTGTTTCTATTCACTCATCAGAGGAAAATATGATGCTCTCCAAATTCATCATGCAATTTTGATAGCATCATCAACTGAGTAACTAGTGAATTATTCAAGCTCTCCAAACACCAAACAAGCTATATTCCGTGTGCCATCTGGTGTGACTTCTGTCGTGATATGTAACTTTTCTTTAAAGGAGACCTCTGGATGATTTTCAGACTTTTACCTTTGAACAACTCCAAACTGTATAAATTGGTTATAAAATACTGGGTAAAGAGTTTCAGAGTTTATAGTGATCGGGATGAGGAATAAGAATGCTTTCAAAATTTATAACAAATTGCAATGAACAAGGATGTTGACATGGCAGCCTCACCATAAGAATGCATGAGTTGGGGCTCAAGAAAGCAGAACAAAAGAAGATGGCATGCATTCATTCTACACAGGTGAACTTGTTAAGCAAGTGGTATTGTAAAGGAACTACACTGCTACATTTCTGACATATGTCTAATTGTGAGGCTCCTATGTAATTAACGTTGTTCTGTGAGATTTGTTTAAGGTATTTCAGAGTATTGGTTTCTCTGCTCAAGACCCACAATAATGTATATTCCACAAATCTACACATAGAGCTGTCAATTTATGTACTACATAATGTGAAATTATGAAAATTGTCTGGAATGTCCCTGTAAATTTCCTAGTCTGCCAGGTGGCAGTGGTGTATTACATCAGCCTTTATTCTTGTGACAAGGGAGTGAAGAGTCAATTGTGACACTGCATTGCCCATTGTATAGACTAACTAACCCATTAAAAGCTGTTCATGGGCATGGTTGGTGAGGAGGGGAATGCTTTTTGAATGGGATGATGACCTCATCAAAGAAATGACACTTTTTTTTTCCTCAAATGAGAGGTGGAATGTGTGAAAAATATGAATATTAGTCCTCTCTCATGGTAAAGTTAATAGACAAATCTCCGATCTCCCATTTCCGCATTGAAAATAATTTCCTCCTTGAAATGACTGTTGTCATAAATTTCACTTCAAATGTCTCATTTGCATTCTACCATAACAACTTCTCTGTCATTTTCTGCTTGCCACCATTCTAGATTTCCTAGATTTTTTTTTTTGAAAATCGTTTGCCGTTCCTATGAACTTGCATTTTCCAGGACGCTTTCTAGAACCAGTCTCCCCGCATCACCCCCCCCCCCCTCCATTTATCCCATCTGTCAGGGAGTATAGCCACGCGATTAGGCCCTTAATGGAAGGAGCGTGCGGCGCATGATGTCTCCCCGCATCTTCCCCCAAATCTGCAGTTGACACATATCGTGTGGTTGCCATGGCAACGCAAAGGGAGCAAAAACAATGGGATCCTACAGTGATGCAGACTCCCTGGCATCATACCCGAGTGAATTTGCCATTTTCCCTCGCTGGATTCTGTTTAATTTTCTTTCCCCTTATGAGAGGTATCTAGTTTCTTGTTTTGTAAACCCTTTCTCTTTCTCCTTTACTTAGATTTTCTTTTAGTTATACAAATTTCATTCTGATGGTATTTTGATCTTGAATGCCTCTTTCTTGTATTTCTTTTTCAATCTGTAAATGCCCAAGTTATTATAGGATTTGTATGTTGTAGTTGTGTACTGAGTGCTGCATTTATTGACTGGTTTAAGGATTACACAGCAATCTAGCAGTTGGTAATACCAGCACAAAAGCCCTGGCTTTCTGCTGTAAGCTCAAGCCTGCAGGAGATACAACAAAATGACTATTTTCTTTTGCATGCTGAAACCTGCAGGGGATGCAACATATTCTTCTTTGCCAGTAAGCATGAGTATTTCACCTATATTATATACTATTATTATAGTGAGCAATACATGAGCACACAAACACAACATACACATGCAGGCACAAGCATGGGCAAACACACTAACACACACACTCACACAAACATATATACATACACACAGGCACACACAAATATGATTCTATCTTGTAAGAGTATATAACCCCAGATGAGAGTACACGTTCCTATAAGGTCATACAGTGTTCCTTTTCTTATATGGATTAAGCATCAGGAGTTATTACATTGAATTGGCTTTTGACGAGGAATTAAGATGCACGCCGCAGATCCCCCTGCAGAGAGTAGATTCTCCACTGCATGTTCAGAGTCAGGGGTGAATCTTACCCTCCAATGGAGTTGACAGTTGACTTTTCTCTAATATGCCACATCTGTTTTATCTGTCAAGAGTGGAAATCATTGCTACGAGATAATTTCTCGGAGCAAACCTGGTTTGTGTTGACACAACTCGCTCATCCAATATGGAGTGCCATTCGAAACAGGTGTCACTTTTTACGGCACGGTATAAGTCGCCATCATACTTGGCATTAGCACAGTATAGTTGGTCATTTCCTGTTGGAATAGTGGTCAGGGTCAGTGTGGTAGAGAAGTTGATTTTTTTCTTCCGAGAGATGAATATTTCCTGCAGAGTTGTTACATGGCAGGCCAAGTTATGAGTTATAATGTAAATATAACATGAAGAATGGATATAGATTGGTAGAATTAACCCTGTAAAGATGAGTCATGAGAATACTCGGGCAGGTGTCTATGGGAAATGCGTGTTATGCTTAAATCAGCCCATCCTCAATGGGTTAATAGCTTTGACTTTATACTTCGAGAAGGAAGAGAAGTGTGTAAACTGAAGGTTTTAGAGACCTCTTCTCGAGGTTTTTGTAGGGCCCCTTGCAACAATTTCCAAGATTTATCAGTGAGGAAGGCTAATATTTCCATGATGAAATCTTTGTTAGATGTGGAGTGAGGACTGAAATGCCGAAGAAATAGAGAATTTCCACTCTTCTCCTGAAGTCCTAGCCACCAAATTTTCAACGGAATTGTATCCATACTGGATGGTAGATTGTATGTGGCAATTGATGTATTCACAGAAGATGTTTAGTTGGTCAAGTTTTTTATAATGTCATTCTTAGTATACTCGGAGTGATTGAGTAATATACTGTAGAAGCTGTTATGTTGGCATGCAGATATTTTTGTGATTGAGGAAGTCAAAGACATTTTCAGGAGATGATTTGACTTTGAGGCTATCATAATGTGTACTAACGTCTCAATATTCACTCCACTGGTGCCTCAGGCAGTGATATTTTTGCATGTTGGTAGATTCTCGGCACAACAGTGATTCGCAAAATTCACAAGAATTAAAAACCTTTACGAAAATAGCAGCTTTAGCAGTAGACCTGTATGTCTTTACTTGGTAACATACTGTGGCTTGCCTTTTCAACGCCTGTTCAGTGTCACACAAGTGAAAGTGGGGGGGGGGGGGGTGAAGAGAGAAAGATAGATAAAGCAGGGCTCTGCAGATAATTTGTGGTGAACTCTGAGGGCGGCAGAGACGTTTGGAGAAGGAAATAAGTGGCGGTGTAAACCTGTTGGTATGGGGATTGTTGTTTCCGTTAGGAAAAGACCCCCCCCCCAAAAAAAAAAAAAACAACAACAACAACATCAACAACGACAACCTAACAACAACAACAACAACACAAGCTAGAACAGGAAAAAGAAAGTGAAATATTACTTTGCTCTCTTTACATGTTTTGTTTTGTTCTGTTTTGTTTTGGAGGTGGTTCATTGAAGGTCTCAATGTATAATATCATGAAAATTATGTAAAAGGATCTACAGATGAATCCAACTTCCGAGCACTGTAACTTATGGCGACCATAACTTGGGGCTTCCAAAGAAGAACAAAAGCGCTTTCAATGGGTTATGCAATGAGCCAGGTGTATTTCTATGTCCGTGCGTAAATTATCTTTTGTTAGGCATACTTGAAGCCCCCCAGTTTAGACATCACCATTATAAAAAAATACAGTACCCAAACCGAATTGATCTATATGAAAGAGTGTGGTAAGGGTGACCTTACAATTGATGCTTAGTAAGCTTTATCTGAGACCATTTACAACAACAACAACAAAGCCCACAAAAGTTTATGATGCCCTACCACGTGTGATAAACGACAGCTAATGATGGGTGCAGACATCCAAGACGCTCCTCATCACTAATAGAATAGGGAAAGGCCTTTCCACCCCTTGGAAAAAAATAATAAAATAAAGTGATGGTATTCATGCCCCCTGTGACATCAAATTTTGATGGGGATGGCATTAGTGATTGCAATTCATGCTGTGTATGCATCTCATTATGGTCCGTGGTGGCATTTGATTGGGAGGCCTATGACAACACAATTGAAGTGTACTTGTCAAGTTGATAATCATATGTCTTCCAGCTGTTTTTTTTTTCTTTTGGAAGGAGATGACATGGTTGAATGGAAGGCCAATTATGGAGGTATAATGCCAGCAATTGAGATGTGATTAATTTTGTGGAATTATTACGGGGAAGGGGGGGGGGGGATGAGGGCATCCGTGGAGGTAGCTATTTGACAGTGCCACCAATCCAGTGGGTGTGGAGGAATTTTGCAATGAGCAGGTGTTGGCTGTAGTCTTGCTGTTTCTTTTGGTCAGTATCATTGCCAATGCAATATATACTTGATAGACACATTGTGTGACTTTCATAACAAAGTGGAAAGAAAGGGATAATACACACGTAGGTTACTACAAAGAGAAATGTTTACAAAGTGTATATAATTCATATATACAAGTGTATGTTATGTACATCTATACAGATTGTGGTCTGGTTCTTCTCTCTGGAACTCACTGCCTGTGAAAATGAGATAAACATTTTTGTTCTTAGTAACTGTTCTTTCAAAATGAAGGATTGTCGAACGGAGGAATCACCTTCCTGCCCCAGGAGGGTCACTGTGTGACACTGTGTGACAGACACAGTGCATTAAAGGACTCCATTACTATCATTATGATGATGATGGTGATAATGAAGATGGTGATGATTATGATGATTATTATTATCATCATCATTATCATTATTGTTATTATTATTATTATTGTTATTGTTATTATACACATACATGTGAACATAAATGTGTGTTTATAAAGACATATATAATAAATGTTTGTCAGTATGTAAGTACTATACATATACACATACACACACATATATACATAAACATGTAATATATATCATATACATACATACATGACATACATGGTAACATCTTTGTGAATGTATGTGTGTTTGTATTGTTTTGTGAGTGTGTTTATAGCAAGTCTGAAGAAGAGGTGACAGATAAGGGAGGGTGGGCCATCCTGAGCCACGTCCTCAGACATCGAGGTGGAAACTGGGGCATTTACGCACGTTGCCTTCCTCGCAACACAGCGTCTTTCAAGTGTTGCTTACGGCAACACCAGAAAAAGGAGAAAAGTGTGCAAACACTCGAGATAGTCCACCAGAGGAAAAGGATGGATGATGGGGGGGGGGGGGGGGGGGGACTTAAACTTCATGGACTTAACATGGGAGGGAGAGATAGGAGGTCAAAGGTGATAGAGAGTGACCGCCATTTGTAGAGGCAAAGTTGAGGATCTGGCTGTCTGGGCTTGTAACATGATACTAGGTAAAGCTGAGATGGGTGCAAACCTTGTGGATACAGACCGGTCTCAGCAAACCAGATCTATGACTGCGCTCCTCAACAAAAACTGGAGAAAGTTCAGAAATGTAAAACTCTTCTTGTATAACCCTTTAGAAGTGACAGACTGCTAGATAAGTCAAACAACGTGTTCTTTCAGAGATGACATCTTTCTGCAGAAGTCCGCTTACCTTTCGGCTGGTCTAGCTTTGACTTGCATCATATCAATTTTATGGGATTTATTCAGGGTGTGAGCTTATACTGTAGACCAACATAATGGAAGTGATGTTACTGCAACATGCTTACATCTAAGGGTGTGTAGCCCCCCACGTGATGAGAAATGGAAATGATATCAACCCACTTCTTCAAGTAACAGGCTCAAGGCAGCTGCCACCCCATCCCTGCTTGCCACTATAGGGTGCGTTTGAGTGTTCTCCTAAAGCATACTGTGCCACACCATACCATGGACCACTTCCCGATGTGCCCAAAAAGTGTACCGTACCGTACGTAGCCATGCCAGAGAGCACTCGAAAGCAAACTGGTCCAAAAGCTTTCTGTACCTGGGCCCCGTTTTATTAAAAGATATAATCGATTATAAATTTCCTTACCACACAGGCTGCCATAGACTTACCATAGAAATCAACTATATAATCAAGTATAACTCTTCATAAAACAGGACC